>NW_027397068.1:2982017-3413410 GCF_003265705.2 Callorhinus ursinus | reverse complement strand
TCTAGAGGGGAGGGGGTGGGGGGATGGGTTAGCCTGGTGATGGGTATTAAAGAGGGCACATTCTGCATGGAGCACTGGGTGTTATACACAAACAATGAATCATGGAACACTACATCAAAAACTAATGATGTAATGTATGGTGATTAACATAACAATAAAAATTTTAAAAAACTAATGATGTACCATATGCTGGCTAACTGAACATAATAAAAAAAAAAACAGATCCAAAACAAAATGAAAAAGTGGGAATACAATAGCTCCTACACACTACTTGGCAAATCTAGAACCCGACCCAACAGTGAAGACCAATGGCAGTACCATTCCACTACATTTATTATTAATTCAGGTAGTTTACCTTCACTCAAGTAGTACTGTTTTGTTACCACAGTGTTATATACATATTGTGTGGTGGAGGAAGGTGTTGGTAATTCACATATAACTCATCTTTATCATGTAGGTTATGATTATGGGCTGACTGCAAATTCCATACAGATAGTTTTGTTTGTTTTGCCATTTTAGTCATTTTTAACTGAACAGCTCTATGGCATTAAGCACATTTGTATTGTTGCGTGATCGTCAGCACCATCCGTCTGCAGAACTTTTTCACCTTCCCCAACTGAAACTCTGTGCCCCTTAAACAAGAACTCCCCATTCCTCCCTTCCCCCCAGGCCCTGGCAACTAGCATCTACTTTCTGTCTCTCTATCGTAGGAAACTCATATAAGTGGAATCATATAATATTTGTCCTTTCATGACTGCCTTACTTCACTTAGCATAACGTCTATTCATCCATGTTATAGCATTTGTGAAAATCTCCCCCTTTAAGGTTGAATAATATTCTACTGTACGTATACACATTTTGTATATCCATTCATCTCTCGGATATGTGAATTGCTTCCATATTTTCACAATACTGTGAAAATGCTGCGATGAACATGGGTGTAGAAATATCTATTCAAGTCACTGCCTTCACTTCTAGGTATATACCCAGAAGTGGAATTGCTGATCACGTGGTAATACTATGTTAAGCTTTTTGAGGAATTGTCATACCAGTTTCCAAGGCATTTGCACCATGTTACATTCCCACCAGCAATGCACAGGGCTTCCAATTTCTCTACATCCTCACAACATTTGGTATTTTGGGTTTTGGTCTTTTTATAGTAGTCATCCTAATGGGTATAGGGTGGTATCTCACTGTGGTTTTGATTGGTATTTCCCTAATGATTAGTGATGTCTCATCACTAACAATTTTTTAGTAAGGCTGTTTGATTTTTGTTGTTGATAAAAGAGTTTTAAAAATCCTTATGCATCTAATGATATATGTTGGTTAATTGAACATAATAAAAATATTTATGCATCAAATTTCTAAATTGTTCCCTTTGAGGACTGGAAATAAAATCTCTTCATAATATAATATTCCAAGTAGAAAAATATATAATAATCATACTCAACCGTTCACCATGCCCTCTTTCCTGGAAAAGCATACATCTGGTTTCCTGACTATCCTCTGTTCTGAAACAAACATTTTTTCCTAAGATGACTAATGTCACATAGATCCTTGCCCAGATTGATTATCTAAAATGGCATTCCTCTCCTGAAAAAATCTCAGTGGTAAATCAGCTAATCAGAATCACAAAGATAACTTATACATAGTAACAGCACTATAGTCCCTGCCCAAGAAAACAATGGAGTCTAGTTAAATAATAGAGAACCTTCTGAGCCTCCTGTCTTTGTTCCCTACTCTGCCAGTAATTAGGAAATAAAATAATGCCGGCTAAGAAAGTTTGGAACATTGGTACCAACCAGAAAAATCACCATCATCTTATTTGTTATATGCAATTTCCCAATTAATTTTTAATGTTGTATAAATTCCAAAGGTCACTGGTTCATGTCAAAAACAACTTATTGAGCCACTCACATGTGCCAGTACTAGGGAAACAAAGATGAGTTAACCCAGGTCCCAAAGGACTGTAATATGGGTTGCCACAATATCCTAGGATAAAGCATACTTAAGAAAGAAAGAAATTAAAGAATACTGGAATTAAAAATCATGTTCCATTTGTTAAAAACAAATTTTTTTAGAATTTTAAATTTCAACTCTTAAGATCCTTTCTAAAATACCACTGAAAAAATGAATTTCTCTCTTCTTAAAACAAACCACAATTACTAATATTCACTACTTTTCTATTCAAAAGTCTCCATCTGGCAAATTTTTCTCTAGTGTTGACAACAGAGGGAAGTACTATATCTGGCCATCATAAGAGTTCCACGGGGTAGAAACTGATATCATCCCCTGTGCTCTCAGCCTACCATGAATAATAAGAAAGTGACCCTAACCAAAACCAGCACTGTCAGCCAGTTATGTTTTATACTGCTGTTTTAAGCATGTATCTAGGGTACAATCTTCCCTGAAGCCAGCTGGTTGTCCACCAAGGTAATACTTCTCTAAGGAATGACCAAAAGTATAAACACTGCTACAATTCCGCATCACCATGGATAAACGCTTTTATTTTCTAAAACCTGGTCCAATTCTGTTGAAGTAAATGGGTTTTTAAGTCCATTACGAAACAAAAATCATGTGTAGTTCATAATACATGGGCAAGGCTTAAAATCTTTTGGGTCTTTTTTATGACTCAAAAGAGTGGTATAGTAAAACTCCAAGGATATTTCAGCAAAAGTTATAATACATATGTTTTTTAGTATATATAACTAAGTTGGCATAGAGAGTAATAAAGTACATAAATTTCATACTTTCATTAAAACCAAGAGGATGAAGAGAAACTATTTATATGACAAGTGGAGTTGGGAAAAGAATCCCATTTAGCAGAAATAGCAGTTATTTGTCTACCAAACACTCACTGATTTCATAGAAAAGGTGGGGGAGGTACACGTATCTCAAGGTAAGAATTACAGTATCAAAATTCATTGCTAATAGAACATTAGTGAGAAGTTTATGCAGTATAATAGTTGTCCAGAAATATAACTCAATACTGAAAAATCAATTTATATCTAGATTTAAGCCTCTTTTCCTTTTTGTAGGGAAAGCACTCTGAAATTTTCTTTCCTTATAAACCACAAAAATATCAACAATCCATTCCTCTTTGATTTACAGTTCTCTGTTCTGCAACTTTTTTATTGACAAGGACTAATAAAATAGAGCAAGATAACCATGGCCGTTTTCCCACAAAAAGTGAGACATACCTATAATAGATTATGAATGATAAAGTCATTTTGTTGAGGAGTGATCCAAGAAGATTTTGTGCTTGTTGACTTACTTTATCGTAGTTGGTCATTTTACTATATCCTTTATGAATACAATCATTATAAGAGAAAATATCGCTGCTAACTGATGAAAATGTTCCATTGCTCTAAGTTAAAACTAAGTTAAAAAATAAGAATGAAATAGCACCTCATCCATTAAAGTCACAAAATAATTTAAATTTGAATTTTGGCAAGTTTATAGTAAAATCTCACATTGCCTGTGCAATGTAAACCAGCATAAATCTTTTGAGAAACACTTTGGGAATCTATTTATCAAAAGATCCTAATGTTCAGATTCCTATGATAAGCAATCTCAGTTCTATGAGGTATTCTCAGAAAAGAATCCAAAGTTGTAAAATACTGGACTTCTGGTTTAAAATAATCATGTGCATGTACTAGGTCAAAAAAACTCAAAAAAAAAAAAAGTTTAAGAAACACTGTTTTAGAAACACGGTCTCACACTAAAGACTCCAGTACCATATTTGGCTCAAGGGTAAACTCTGTTTAAAAGGGCGAAGCACTTTGGAAATACTGCATTTCAATGCCTTCCAGTGACCATACATTGCACACTGTCCAAAATCAAGGGCTTAATAATTCTGCTTCATCTGCCTAACTTCTTCAGGTCCCCCAAGTTTATGCCCCGTGTTCAAAGTGGCAGAGAAGCAGGTAGAGAAAAACTAGAGTGTAGGAGAAGCTCCAACCTGGAAGCACAGCTCCTGTCCTGGGGGTTCAGGCTGGGAGCTGATGGCCTACCCTTTGGCCTAGAAATCAGAGAAAACAAACAGAGCAGAATCAAAGGGAACGTGATGTGATGGGCGCTGGGTGTTATACACAACTGATGAATCGTTGAACACTACATCGAAAACTAATGATGTGCTACTATATGTTGGCTAATTGAATTTAAATTAAAAAAAAAAGAAAGCACGCAAAATATCTCAAAAAAAAAAAAAGTGAACCCCACACTCTGGCTACTGGCAAATGAGTCTGGACAAAATGATATCATCCTGGGGCACCTGGGTGGCTCAGTCGTTAAGCGTCTGCCTTCGGCTCAGGTCATGATCCCGGGGTCCTGGGATCGAGCCCCGCATCGGGCTCCCTGCTCCGTGGGAAGCCTGCTTCTCCCTCACCCACTCCCCCTGCTTGTGTTCCCTCTCTCGCTGTGTCTGTCTGTCAAATAAATAAATAAAATCTTTAAAAAAAAAAAATGATATCATCCTGTTCAAAACTGAGTAAAGGAAGCAAAACACAGAGTAAACCATTGATCCTAATTGGAAAAAAAAAAATTCTAGACAGCATTGTGATCATTCAAAGAAAAAGCATGCCTCTGAAAATGATCTACTCCAGAGCCAGAAGAAAGTGTTAAGCAACTACTGTGCATTGTCAAGAGCATACAAGTTCTAGTCTTTAAGAGACAGGAATCAAAATTCTAAAGAGATTGAATGGTTGGGTGAAGGATACAGATGACATCTGAAATTCTCACATGGGAACTAAAACCGTAAGAATAAATAGAACTTTAAATTCCCAGTGGTAACAGATCTGGGTATCTCCCCCTACTGCCCTCCACTAGCCTTGTACAGCGCTCCACATTCGGCAGATTTCAAAACTATAGCTGCATGAATGAAAATGGATTCCTTGGGCCCCATGCAAGTGTCCAAAAATACGGGGGCAAGAAGCAGGGACAGGGGAAAGCAAGGTGTGTAACAAGAGGGGTCTCTTCTCTTCCTTCCCTGGCCACAGCACGGCAGTGAGGAGTCTTTCCCTAGCTTCCCTCCACCTCCTTGGACATCAGAGGACCAGTGCTGGAGAAGCACAAACGGGACTTCCTGCTCTTCTCCTTCCATTTCCCCTTTCCCAAAGTCCACGTGGGGCCAGCTATTACCCAAACAGTACTGAGGCCAAGAGGAGCAAGGAGCAGGAGGAGGGAAAGGAGGTTCTTCCGCCCAGTCTGATGGTAACTTCAAGGCACAGCATTAATCAGAGACTGCCGACCAATAGCTTTCATTTGGCAAGAGACACAAAACAAATGTCTCGGGACACTGGGGAGTAAAGTGCATCACTGAGGCAATAACAAGTGATGGGGAGTGTGGACAAGCAGAGAACACAGTCTCCGACTTAGGTGGTCACAGCGTTTTTTGTTTTGTTTTGTTTTTTGTTTTGTTTTTTAATACTGGGAAAGCCAAGCAAAATATACCTCCAGCCTGGATTCTGCCTAAGAGTTGAAGCCTATACTTTAAGGAAACATCTTTCTGGCAGAATAACACTTTTTTTTTTCACATGTCAAGATGCAGTTTCTGCTCTGTTATCTCTACCCACAAAATCATACACTGAATTAGGCAGCCTTCCATTCTGGCCTTACCAAACATTTTGCAGATATTTACCAGGATAAACATCCATTTCGTTGAACATTACATTTAGCACAGCTGACCCGGTGTTTCAAAAAAACATTTGGTCCATTTCTTCACCACGTGTTTCTAAAACCCAGAAAAACAATAAGCTATCCAAGGTAATGTGTAACTTTAAGTTTTCAGTAGTCCTGCTATATGCTCCAAAATGACATCATAAGTGGACAATTACAGTATTTGAAATTTTAAATGTGCAGGATAAAAAGGAGTCTACAGCTCTGAAACTCTTCCCCACAATGCACTTGGTGACAGCGTCCTACATTGCCTAACTGCGGCAACTCTGATGTGCTTACTTACACACTAGTGAAAGACTGAAAATCAGCTTGCCAATTATTATTAGTCCTTTGTAGATCAAAACTTTTCTCCTATCAAAAATATAATTTTCTAGAAAATTTTCTTTATATAAAAGGGAATCTATAAAATTCTTTATTACCACCCTTCCCCACCACCAGTTTTTGAAAGTGAAATCGCTAATTTTGGTGATCAATACTGGAACAGGGCCAGGCCAACAGCAGTGGGCATCATGTCCAAAGTTGGTGTGTCTGCCGTAGCTACAAGGAACAGGTAGAAAGAGAAGCACAGATGCCACAACCAGCATTTTAAAGCAGAGGAAGAGAATGAAGAATGAAAATAATCAGGTTTATTTCAGGACCCACACAGAAAAGGGACTGGACAATCCAAAATCAAAATGGTGAGGATAGGACCATGAGATTTTTCCTCATAGTCATAATGTGGGCTCAGGATGATGGGTAGTTACTGCCTCACCATCACTGCTGCCATCCTCCCAGGGGTTACCAACCCCCTACCTACTACGTTTTAGGCTCAAAACTAAAGGGTTTTGTCCTTCACTAATCATAAATTCAGTTCTGTTAGGTATAGAAATGGATGTTCTTGAATCTATCATACACTACCCCTTTAGTTCCAATGGAGATTAATGTTATAATTATTTCCAGCAAATTAAGGGAAACATACTAGGGTTTGGTTATTCTTTTGAGTCCCAAAAAACTCCCAAGAACTGGCTCATAAATCTGTCTTAAAGAAAAATAATCATTTTTTCACATCTATTATAAAAAAAAATGCATGACCTCTAACATATGTGTGCTTGTGTTTATAGGCACACCTTTTCCACTTTTTTATCTATACTGTTTGAAGTTCATATATTTTAAACTACAACTTCACATGAAACCAGGAGACCTCCACAAGGGTGGAATATTAACATAACCTTTAATGTTACTGCTCCCCAGTCCCACCATCCTGCAAAGGAGGATATCACTTTTCACGAGGACAGCCAACCATAATTCTGAAATCAGAACAGGGTTGGCTCTGCATGACTGACACTGGACTCACACTCTTGTAGCTGGCCTGGGGCAACAAGGTACCCTGCTCACTGAGCAAGGCAGTGGGAGGGAAGGGTGGCTGGGGACACACATTTGAGACATAAATCTGCAAATTCCCAATAAGCTGCAGCCATTAAGAGCCAGTATCCAATGTGAAAAATGTCAAAGACCAGTTCTTTGAATACAATTAAAGGGTGAGCTCAGAAACACTAACAAACAAACAAACAAAAATATCTTCGATATTGAATTGTTTGGGCACCATTTTGTAAAACCACAAGATAAGAAGTTAACCAGAAAACAAGATCATGGAGCTGGCATCTATCTTTAAGTAATCATTTTTATGTAAAGAACTCTAAAGAGAAGTCTCATTCATGAATAGTGGTCCCTAGCGTATATTCCCATCCTCTAAAAAAAACATAGTTTTGAAAGAGAGACCATATAAACAGTGAAATGCACATAGGTGGGATGAGGGGGTGTAGAAAGACTCAGATTGAAATCAAAACCTAGCTTCTCTAGTTACCAGTTGTGTGGCTTAAGTAAATTAACTTCTCTGAGCCCAGGTTTTCATCTGTAAAATGGGGATCGTATTGCCTCCTTCCAAGGTTGCTGCTAGAACCACTAATTGCATCCGTGATGGGCCTGGCACACAGACAGCGCTCACGAAATGGTAGCCGCTTGCCATTATTATCATCAGGTTCATCATCATCGCCAAATTATCATGAACTTAAATATTGGGAAATTAGTCCTAAAAGAAAGGATGACCCTAGCAAATGTGAGCAATACAAATTCTGAGGGTGAAATAAATTGTTATGCCTAAACAAAACTGAACCTCATTTGAATTAAGTGGTTTCCAAGGTAACATTTGGGCTCTAATAGATTGCAAGCCCTCCCTGAGTGCACAGTACATAACTATGGGTTCCAAGTCCCCATCCACTTTCAGCAGGGAACAACAGTGGTGGGTCTGATGAGACCCCAGGAGGTAGAAGTCATCAGAGACAGAGAGTGTGCTTTCCCAAGGCCCATGAGCCCAGTCAGTACGCTGCAAACTGCACTCACAGAGGCCCTTGTGTGATGTTTCTCAGCTAGAATAATGTTCAGACCAACCCCCTTTAGAAGAAAAATTTCCAAAACTAATTCATGAACTTATTCTGATACTTAAATGTGCACAAAATGAAAAACTCCTTACGCATATAGCTTTCATACAATCATAAACCAAAGAAATTGCAAAGGACATATAAAAAAACAAAAGCAATGAAATTCATACTAATAATATCAATTTAATGTCACTCCTGAATCTCAGTCCCTGAAGGAAAGTCAAAACAAGGAGATAATGACAGAACTATTTATCTTGCTTTAACCACTGTGTTTTCATGTACACGGTATATTAAGCATAGTCTCTATGCTCAAAAGACCGGGAGAAAGGTTGCCAAGAACATGGACGGGATATGACCTAATAGAAGTTAAAGGTTGGTCTGTTAATACAGGGCATTCTCCATTCCTAGTGTTCTGACCATAGGATACCGCCCCTTAGGACATCTTCTAGCAAGGGCCTTTTATATGGAGAAAAATTACATGCAAATAAAGTATACCATAATCAGAAGCACAGTGACATCCACTCTAACTCTGGCTTGGGAGAAAGTTCTGGGGAGGAGTTTGAGAGAGAATTACGACTAAAGAGTGATAACATGAAGGTGAAGAATATGGTTTATGTTAACTTGAGTTTCAGGGATAGAATGTGCTTGTGCTGCTCAACTCTTGCTCTCCCTGCTAACGCGTGTCATCGTGGAATAAATGTGGACACCAGCCCACATGGTCTATTCTCACAGGATCACTGTTTAGGAGATCAACCCCAAACCAAGAACCCTGGGCTGAGAGAAGGCAGATCCTCACCCTCCCGGTGCTTGCGTGTAGCCCAGAGCCATCTTTAACCCCCATGCATCAAACCCACCCAAAGCGCAAGGTAGGATAAAGTGCCAACACGCAGGAAGGGTGGGAAAGAGGGGGTCAGTAATCATTGTCTGCTGCTTCAGAACTTTTTATTCCGCAGAACTACAGGCTAGTGATGAAAAAAAAAATGTGCAAGGCTGACTCTTTTTAAGTTAAAGTTTTGTTGAAGATTTTCTCTGGTATCCTTCGAAAGGAAGTGTCTGAATCCATTACTATGGCCTCTAAGTATAATCAGCATTCGAGTGGTTTTCTCAGAGTTAGATAAGCAAGTGCTGGTGTCCCTTCAAGCTCCAAGAGCCCCTGAAAATATGAGTCCTTAGCTCAGTTTGGTGACCTTTTCTCTTGGATACCTACACCATGAAAACTGTCCATGAGCTGGTGAAAATAACCTGCCACTGATCTTTGAATGCTTTTAGACTTTCATGCAGAAACAGTACCTCACCCATCTCTCCATTTAATATTGTTTCAGTCAAACAAGGAAAAGGAAAAAGTCTGTGAAGGAATTAATGTAGAGGACATATTATAGAGCCAGAACAGTAAGTGGAAAATTTAGGATACATAATGGGGAATACTTTTTTTTTTTAAGATTTCATTTATTTATTTGAGAGAGAGAGACAGAAATGCACAAGCTGGGAGGAGAGGGAGAAGCAGGCTCCCCACTGAGCCGGGAGCCCGATGCGGGGCTCAATCCCAGGACCCTGGGATCATGACCTGAGCCAAAGGCAGACGCTTAACTGACTGAGCCACCCAGGCGCCCCTATAATAGGGGATACTTAACGGCAAAATTTAAATTTTTTTTTTTTACAATTTAAATTCTTAAAATGTGCGTTATTGTTATACATAATTCCCTGATTTATAGATTTTATCATAAAAACAGAAAAAAAATGTATGAGTTGCCAAGATATTTACATTTACATTATATATCATATACATATACATACGTGTATGTACATAGTATCATATATATGTGTGTGCGTATGTATGTATATATTTTGGAGGTAAGGTATGTGGGGGTGTGCAGACAGAGAGAGATATTAAAGAGGAACTAGGAATTTTTTTTAAAGTAATCAGTCAGCTAAATGTAAGAATATAAGCCTCCTACGGGAAGGACTTTTTTTATGACTGGGCCTTGCTACCTCGGTACACAGTAGCTGCTTAATAAACTCATTTGTCAAAGGGCTAAACATAATTTTTTTCTTTTTAAAAGTGGTCTCATAAATAACAAAGAAACAAAGACAAATTTATTCTTCCAAATTTGTTCTTATTTATTCCCCAGCTTTACTGAGCTAGAACTGAGATAATATTGTATAAGTTTATAGTGTGCTATGATTTGATACATGTAGATGTTGCAAAATGATTACCACAATAAGGTTAGTTAATATTCATCACCTCACATGGTTACAACTGTGTGTGTGTGTGTGTGTCTGTGTGTGTATGGTGAAAATGTTTAAGATCTACTCTCTTAGCAACTTTCAAGTATACAATATAGTATTGTTAACTATAATCACTGTCCTGTGCATTATACCCCTAGAACTTATTTATCTTACAACTTTAAGTTTGTACCCTTTGACTACCTTTACCCATTTCCCCTACCTCCTATACCCACCTCTGCCCCTGACAACCACCACTCTGTTCTCTGTTTCTATGAGTTTAGGGGTTTTTTTAGATCCCACATACAAGTGAGGTCATATATAGTATTTGTCTTTCTCTGTATGAAATTTATTTTTAATAACGTAGGTATTCACATTTGTAAGCAATTGGAGAAATCATAAAATTGCACAGGAAACTACTAGATTTTAAAGTAAAATCACCCACCATAAAAATGCAAATTTGAAAACATCCTCCCCTGTTAGCCAATAATTGTCTATTAGAAATCTCTATTTTGAATATCATTGTCAAAAAAAATGTGTACTATGAGACATTACATTTATCATGGCTAAGTATTATTAACAATTAAATCTCCTGCCTACAAAGCTAAGCTAACAGATGTCAATCAGGTTTTTAATTTTAAAAGTATGACTGAAGCCTAAAACAAAGAGCTACCTGATTTTGCCAGCACAGAGAAAAGTGCTGTTCAGTTGAACCTAGAAGGAACTATCATGAGACTGTTTGCTTTCTAAATAGAAAAGCTGAACTATAAAAAGCATTACAAAAATTGGCAATTTGGGGGCACCTGGGTGGCTCAGTTGGTTAAGTGTCTGACTCTTGACTTCAGCACAGGTCATGATCTTAGGGCTGTGAGATCGAGCCCCACATCCTGCTTCACACTGGGTGTGGAGTCTGCTCAACATTCTCTCTTTCTTCCTCTCCCTCTGCCCATCTTCCCCCCACACTCCCCCTCCCGCCTCCCTCAATAGCTCTCTCTCTCAAAAAAAAAAAGGGTAATTTTGTGAATTAAATAGACATTTCCTTAAATAATTTTACATATATACATACATACATACATGCACACATACATGTATACAGACATACATATACATACACACATGCATATGGATTGTATAAATATATATAAATGTGACATCAAGAAGTTAAATAACATGAATCATTTTTGCCAACTTTAAATTTTATTGACTTAAGCTTACTATTTGCTGCCAATCTGATGACCCAAAGGGAAGTTTATGGTTTCTCAAAGATAACTTCCAACCTTTAGGGGTGTGAGATAATAGAAAATACATATTAGCTTCTGCCCCCAGTTCCTTGCACAGAGATCCTAAAACCTTTGTAATTTCCTAAGTGATAAGCACCCCAGGAACATCCTTTGTTCTAATATTTGGTTTTTGCCCCAGTCCCTGACACAGGGCTGAAATTCTTATAATTTCCTGAGATAGGAGTGTCTCTTGTCCTAATGAGGCAACTCTGTGTGGGCTCTCAGATGGCTCTTGGATGGGAGCTGGTCACCTGAAAGACCAAGCCATGGTGAGAAGCTTGGAATTTTCACCTCTTCCCCACTCTCTTGAGAAGGGAGAAGGGCTGCAAATGGAGTTAAAAACTGATCATGCTTACGTAAGGAAGCCTCCATAAAAATTCCAGTAGTATGGGGTTCAGATTGCTTCCAGGTGGGGGAACACATCCACGTACCAGGATGTACCAGGAGTACCAACTCCACAGAGATAGAAGCTCCAGAGCACAGCACCCTCCCAGTCTAAACTTTATCTGACTATTCATCTGTATTCTTTATCATATCCTTCAATAACCTGGCAAACGTAAGTGCATAAGTGTTTCCGTGAGTTCTGTGGGCTACTCTAGCAAATTAAGCCTACAAAAGGAACCTCCAATTTATAGCCAGGTTGGACAGAAGCTGTGGATAACCTGGGGACTTACTACTTGCAGTTGGCATCTGACGTGGGTGGGAGCCGTCTTGTGCAACTGAGGTCTTACCCTGAGGGATCTGACAGTAACTCCAGGCAGATAGGTAATAGAGTCAGAATAGAGTTAAACTGTAGGACACCCCACTAGTGTTGGGAAATTGCTGGGGGCGGGGGTGAGGGGGAACCATGCCTTCCGTGACCAGATGTGTCAGAAGGGCTGTGAGTGTGGTAGTAGTGTGAACGTAAAGGACACACAAAGGAGAAGGAAAGATGAGTTTTTTCCAGTACAGGGAGAAGTAAACAAAGGCAAACAGCATTCAACACAAATCACTTCCCTGCAGGCGGAGTCACCCTACCAGAACCCAGTAGTCAAATTTCTGCAGCTGGCTTATTGTCTTATCACTTGTCCCTAAATAATGTTCATGACTAGGATAATATATTTAAGATCTTTGTATCCTTTACATGTTTTCTAATAAGTATAAGAAACATTATACCCAGTATTTGAGGCATATTCATTCTGCTTAAGAGGCTAGCATATATTCCATACGACATTACACAACACAATTCCAATATGGAAAACTAAGTTTCCATTGTGCTCTAATCACATGGAACAAACCCATGATTTTCATCTCTCTTTGTTGTAAGGCAGGGATAAAATCCTTCTAGTTTTATCATCCCGTAACATGGAAAGCTGAGGGCTCTCTCCATATTTAGTTTTCCCTTACTACATACTGTACAGAGATATCAGGCTCCCTCGTGATGAGCAATCTGTGATGATCTGAATGTTGTCCTTTCATTTTTTTGTAAATTAAAGTATTTGAGAAATTAATACCCAAACCATTTTTCAATACAGAAAGACAGAGGCCACTATCAATTGGAAAGAAAGAAATGAAATGTGAAAAGCCTTTCATGGAAGATTCATTCTTGGCAAACTGTAGAAGGATGGCTATTTTTAATAGATCTTGAGCAAACCAGTAAATACTATGTTAACAATTCTCACAAAGAATTATATAGGACACATCTCTTTTCCATACGGCAGTTTATGTAGGTGCAAGGGACAGTCAGCAAAACTAATAAGGTACAAAATCAATAAAAATAACACTTGGGCTCTCCCTTTAAGGAGTTTAAAATCTGGAAGATTGTTGAGTCTATATATTAAAGTATATAGAAAAAACAACAACCACACTGATCATGGTGAGCACTGAGCAATGTATAGACTTGTCAACTCACTGTGTTATATATCTAAAATTAATATAACATTATATGTCAACTATACCTCAATACTAAAAATAAAAAAATTATTTAAAAACAAAAAAAATAAAGTATACAGAAAAAAACAAATATAACCTGTAGTGTTAATATAATTAGATTCATTTTTAAACAAATAATGAATATTGTGCTTCAAAATACCAAAGACATATTATGCTAGCCATAAGGCTTTTGCTTAACACATTTGTGGAATTCTGTTTTGTAATTATCTTTAAAATTTGTTTATGAACAACTAAAAAGATCACTCACATTACTTTACAATCACCCTCCATAATACTGAATTTGGAGAGAAAAACAAATTTTCAAAAAGAATCTAATTAAAAAAACATGACATGTAACAAAAAAAATAGGTTCACTAAAAGAAACAGGGATAGGATTAGGATAAAATAGTAAAAGATATAAAGTACTAATATATATTAGGATACTAAGAAATCAGAGGAGAAATTTTTACTTTCTTCGATTGGATTATCAACAGGGAAAAGGTGGTTGTGCTATGGCCCGTCCTTGATGGTCCTGTATGCATTAGCCTAAATCAAACAAATGCAAACATTGATACATCTTAGGCAGTTATGTTGTGATAAAGGAAGGACCATGATTATTTCAGCAGAGAAATGACTACTTATGAAATGTTGCCTAAAGACAACTTAATTCCAGTGCTGAAGATATTTTAAAACCATATTTCTATTTTACCAATATTTAAATTTTAGAAACTTTGATAGGAATTAATGATCTATAAAAGCTAAAACTTACAATCTTCTCTTTTAGGGTTAAGCACAAGTTATAGTTTAAAATCTTCTCTCACAAAGGTTCATTATGAAAACTACAGAAAAACATTATATATGCAGCCCTGAGTTTTGGGCCAAAGATCACCTGGGAGTAGTATATCAAAAGAGATGTATTATTTGTACGCATGATAAAGTGACATGGGATGACAGGACATGTTGCAATTTTCCCTACCATCCATGTCCTCTCTCCTGCAGGTTAATCTTCCTTTGGAAGTTTATCCCCTCTCTGTAAGATGACATGAAGGTGTCATCAACCAAAGCACCTGACATTCTCTTGAGTAAGGAATGGACACAGAGCCCAAAGGTAAGGCTAAGAAAACTCTCCTGAAAGCTGACATGTGAATAAATAGCATGATTGCACAAAGATCAAAATCTCATTGACCCCCAAAGTGACACCTGAAAAGACCATCTACTACTTCCTGCAACTTCCTTTCATCTCTGGATCTGCTGGGTATCCTGTTCTTCTAAGGTACTTCCCAGCAGTTTTTAAGTCTTAGCATACATGAAAATCTAACCTCTGCATGGCACACTGGGTTTAGAGGGCTAACTGCTCACGGGCTGGAAGTAATGGCCCCAAGAACCCACACAGCTGACCCGAGACTAAGGGATCAATATCTACTCCCAACTATAACCCGTTCTAAGCACATCGGTGTGCTTTGGCACAGCTCCAAGAGGCTTGATTCTTCCGATAATACTCAAACTGCAAATCAGAAGATATCCTTCCAAATAGACCACTCCTTTGCTTAACTAAGCCTGAGTGAGTTTCTGTTGCTTGCAACTAAAGCACTGATAAAGATGTCTGGAAGAAACTGATGGAGAGGATGGTGATGATGAGCATGATCATGAACAGGATGCTGCTGGGAGGAAGAGATGAGGAAAAAGAAGAAAGAAGGGACAGAAGGAAAGTCTCCACTGTAAGAGACTTTACAAAGAGGCCTACCTAAATGGCTTTGCTTTAACTGTGTGACAGTAGATTTTAATCATTCAATTATATTTTAATGCTTAATATTTATCTGTTATTTTTGTGTCTTAGTATCTCTTAGATGTAAATTACTATTTGCAAAATTGCCATGTTGAGAATAATTTAGATTTAAATGGCTATAAATATTAAACATTATATTTTCACAGATAAGTAACTCTCTATGATGGTAGCCATATATTGCCCTAGTTTTGTGCAAAATACATAGCTTTATTTTGGTTGCAGTTCACTCAATGCTTTTAAAAACAATTTAAAATTTTTCTCAGTTTCTATTCAGAAAATTTAAGTTCAGAAAATTTGTTAAAATAATTTGTAACTAATGACCTTGTCAAAATGTGGTTTTACAGCTGAGATACCAGTGAGTGGAGAATTAAGGTACTTTCCTAATTCTATAACCATGTTCAGTTTATAACACAGTCTTATTCATCAAATGACAAAATAATCTCAATGATCTCAGTAGTCACATTGTTTGGATTTGAATTTCTCCAGAAACCATTCATTTTGCCACTAGATTTAATATAAACAAAAATAAGTCCCAGTGTCATACGAAGGAAATTTTGGAAATTTTTATTGTAAAATGCAACTTCAGTACTGGCTTTGGACGTGGGCAGCATGAATCAACATCCCCAGTTCTGCAGCTCACTGGTTGGGTGAACAGAGTCAAGTTTCTCGACCTGCACCTCAGTTTCTTCATCTATAAAATGGACGAAGTAATAGCACCTACCTAGTGCCTACCTAGGAGTACTGTTGGGACGTTTCTATGAAATAATGCACATAAAGCTCTTAACATAATGCCTAGCATCACAATGAGAATTCTGTTAGCAGTGTTATGGCATAAAATTGAGTTTCTGTTCTGTGTTGACTTATTCTCTTTATTTACGGTAGTTTTTAAGTATCTGTATGATAAAGTCCCCATTGACATTTATCTAGCAGCAGCAGAGCCCCCTAAGTTAATAATTCAACCAAAAATCTGTACACAGCTTATGATGAAAGTATTTTGGTGAGTTTGATTTGAGTCTTAATAATTTAACTCCCTGTCATTACCTTAAATATTATATATGCGGGAATCAACCATCTGTTGATATTGGTGGTTGCTACAAACAGTATAAACGAACAGAAATATTTAAAAGAAGGAGATGGTCTTTAAGATACGAGTAGTTTTCCATGAGAACAGAGAGTATGGGTGATACTTGAAAATGGAAGCCTGGAGTGAAAGCTGCTGTCTCTAAATTGTACGCAATCTCCTTGGTTTATACAATAAACACATGGTAGAAGGGGAAAAATCTAAACACAGAAAGGATGCATGAATCACCCCCCTACAGCAACAGAGTGCTTAGAAACTAAGAGCATTTGGCTACAAATACTCATATATGAAATAGAATTTTGCCTGTGTTGCATATCCCTGTGACAGGCTAAGTGGTCTAGAGGCATTCTAAATAAGTTCATACTGTCCTCTAACCTTGCATAGAACTCCTTAGTACATATTAAGTTGTAAAATATCAATTAACCCATTTGCTCTATTGGTGTAGACATATCTAAAAATGATAGAACTATTTGTGAAAGACTTCACAATTGCCGTGGCTATTAAAACCTAGATGAGTTAAGGTCAAATGAGGTAACAGATGCATTTTTAACAAAAAGACTGAGATTTCTAAACAGCAAAATAAAACTGAATATTAGAGCCTAGAAAATGAAAGATCATCGATTTCCTTGTGTTGTCTTGAATATAAGGAATCCAGGGTACACAGGTAAATGACTTAATCAAGGATACTACCCAGTGAAACGAAAGAATCTTAATCTCCTTGAACAACCAGAGAACAATCCCAGAGCAGTATCACACAATTCCTGAGCAAATAAACAATCTATAACATATAATTCATAAAAGCTACTACACATTTTTACACAATGATCACATTAAATCCTGACAACCCTCAATGGGCTTTTCCAGATGAGGAGTCAGAATAAGAAAGGTTAAGTAACTTGACCAAGTACACACAGGGAGCCAGTAAGTAAGCTTGGATAAACATGCTCTAGCCACTGGACCATGGAGACTCTCATGAGAGGGGACTCATAGTTAACTAAACTATATTTACTCCATCTTTCCTGTACTATATAAGACCAGGTAAGCCCAAACCTAATTCTGCTTTAAATGATAAAATATAGTTGCTGGTTCCAAAATGGCCTAGTCACTCCAATCAAATGACAGAAGTACACAGACAAGGCCCTCACCTTCCTCAGCTGCCCAGAGACCACTCTTCCTGACCCCAGGAGGAAAAGCAGTATAAAGCCCTCCAAACTCTGGTATTGTCTCCCTTCTCCTCCCATTTCTATTCATCAAGGCTGTGATTGGATTTTGAGAAGGTAGGTACGGATGCCTCTGAGTGGGGGCTGAATGCATGTTACAAAGGCTCAAATCCACCTTTTTTCTTCCTCCATTTGGTAGAAGATTAAAATTGGGATTGGAAGCCTAATAGCCACAATTCTATGAGGCACAGAAAAGGTGCAGTAGCCGTGATTTTATGACAGCTTAGGAAGAAATGTTAGAAGATACATGTATCATATGACCTCACTGATATGAGGAATTCTTAATCTCAGGAAACAAAGTGAGGGTTGCTGGAGTGGTGGGGGGTGGGAGGGATGGGGTGGCTGGGTGATAGACATTGGGGAGGGTATGTGCTATGGTGAGCACTGTGAATTGTGTAAGACTGATGAATCACAGACCTGTACCTCTGAAACAAATAATACATTATACGTTTAAAAAAAAAAAAAAAGAAGATAGTAGGGAGGGAAATCGGAGGGGGAGACGAACCATGAAAGACTATGGACTCTGAAAAACAAACTGAGGGTTCTAGAGGGGAGGGGGTGGGGGGATGGGTTAGCCTGGTGATGGGTATTAAAGAGGGCACATTCTACATGGAGCACTGGGTGTTATACGCAAACAATGAATCATGGAACACTCCATCAAAAACTAATGATGTAATGTATGGTGATTAACATAACATAAAAAAAAGAAAAGAAATGTCAGAAGATCCATGAGAAGAGGTGATGCACCATGGTCTCAACTCCTAGCCTCGGCTCTCCCCAGCTGTGGGTCAAGAGCACTCAACTGCGAGAAAGGGGGCCAGAGGTCAGGGAAGAAACAGAGCCAAACAAACAGGATGCTAAATCCTCTCTGAAGCTGCTCCCCAGGCCACTCTGCACCACTGTGAACTGTAACAGGACACGTGGGACGTGAAGAAAGGAAAGTGAACAAGAAGAACAAAATCCCTGTCCTCACAAAATGTGCTCTAACAGAATAACTAATAGCATCATTTCAGGGCGACACATATACAGGCCACTGTTTGCCACGGACCAATCCTAGAAATGTGTTAATAAACTTGGGTAGTAATTCTAAGAGCAGCGTTTTAGGTTACAAGTTAATCCAGCCACTATGGCAGGTAACTTAAGTTACTTTCTTATATTCTTTTTCTTTATGAACTATAAACAAATGTGCATTTGAAAAATATTAAGGACTAGCTCTTGTGTTTTCAATTTTTTACATTCAAATTCCTATAACCCAGTTCATGTTTGCTTCACTTGAACCCCACCCTCTTACCTCCAACCCCAAGAGTGCTCTCAGGTAACTCCTTTGGATGGTCTGCCTTCAAATGTTTGACACATGAGAAACTATCAGCCATTCCTGTGTCGTAACTGTCAGCTCTGTCACTTTCTGGAATGCAGCGTCCCCTTCATTTATATGTGATACATACAGAGAAAGAACATGATTTGATTTGAAACTGACAGCTGTTTGTGCTTTTATGTGCAATACATGATTAAAAAACCTAAAAATTATTTACTCGATCTTCCAAGATAAGGAACCTGCTTCCTAAATGGGGGTCAAGATAACTGCAGAAGCAAATGTATTTTTTAGCTGTTTTGGAACAGAAAAGCTAATGTAGCTCCTCCAAAAATGCTTTATATAAACTCAAGAGAAGAACTTGCCAAGGTGGCTTTATGTAGCCCATGGGACAGTTAGCAATGTCTGCAAGACAGTTCTGGTTATCACAGCCAACAGCAGGAGGGGTAGGGAATGAAATGCTATTACCGTCTAGTGGGTAGAGACCAGGGATGCTGCTAACCATCCTACAATGTACAGGACAGTCACCCACAACAAAGAATATCTGAAACAAAATGCGAGCAGTGCCAAGGTTGAGAAGTTCTAGTCCAAGTTTGTTGCTGATTTTCAAACTGTGCATTTCCAGAGAAGCCTATCAATGACACTTAACACATAGATACTTCAACATCACGATAGCTATTTTGAGGGGTCTTCCCCCACCGGGATATCTGTTCACAGAAGAATAACCATAACAAGTCTGGTAGTTATTCAACAGGAAATTCATCTCTTTTTTCTTCCATTTACTCCCATGGCTTCAATCTGCCACTTAGAGTCAGAGCCTCTCCTAGTCAAGCTTTCTCCATATCCCAAACTAACATCAATCTCTCCCTACTCCCCGACTCTGCCCAACCCTTCCCTCCTCCACTCTACGTCTCTGTTCCCAGCCTTGGTGAATGGCACCACTGCTGACTGCCACTCCAGTGGGAGGCCTGGACGGCCTGGACTCAGCCCTCTCCGCAGGATGGTCACTATACTTTGCACATAATTGGCATTTTGTCCAAATGTGGAATTCAAATCAATCATTTTTCAGACCGATTTATATAAGTGGTAAGCCCAATGAAGTCTAGAGAAAAAAGTAAAACTATGCAGCAGAGAATGTAGTTCAGTTTAAAAAAAGAATTAGCACATTTGGAAACATTTCCCATGTTCACACAACAGGAAGAGTCACAGACCCAAAAAGAACCAAAGAAGCCCCAGGACATGGTTTAAAGAGTGGAAAGGATGTCAAGGTAACAGATGAGACTGACTATGTAGGGTGCTGAGTCTAAGCATACTTTGTTTAAAAAAAAAAAAAAAAATCAAGCTTCCCAGGCACGAATATCTCAAAGCAATGAAACGAAAGAGAACAATATGGAGGAGAAATAAGAGCACAGCAGGAGAGTTACTAAAAATTTAAAGGTAACAACCTAACACTTGCATAGAGTTGAAGTTGACAGCATTCACATAGATTATCTCACTTCCTTCTTTGAAAAACTCTGAGGCAAGCAGGTCTTAGAGCATTCTGAATGCTAAGTAGCAGAGAGCATCCAAACCGCCCTGACATGGCCAGGTCAAGTGGCCCCCCAGCATCACACACACACCCGCTAACACAGCCATGAGCAGCCACTCACAGTCATGAGCATCCCAGCAGCTGCTATTTCAGGAACGGAACAGGGGTCACTTCAAGAACCATTTCTATTCACTTCACATCTCCAATAATAGAATTTGGTTGGCTGCTGACATCCTCCACTGAGTCTCCAGAAGTACAGACAATATGCTTTATTGTCACAAGTGAGTCATTCTGTCTGTTTAAGAGAGAAGATTCTGGAAGCTTTCAATAAATTGTAAAGACATCCAGGTGAACCAGAGAGGAGTCAGAATTTAAATTTTGGCCAACAGTTTCCCCTCAACACCTAACATTAGCTCACTTGTAACACATCTTTGACAAACTAACAATTCTGTTTATAAATATGCGTGGATATCAGCCCGACTCATCACAAAGTTAGGGCCGTAAATGATTGAGGATTCCTTTCCCGGGGTGTAACAACTCAGCTCTAAGCAACGAGAGTTAACAGAATAATATTTTTGAAATATCACCTGATTTGTTTTTTATTCTTACTGATTTTGTTGCTGTACCCAGTAAAGCTGAGTCAGCTTCAGCTTTGGGGGACAGGCAGGCACAGCAAAGAACAAAGACTTTGTTGTTCAGTTCTAACTTTCCAAATAGAATTTTTATTATTTTTTTAAAGATTTTATTTATTTGACAGAGAGAGAGACAGCAAGAGAGGAAACACAAGCAGGCGGAGGGGCAGAAGGAGAAGCAGGCCTCCCGCAAATCAGGGAGCCTGATGCAGGGCTCAATCCCAGGACCCTGGGATCATGACCTGAGCCGAAGGCAGACGCTTAATGACTGAGGCACCCAGGCACACCCCAAATGGAATTTTTAAGATGAGATCAGCAGAAGCAATAGTTTTGAAATCCGCAGTCTGTGCTGCAAAAGCTTGAGAGAGAAATGGTATGTTTTGATGTCCCAAAAGCATTTGACTTGGAACATCTAGGATTGAGAGTTCATATGAAAGTTACTCATAGAATATGATATGATAATAGCACAACATGATATTAGAACAGTCTTCTCCTTCTAGGAAAAAACAGACAAAGTCTGATTGGCTGGTAGGAAGAGGTAAGGACCAAGGTATCTAACTAGAGTTTAGAGGATACCTGGGTGTTTTGAAGGTATATATATGCAAGTGAATGCCTGGAGGGAGATAAACAGTAAATGGGGTGGTAAGATGGTTAAAAAAAAATCAGACTGAAGAGGGTATCCACAAACGTTAGGGGCTTGTGCTCACCTTCCTATCTAAATACCTCTGGGAGAACCATTTTGGTGGGTCCTCCAAGTCAGTATTGGGTAGATACCACAGAGCAGTAATGGTGGCAAAGGGTATGGAGGCAGAATGGGATTGAGAGCTCTGAGCTTCCCTGTCATTCTGGCTCTAGTGAGATGTGAAAGAAATCCAAAAACATTCCCATGGCCCCTTCAAGGGAGGTCTCACAGAGCTCTTGTTGCTGCAATGGGGGAGGGGCTAGGTATACTGAACATGGAGAACAATGGGGCTAGCCAATGAATCAGTAAGCAGTCATCATGGTTCCTGCTTACCTAAAAAAAACCCTAAATAATCAACCATAAGATGCCCCAGCTATTGACACAGCAATAGGGATAACATGAAGACAAAGGCAAAGCTCAATCAGGATGAGACACATGGGAAAGGCTGGGGAGGCCCAGGGGACAAATGGATGGATGGACACCTTCCTTCTTCCCTACACTGAGACTATCTGGAATATGTCTGGGGAGTAGGCAAGGGTGGGAGTGGAGGAAGAACCACAGAAAGGGAACAGCTGTAAGAATGACTATGAGTTTTGCATTACATCTTGCACTTGACTGAGTTTTTATTCCCAAGCGCTAAAGAGAGGTTAACGTAAAGTAGCAATATTCTATGTTTGCTCACTACCAGCAGAAAAGGAGGTTCCAGAACTAAACTGAGTTCAGTTACAGAGAAATAAAGTCACACTTCTGCACCCCCACAAATGTATACATTTTATATTGCTGAACAGTTTAGAGTTTTCAAAGGTTAGAGAATCACAAATTATTATATCAAGATTATCTTAAAGCATGATTCCCACATGTTGGTTTTAAAATGTCTTCCTTTCTTTTATTTTAACAAGATAACACTCATCTCTCTTCTGAATTCATTAGAACTGAGAGTGGAAGGAAAGAGTAATGCCATACAGGTGCTGCTCATTCTCTGGGACATTCTTTAACCTAACCCTAGAGTCAATACTTTGTCTAATAGTACGGAGAACTCCACTTGGAAATAATCATTTGCTATCCCAATTATTCTAACACTACTAGACTCAGTTCAACTTTGTAACTGATAGTACAAAAGAAAGGAATATTGAAACTTAAAATGATCTCCATCACGCCTTTACCAAGTAACTACACAGTGACCAGATGCAGAGGGGGACCCAGTAAGGAAGGAAGCTCAAAAAGCTACAAATGAATGTGTCCCAGCCTCTGGCTTCATCTACCTTTTGTTTCCTGGCCTTTTAGGGAAAATTTTTTCTCCTCTCCTACAGAAAACCTTTCTTGAATTCTACTTCGGAAAAGTATCTCCCTAAGATTGTTATCTGTTCCAGTTGTGTCCCTGCAGCAACATTTGATAAACATTTTCTTGGCATTATCAGAAAATACTAATACTGTTGTGTGGCTGATCTATCTCTCCCAAGAAGACAATGTGAACATCTTTAAATCCCCAGTCTCTAATTCAGTTGACTTTCTGTGTCAAAGTGGTGAACACCATTCTAAGTACTTTACATATGTTAAAATTCAGTTCATCCTCCAAATAATAACAGAGGATAAGGACAACCATTACCATGTCCACTTCAGAGATGAGGACACAGACACACAGAGAGATAGAATAACAGAACTGAGTATCAAACTCAGGCTGCCTGGCTCCAGAGTAGATGCTCAATAAAAGTTCATTAAATTGAACTCAAGCTGGAAATCCAAAGTTCCTTTCTTCCAGATATTGCCTTTGGTCAGCACATTTTAAACCAACAGTCCATGAGAATGCAATTAAAGACACACTGTATCTGTTGTTGAAATTGTCTGCTATATTACAGATGTCTTTCATCCACTGCCATACTCCTTCACTTTTTCCAAGATATCTTTATTTTCTTGAGCCAAAAATCATAATAATATAATGACTTTTGTCAGCTTCCACAAGGCTAGCTTTTTGGTAGAGAAGAAACTAATTCTTTCCATGAGCTGTTAAAAGACATTATCTGTTACTATTGTAGTAGACACACACATACATAAAGTACAGACCACACAAACAAAAGGCCTGTTACCCACTTTTCCCTCAGAACAAGGACAATTTTGTTCTCCATTTATATAACAACAAAACAAAAAGATTTATGACTAATTCTTTTAATGGTAATTTTAACAGTGTTTTTTTTATATAATTATGTTGGGATCCTTCAGGAATCAAATCCTGAGCAAACCTTTTTAGAATCTCTGTGGAATTATACCTCAAAAAGAAGCTTCATTTTCTTTCTTTTTTTTTTTTTAAGATTTTATTTATTTATTTGACAGGGAGAGACACAGCGAGAGAGGGAACACAAGCAGGGGGAGTGGGAGAGGGAGAAGCAGGTTTCCCACAGGGCAAGGAGCCCAATGCGGGGCTCGATCCCAGGACCCTGGGATCACGATCTGAGGCGAAGGTAGACGCTTAACGACTGAGCCACCCAGGCGCCCCATGGAAGCTTCATTTTCTAACATGTTCTTGAAACTACTCATTGCCTAGCTATGACCTCTACTATAAAACATCCCTTTAGTTACACTATCTTATGGTTCAAGACACATACCTACACACATAATAATCTCAAAACTCTGCCCTTCCCTGTCCACGCCCCTCCAGCCTTCGCGTCCATCTGTCATTGAACACCTCAGCCTTCCCCAACTATCAATACTTAACATGTGTTCCCCAGTTACAGTTTCCTCAACACAAAACCCCCAGTAGCTTCTGTTATTTTGTAGACTCAGATTTATAGAACCAGTCATCAGGAAATCATGTATTTTTTTATACACATTTTGAATATATTTAGAACATGTAACTTCTCACTGTCATAGTTACATAGAAACAAAGTAAGTTCTTCATTCTTATTTAAATTTATTAAAATAGGCAAAAATAAATATATTCTTCATAATTCTATTCTGAAGAATATGTATAGAATATGTATAGAATACATATTCTATAATATATTCTTCATAATCCCTGTACTTACATTGAGACCCACTTAAAGTAAGATTTTTAAAAATATAGGTACTAGAGGATTTTCACACTAATTTTTAGCCGTTTTCAATGATTAATCTAACCTGCTTTTATCCAGACTTGAGGTCAAAATGTTCTATCTACCTTCAATCTTCCTATATCAGATATGTACTCATTCAACTCCTTATCATCTCATCAAGGAGCACAGTTTGTCACGGTCCACAGGGCTCCCCACTCATTTCCCTTCCCCTATTTGGGATACTCCTACCTTTGGAATTATACCCACTGACATTTCAGCTTTTATGCCGGTGCTGAAGAATAAAATGTAATAGTTTGCCTGGGAATGAGCTGGCTTAGTATCATTCTCCTAACATCGCCGTACTTCTCACTGGGTCTCAGTGCAAGATCATGCTCCCTTTTACTTTATCTCTTTGTAGCTAAATTTTGTCCTGTTGTCCAGTCTCTTAGTGACAGATCCTGTCCAGTTAGTCTATGACCGGGATGTGGCACTAGAGCTCTTACGTTCCATGCCTGAACCCTTTCTCCTCAACCCCGATCAAAAGATGGACCCCTTTTCCTGATAAAGGCATGCCAACCTCTACCATCTGCCAAAATATTCTCTACTCTGACCCCTATCTGAATACTCAGATCTACCTTTACCTCTTTGACTTGGGTATCTGGAAACCTACCCAAATGGCACACTCTATCTGTTCTCTTCCATTTATCATGAGTTCCCATTACCATGGACTCTCAGATTCTGCAAGTCTACCACCACTATACACTAGAAGTACAGATATGACTCAGTACCCCCTAGCGTAGCTACCAGTCACACTCCTCTTCCATAATCCTTCCTTTGGAATAAGTAGCCATGTTTAGTAGTCCCAGGTGATGAGTAAAGCATAACCAAATAATGTACTGTCCAAACTGAAAAAGGGGGTATTATTAATTGTTCTGGGACAACAATTATGCTGGGCAAACTGGGAAGTGTAGTCATCCTACAAAGTACTAAACCAATGAACACTTGACCAAGCAAAAAGCAAAACAAGCCAATTTATGGCCTGGCCAGCAACCTGTGACCTGGAAGGCTGATTAAAAAGATGATTGGGCCAACATCACAGTTTGCAATTTAAAATAAGATGGACAGAAAAAATGCCAGTTGGTTGCAGGTGCTACAGTCGAGAGGTTGGATCAGAGCTGAAGCCAGGGTGATCAAGAAGTGGAAAACGGAGAATCCAGTGAACATTAGCAAGAATCAAAACCTGCCTGACAAAGAGCCCTAAGACCTAACTGGACTTCCAGTTCCTGTAACTGGACTTGCCCAGACTCCCATTTGATCCACACAATGCTATCCAGATTTCTAATGAGCTAGTGGGCATAAATTCTAGTTCTCACCATCAAAGTTGGCTGACTAAAATGTAGTCCTCAAATGAATTTTTTTTTTAAAGATTTTATTTATTTATTTGAGAGAGAGAATGAGAGACAGAGAGCATGAGAGGGAAGAGGGTCAGAGGGAGAAGCAGACTCCCCGCAGAGCAGGGAGCCCGATGCGGGACTCGATCCCGGGACTCCAGGATCATGACCTGAGCCGAAGGCAGTCGCTTAACCAACTGAGCCACCCAGGCGCCCCTCAAATGAATTTTCAACTAACCCTCTTCAACACGCACCCAACCTCATTTAACAGGATCATCATTTAATTATTATCATGTTCCCAAATCTCTTTTCTTCAGTCACACCCCCTCACTTTCCTAAGTCACCAAGTTTTGGGGCCTGCCTCAGAGAGCTATGAAACCAGGTTTTCTTCTCCATTCTCACTGTTGCTATTCTGGTTCAGTCCCTCAGTATGGTCTCTCCATTTTAGGAAACTCTGCCTCCCAAATTGCCCTTTCCATTACTAATCCACTCAACACCCATATAGCTCAGTATTCAATGAGAAATGATGTTCTTCTGGACCATTAATAGGAAAAGAAAATGTAATAGGAAAAGATAGACCCTATTCATCACAGCAATTAAATCTGTAAGGTATCTAGGAGTAAATCTAACCAAACATAAGCAAGAAGTTTATGCGGGAGATATACAAAAGATTATTAAAGAACACAGGAAGGCTTGAATAAATGGAGGGATAGAACATATTCATAGAAAGGAAGAATCAACATAGTCAAGATGTCATATTCTCCAAATAATCTATAAATCAAATGCAATTCCCTACAAAATTCCAATAGGGGTGTGTGTGTGTGTGTGTGTGTGTGTGTGTGTGTGTGTGTGTGTAATCTGGCAACTTAATTTTCAAATTCCTATAGAAAATACAAGGACTAAAAAATAGCCAAGAAGAGGTGTGAATAAGAGCAAGTTGGGAAAACTTGTCCTACCAGATATCTAGGTTTATCATCATAAAGCTATATTCTTAAAATAATGAAGTATTAGTGGAAGGCTCTGCAGTCATACAAAGAAACAATAAAGAGCCCCTAAACAAACCCATGCATATCTGAAAATCAGATACTGACAGAGATGTACTGCAAATCCTTTGGACTCTTTAAAAATGGTGCAGAGTCAAAAATAAAACATGATTCCTACCTTAAGCCCCACTAAAAATATCAGCTATGATTAGAGGTGATTAAAGACCTAAGTTTGAAAGATAAAACTTTAAAACTCTTCAAAGAAATATAGAAGAATATCTTTATAATCTTGTGATAAGGAAGGATTTCAGTGAGACAGAAGAATCACAAACTATAAATAAAAAGATAAATAAATCTGACCACAACAGAATTTAAAATTGTTGTGCATCAAAAGTTACAATTAAAAAACTGAAAAGGCAAGCCACAGACTGAGAAAAGATAACTAAATATATGTAGCTCATAAAGTTTTTTTTATTCGGAAAAATATAAGGAACTCCACAAATCAGTAAAAAATTGTTATTTTTCCCCAACAGAAAAATGGGAGAGTTACAAAGAGGAACCAGAATGCCCAATACACTGAGAAAAGATGTTCAATCTTACTAGTAATTACAGAAATGCAGATTTGAACCCAACAGGATAACATTTCACACAATCGGATTCATCACATCTCACATACTGTTGGTGAGTGTGTAAATGGTAGGTACTACCGCATTGTACAACAATTTGAAAATATCTATTAAAGTTGAAAATACAGACAAGGACCAAGATATTTCACTTCCAGATATTTATGAAATAGTGCATATATGCACAAGGAAACATGAACAAAAATGTATATAATATAGAAGACTGGAAAACAACTTAAATATCCCTTGGTGTTTCCTAGGTATATAAGATATACTTCTGCCTTATGACCCTTGCACTGACTTTCCCCTCTGCCTAGAACATTCTTCTCCCACAGAAGACTGTAGAGCTAATTCCCTCACCTACTTCAAACAACCTGTAAACAACCTTTTGTTGTTTACATCAGGAGAAAAGGTTTGAGTCCCCGCCATCAACGGAACAAAGGGCTATCAAAAAAGCAAGGAGTAAAATAGCAGGAAGAATGGGGGAAGGGAAAGGGAGCAAGGAAATTGTTGTGGATAAACCATTTCATATCTAATTGAAATATGTTACAAAACTTAAATGTATTTTTTAAAGTTGTATTTTGGCTGGCATGATTTCATAAAACCAAACTTTTCTTTCTGTCTTTCTAGAAATGTTTGTTGAGATTATTTTTAAATTATGCAGTAAACAGTTAATTATTGACCACCTTGGAGAATGAAAAATTTGTTCCTCTGTGATGAATATATACTCTTGGATGTTAATGTCAGTGTGTACCTCAAAGTGCCATTCTGGAGACTGTGTTAAGGAAAAAGCCATTGTCTTTTACTTTAGGTCATGAGGAGTCTAGACCAGTGGTGTTCAGTAGAGCTTTCTGCAGTGATAGGCATACTCTGTATTGGCACTGTCTAGTATTGTAGCCACTGGCACATGTGACTACCAAGCACTTGAAGTGTGACAAGTGTGATTGAGGAACTGAATTTTAATTTTAATTTAAAATTAAATCATTGCCCGTGCTAGTGACATTTATTGGACAGGATGGGTCTGGATATTCAGGTGGCTAGAGTGACTGAATGCTTAGCAATAGGAAGGTTATATTTTCAAATCAATTGTTTCCTTTAGTATTTTCTTTTTCTCTCTTCTTTATATTTTTTTCAGCTTCATTGATAATTGACATATAAATGCAAGTTTAAGGTGAACATGATAATTTGTCACATGTATATACTGTAAAACGATTACCACAATAAGATTAGTTACCACCTCATCACTTCACATAATTACTTTTCTTGTTCTGTGGTCAGAATACTGTAGATCTATTCTCCTAGCAATTTTGAAGTATTAACAGTATTAATTAGAGCTACTATGGCTCTACAAGAGAGCCCCCCAAAGTCTTCATCTTGTAACTGGAAGTTTGTACCCTTTGACCAATATCTCCCTATTTCCCCAACCTCCCAGCCCCTGGCAACAACCATTCTACTCTCTGTTTCCATGAGTTTGGCTTTTTTAGATTCCACAGATAAGTGAAATCAGAATTTGTTTTTCTCTTCTGACTCATTTCACGTAGCATAATGCCCTGAAGGCCCATCCATGTTGCTGCAAATGGCAGGATTTCCTTCTTTCTCATGGCTGAATAATATTCCTGTGTGTGTGTGTGTGTGTGTGTGTGTGTGTGTGTGTTTCTTTATTCATCTGTTGATGGACACGTAGGCTGTTTTTATGTCTTATCTGTTGTAAACAAGGCTGCAATGAACATGGGACTGCAGATATCACTTCAAGACAGTGATTTTCTTTTGGTTGTGTGATTGCTGGATTATATAGTAGCTCTGTCTTTAATATTTTGAGGAATCTCTACCCTGTTTTCTACAGTGGCTGCACTATTTTGCATTCCCACCAAGAGGGCTCAAGGGTTCCCTTTTCTCCACACCCTTGCTAGCAGTTATCTCTTATCCTTTTGATTGCAGCCATTCTAACAGGTATGAGGTGGAATCTCATTGTGGTTTTGATTTGCATTTCCTAATGATTAGTGATGTTGACCATGTTTTCATGTACCTGTTGGACAAATATTTATTCAGTTCCTCTGACCATTTCTTAATTGGGTTGCTTTTTTTCCTACTGAGTTGTGTGAGTTCCTGAGAACCATGACTTAACAATTACCTTGACTTTCAATTTCTGATCTGGGCTAGGAAGCTGAAAGTTTGTGCAGTAGTTAAGTGTACAGGTTTTGGATTCTGAAAACCTTGAATTCAAATTCTGGCCCCGCCATCTTATTAGCTAATGTAAACATGGGCAAGTTAACTTTAACCCCTCACCTATAAAATAGGAAAAGACAATAATACTACCTACCCTTGAGGGTTACTGTGCAGAGTAAATAAGGTAACATATATAAGGTGCTTAACAAAATACTTACTACATAATAAACAGTAAGGAAGTGTGAGCAACAATTATTACCAAGTCTGATGAATGATTTTCCATGGGCTTGATATTATGAATATGTCTGTGATGTTATTTTCTACAGCCACTGGGATTAATGAGCTTAAGTTTCACTAAAAATCACTGAATTAGAACTTTTCTAGGTGGTGAGGTGTACAGTAAAGATAAAGTAATAAAGCAGAATCACTTCTGCGCTAAGTTGTCAGAATCACTGAATTGCAAGGAACTTCATATCTGGTCACCTAGTTCAGTTATTCAATCAGCCAAATGCTTGATTATCCTCAGTGACATCCTTTGCTTCCAGCGTATTCTGAGCATTCTGGTAAGAAAAAGCTCGTTATTTTCTAAGGCAGCCCATCCATGCAGAAAGTTCCTCCTTACATGGAGGGAAAACCTGTTGTTCTAAAGCATCTACAACCAAGTGATCCTAAATTTACCTGCCCAAACTATAAAGAACAAAGCCAAACTCTCTGCCAATTACTACTTTCAAAATATGAAAAACACTTTCAATTCCATTATAAAATGTTCTCAAGATGAAATATCTACATTCTCTTCAATAACACGACTTAAGTTTCCTTAATCTTCTATTGGTTCTCTTCCAAACTCATTCCAGTTCATCTAAATTCCTCATAAAGTGAATCTATATAAAAAAAATTATTTTACTTCATGTTAAATGCTGACCTTAGAAAAAGATTTTTCTGAAAAAAAATGTTATATAGTTTTCAAGAAGTGATAATGAGGCCTATTATGAAATACCAGACAGAGAACATCTCGTTCAATCTCTTCCTTGATACAGACTCATATGCATGCATTATCTATGGATAAATGAGGTGGCATAGATTGGTTAAGTGCACAGACTCTGGAGCAGGACTGCCAGGCTCAACCTTTGCTGGCAGGTGACTTGAGGCCAATCATTTAACCTCTCCATTCCTCAGGATTTTCACTGTGCTACTTCATGCTGATGTGGTAAGGAATAAATTAGTTAATACATGTAAAATGCTTGAAACAGCCAAACAGTGAGGGCGTTTGCTTTTTTTCCATATAAATAATAGAAAGCCTTGGGCTATATATGGAAATATGTAAGACCATGAGACCCAAAATTACATCTATTCATAGACGAAATTTTCATTTTTCCCGCTAATCTGAGACCTGTAGTTTGAGTTAAATTCAAGTGAATACATACAGACATTGTGAACAGAGAAATGTTGGGCTTTGATTTTAGAGTTCAAATCAGTTCAATACTAACTGATCACCTAAGAGTCTGTCACCTGTTAGAGCACAAAACTGTGTAAAACAGCTTTTCTTTCAAACAGTCCATGGCGAGGCTGGGAATAGGCATGGAAACAAATTACCATAATGTGGGTAATGCATTCATTGTATGGATAAAGTGCTCTGGGAACACAGCAACACCACATTAAAGATATGAGGCAATAACTCATAGCCTACTGTTTTATTAAAAAACAACAGAACATCTAAATAGCTAGAGAACTGTTCTGAGTAATATTTTGAATAAACTAGTGTTAAAAATCAGTTCTACATTTCCCTCCAAACTTGAAGGGCTACAAAACCAGCCCTTTCACATGCAGATCACTTTTGTTGCATATTATGCTATCAGTTTCTGAGCACTATTTTATTCTAAAATATATACCACAAATTAGCAAACTGCAATTCAAAAAATAAATCAAATCACACCCATATAGCTGCTTTTACCCTTAAAGGGTAAAAGGGAGAGGCAATTTGGCCCACAAAGGTGAAAATATTTACTATCTGGCCTTTTACAAAGTTTGCTAAGCCCTAACCTCTATGTTAACTGCTAGCCATAGATTGTTAACATGGCTTTATAGTTAGTCTTAATTTCAGCTAATAAAAAATCCCCTTCACTGTTCTTTTTTGGCTATTTTGGGGCATTTAATCTTCTATGTAAAGTTGCAAATATTTTTAGACAGTTAAAAAAAAGGCTAAAAAACTCCATTAGGACTGAAATTGGGGTTGTATTAGATAGTTTATGTTATATTGCTGTACCATCCAAGAACACAGTCTCTTTGAGTCTGGTTTTAAGGCCTTCCATAAGATTTTATTATTTTCTGTATAAATCTACTATCTTTCTTATAAAATATATTCTTATTTTATAGTTCGTTTTTATTATAAATAGGATCTTTTGGCCATTTTCAATTTCTGGCTATTTATCAACAGGATAGGGAAAAACTATTACATTTTAAACTGAGGGTTTCAGAGGGGAGGGGGGTGGGGGGATGGGTTAACTCGGTGATAGGTACTAAGGAGGGCTCGTATTGCAATGAGCACTGGGTGTTATATGCAAACAATGAATCATGGAACACTACATCAAAAACTAATGAAGTACCATATGGTGACTAACATAACATAATAAAATAAAATAAATAAAATATAAAATATAAAAAATAAAAATAAATAAATATTTATTGTATAGCAAGCTTCCTTTCTCAATTCTTATATTCTCAATTGTTTAAAGTCTCCCAGGCTTCACAAGTGTATGAACATGCCCTATAAAGTTCAAATAGTTTTCTCTTTTCTCTATAACAATTTAATGTTCTAGTCTTGTATCATTTAGATCCTCCAGAGTTGTGTTCATTAATAATGGAGAGAGTAGGCATCCCTATTTTGTTTCTGATCTGGCTGCTGGTTACTTCTACAACCATATCCCCTACAACCACACCAGCCTCGTTGCTGTTACTCCAACAGGCAAAGCATCTTCCTGCCTTAGACCCTTCACACAAGCTATTAATGCTGCCTACTATTCCTCCCCAAATATTTATATAGCTTCCTTCTTCTTTTTTAAGTTTTTATTAAAATTCTAGTTACGTAACATATATGGTAAAATTGGCTTCCGGTGTAGAATTCAGTGATTCATCACCTACATATAACAACCAGTGCTCAACACAAGTGCCTTCCTGAAGACCCATCACCCACCTCCCTCCATCAACCCTGTTTGCTCTCTATACATAATAGTCTCTTATGGTTTGTTTCCCTCTTTTTTTTTTCCTTCCCATATGTTGATGTTTTGTTCTTAAATTCCACATATGAGTGAAATCGTATGGTATTTCTCTTTGACTCATTTTGTTTAGCATAATACTCCCTAGCTCCACCCATTTTGTTGCAAATGGTAAGATTTCATTCTGTTTGATGAATAATATTCCATGATTCCTTATCCATTCAACACTCGATGGACATTTCAGCTCTTTCGATAGTTTGGCTATTGTTGATAATGCTGCTACAAACATCTGGGTGCATAAACCCCTTTGAATCTGTATTTTTGTATCCTTTGGGTAAATACATAGTAGTGCAATTGCTGGGTCATAGGGTAGTTCCATTTTTAACTTTTTGAGGAACTTCATACTGTTTTCCAGAGCGGCTGCACCAGTTTGCATTCCCAACAACAGTATAACAGGGTTCCCCTTTCTTCACATCCTCGCCAACATCAGTTGTTTCCTGTATTGTTAATTTTAGCCATTCTGACAGGTGTAAGGTGGTTATCTCATCATGGTTTTGACTTGTATTTCCCTGATGCTGAGAGATGTTGAGCATCTTTTCCTGTGTCTGTTAGCTATCTGTATGTCTTCTTGGGAAAAATGTCTGCTCATGTCTTCTGCCCATTTCTTAAATGGATTATTTGGTTTTGGGGTGTTGAGTTACATAAGTCCTTTATATATTTTGGATACTAACCCTTTATCAGATATGTCATTTGCAAATATCTTCTCCCATTCCATAGGCTGCCTTTCAGTTTTGTTGTTTCCTTCACTGTGCAGAAGCTTTTAATCTTAATGAAGTCCAAATAGTTCATTTGGCTTTTGTTTCCCTTGCCTCTGGAGACGTGTCTAGTAACAAGATGCTACGGCAGAGGTCAAAGAGGTTGCTGCCTGTGTTGTCCTCTAGAATTTTGATAGTTTCCTGTCTCACATTTGTGTCTTTCATCCATTTGAATTTCTTTTTGTGTATGGTATAATAAAGTGATCCAATTTCATCCTTCTGCATGTTGCTGTCCAGTTTTCCCAACACCGTTTGCTGAAGAGAATATCTTTTTTCCATTGGATAGTCCTTCCTGCTTGTCAAAGATTAGTTGACCAAATAGTTGTGGGTCCACTTCTGGGTTTTCTATTCTATTCCATTGATATGTGTGTCTTTGTGCGATACTGCTGTACTTTACGCCAGTACCATACTGTTTGATGACGACAGCTTTGTAATATAGTTTGAAGTCCAGAATCGTGATGCCTCCACCTTTGCCTTTTTTGGGATTGCTTTGGCCATTCAGGGTCTCTCGTGGTTCCATACACATTTTAGGATTGTTTGTTCTAGCTCTGTGAAAAATACTGGTGGTATTTTGATAGGGATTGCATTAAATGTGTATCGCTTTGGATAGTATAGACATTTTAATGTTTGCTCTAACAATCCATGAGCATGTAATGTTTTTCCATTTCTTTGCACATCTTCAATTTCTTTCATAAGCATTCTGTGTAGTTTTCAGAGTTCTTTTACCTCTTTGGTTAGGTTTATTCCTAGATATCTTAGGGCTTTTGGTACAATTGGTGCAATTTTAAATTGGATCAATTCCTTGACTTCTTTTTCTGCTGCTTCATTATTGGTGTATAGAAATGCAAAAGATTTCTGTAGGTTGATTTTATATTCTGTGACTCTGCTGAATTCATGCACTATTTCTAGCAATGTTTTGGTGGCGTCTTTTGGAATTTCATCATAGGGTATCATGTCATCTGCAAATAGTGAAAAGTTTAACTTCTTCCTTGCCAATTTGGATGCCTTTTACTTCTTTTTGTCGTCTGATTGGTGAGGCTAGGACTTGTACTATGTTAAAAAACAGTGGTGAGAATGGACATCCCTGTCTTGTTCCTGACCAGAGAGGAAAAGCTCTCAGTTTTTCCCCATTGAGGATGATATTGGCTGTGGGTCTTTCATATATGGCCTTTATGATGTTGAGGTATGTTCCATCTATCCCTACTTTGTTGAGGGTTTTTATCAAGAATGCTATATTTTGTCAAATGCTTTTCTCTGCATCTACTGAGAGGATCATATGGTTCTTATCCTTTCTTTTACTAATGTGGTGTATCAGGTTGATTGCTTTGCAAATACTGAACCACTCCTGAAGCCCAGAAATAAATCCCACTTGATCATGGTGGTGAATAATTCTTTTAATGTATTTTTGGATTAGATTTGCTAGTATTTTGAGAATTTTTGCATTCATGTTCATTGGAGATATTGGCCTGTAATTCTTTTTAGTGGGGTCTTTTTCTGGTTTTGGAATCAAGGTAATGCTGGCCTTGTAGAAGGAGTTTGGAAGTTTTCCTTCCATTTCTATTTTTTGGAACAGTTTGAGAATAGATATTGGGGTGACTGGGTGGCTCAGTTGTTAAATGTCTGCCTTCGGCTCAGGTCATGATCCCAGGGTCCTGGGATTGAGTCCCGCATCGGGCTCCCTGCTCAGCGGGAAGCCTGCTTCTCCCTCTCCCACTCCTCCTGCTTGTGTTCCCTCTCTGTCTCTCTCTGTCAAATAAATAAATAAAATCTTTAAAAAGAGAGAGAGAGAGAGAGAATAGATATTAACCCTTCTTTAAATGTCTGGTAGCATTCCCCTGGGAAGCCACCTGGCCCTGGACTTTTGTTTGTTGGGAGATTATTCATTACTGATTCAATTTCTTTGCTGGTTATGGGTCTGTTCAAATTTTCTATTTCTTCCTGTTTCAGTTTTGGTAGTTTGTATGTTTCTAGGAATTTATCCATTTCTTCCAGATTGCCCAGTTTGTTGGCATATAATTTTTCATAATATTCTCTTATGATTGTTTGTATTTCTGTGGTGTTGGTCGTGATCTCTCCTCTTTCATTCATGATTTTATCTATTAGGGTCCTCTCTCTTAAGTTTGGCTAGGGGTTTAACAATTTTATTAATTCTTTCAAAGAACCAGCTCTTAGTTTCATTGATCTGTTCTACTGGTTTTGTTTCTATATCACTTATTTCTGCTCTAATCTTTATTATTTCCCTTTTTCTGCTGGCTTTAGGCTTTATTTGGTGTTCCTTTTCTAACTCATTTAGGTGTAAGGTTAGGTCGTGTATCTGAGACTTTTCTTGCTTTTTGAGGTAGGCCTGTATTGCTATATACTTCCCTCTTAGGACTGCCTTTGCTGCATCCCAAAGATTTTGGACTGTCATGTTTTCATTTTTATTTGCTTCCATGTATTTTTAATTTTTCTTTAATTTCCTGGTAAACCTATACATTCTGTAGTAGGAAGTTCTTTAACCTCCATATATTTGTGGTTTTTCCAAATATTTTCTTGTGGTTGACTTAGTTTCATAGTATTGTGGTCTGAAAATATGCATGGTATGAGCTCAAACTTTCCATACTTGCTGAGGCCTGATTTGTGGCCGAGTATGTGACCTATTCTGGAGAATGTTCCATGTGCACTCGAAAAGAATGTGTATTCTGCTGCTTCAGGATGAAATGTTCTGAATGATTCTGTTAAGTCCATCTGGTCCAGTGTGTAATTCAAAGCCATCGTTTTCTTGTTAATTTTCTGCTTAGATGATCTTGTCCATTGCTGTTAAGTGGGGGGTGTTAAAGTCCCCTACTATTATTGTATGATTATCAATGAGTTTCTTTATGTCTGTTATTGGTTCATATATTTGGGTGCTCCCAAGTTGGGGACATATTTACAACTGTTAGTATCTTCTTGTTGGATGGACCCCTTAATTATGATATAGTGCCCTTCTTCATCTCTTTATTACAGTCTTTGGCTTAAAATCTAGTTTGATATAAGTACAGCTACTGCAGCTTTCTTTTGGATGTCCATTAGGATGATAGATGGTTCTCCATCCCTCACTTTCAATCTAGAGATGTCTTTAGGTCTAAAATGAGTCTCTTGCAAGTGGCATAGAGATGGGTCTTATTGGGGTTTTTTAAATGCATTCTGATACCTATATCTTTTAATTGGGGCATTTAGTCCACTGACATTCACAGTAACTATTCATAGATATGAATTTAGTGTCATTGTATTACCTGCAAAGTTGCTGTTTCTGGAGATTTTCTCTGCTCCTTTCTAGTCTTTGTTACTGTTGGTCTTTCTTTCCCATTCAAAGGGTCCCCTTTAATATTTCTTACAGGGCTGGTTTAGTGGTCATGAACTCCTTTAGTTTTGTCTGGGAAACTCTTTCTGTCCTATTCTGAATGACAGCCTTACTGGTTAATCTTGGCTGCATATTTTTCCCCTTCAGTACATCAAATATATCATGCCACATTCTTCTGGCCTGCCGGGTTTCTGTAGACAGATTTGCTGCAAACCTGATATGTCTTCCCTTGTAGGTTAGGGATTTCTTTTCCCTTGCTGCTTTCAGGGTTCATTCCTTATCTCTATATTTTGCAAACTGTACTACAATATATCTTGGTGTTGGCCGGCTTTTGTTTAATTTGATGGGAGTTCTCTGTGCTTCCTGGATTTGGATGACTGTTTCCTTCCCCAGATTAGGGAAGTTTTCAACTATAATTTGCTCAAATCAACCTTCTCTTCTTCTGGGACTCCTATGATGTTATTATGCTTTAAGCAGTCACTGAGTACACTTAGTCTACATTTGTCATCCAATACTTTTCTCTCCCTCTTCTTTTCAGCTTCATTATTTTCCATAATTTTATCTTCTATATCACTGATTCATTCCTCTGCTTCGTCCATCCTCATTGTCATTGCACCTAGTCAGTTTTGCATCTCAGTTATAGCATTTTTTTATTTCAAACTGACTAGTTTCTAGTTCTTTTATCTCTGCAATAAGGGATTCTCTAGTGTCTTCTATGCTTTTCTCCAGCCCAGCTTGCATCCTTATGACTGTTGTTTTAAATTCTGGTTCAGGCATCTTACTTATGTCTGTTTTGATTAATTCCCTGGCCACTACCTCTTTCTGTTCTTTGTTTTGTGGCAAATTCCTCTGTCTTGTCATTTTGTCTAGGTCATTGTTTTTGTGTGTATAAGGAAAGCCTGTTATATTCCTGCTCCTGATTAATGGCTCTATAAAGAAGAGGTCCTATACTGTCCTGGGCCTGGTGCTTCAGGAGGTGTTTCAGAGTGTGCACTCTGCTGCTATGGTTTTTTGTTTTGTTTTGTTTTGTTTTGTTTTGTTTTGTTTTTTGAGTATGCCACATGCTGGGCATGGAGCCCAATGTGGGGCTTGAACTCACGACCCTGAGATCAAGACCTAAACTGAAACCATGAGTTTGACACTTAACCAACTGAGCCACCCAGGCACCCTTCTGCCGTTGTGTTTTGGCTGCTCTTTTCCTCAGGTCAGTCCTCTGCAGAGTTTCTCCTTGCCTGCAGTGGAGAGTGTTTGGATCTTCCCCACTGTGTGGCAAGTTTTAACTAGGTGTGGTTTGGTCTGCTTATTAAAAGAGACTAGATCCTATTTCCCCTAGAGCTAAAACTTTGCAGGACTCTATGATCAGTAGACTTGGTGTGTGTGAGGGGTTTGTGCTGGTTTTCTGGGTGAGGGCCACTGGTTCTCAGGTGGACTTGCCTAGGAAAGATGCACCTGCCAGGTGTGGGGTGTGGGGCTTGGTGCAAATGGCTCCAGCCTCCACTGGAGGTGCTGTGTTGCTCACTGAAGTAGTTGAGTGCTGATGGGCAGGGGGGGAAATGGTGTTGTCCTGCTCTCTCATCCCTGGAGTGGGGAGCTCATACCTCCACTCTTCAGGAAGCCCTCACAGAAGAATGAACAATCTCCCCTCTCACATCCCCAGCTTCCATCAGATCCGTCTTCACCTTTTCTGTATCCGAGCTGTCTACCTGCCAGGCAGCACAGTACTCCTGTGTTTTATCCCAGGCGTGCAGCTGGGTTTCAAAACTCCAAATGAGAGGAACCCAGCACAGCATGGACTGCACCGATCCTCTGTGGTAGGGTCTCACCACACTGGCTGGTGCTGGTTTGTCCCAGTAAAGCAGTTGCAGAATTGCTCAGGGACTTGTGTAGGGGCTGAGAGTTTATGGTAAAGTGCAACAAAAAGCTGGCACCAAGGTTTGCTGCCCTCAGGTGTCTCTGTTCCTATACTAATGAACAGGGCAGCATGTGGGCGCCCACCAGCTCTTTTGTCCCCAGAGACCGTGCCACCTCTCCCAAATGCACTCCAAGAAGAGGAACTTTCTCTCCCAATGCAACCCAGGGGATCCTCAGAGTACACCACCCACTCCTGGGCCTCTGCCCTCCCCCACAGGGGCACTGCTATGCCTGCCAGGCTCCACCCCAGTGGTGGCACAGTCTTATAAAACTTGAGACTTTCAGCGCCCCCTGCTTGTAAAAACTTGTGCTAATCAGCCACTCTAGTTTTCCCAGTCAATGGTTTTGGGGAAGTGTTTCTCTTGTGCAATCCCCAGCTTACCACTTTGTTTCTGTCTCTCCTCTGAGATCAAGGCTCCCTCCCCTCTGCAGCACCCACGACTCTTTTCTTCCCAGAATCACATCTCCACACCTCCTACCTTCCACAGTGTGGCTTCTTTTCTCCCTCTAGTTCTGTAGTTTGTTCTTTCAGCATTCAGACTGATTTCTTCAGTGTTTGGAATGATTTGATAATTATCTAGCTGTGTTCGAGGGATGAGGCAAACCTAGGGTCCCCTTACTGCTCTGCCATCTTAACTCCTCAAATCCCTATGAAGTTTCTTGCTTAAATCATGTATCTGCTCAAAAGGCCCCACCTGAGAGTGGTCATCCCTGACCAACTGTATAGCATAGCACCTCTTTTCACCTCACTATTCCTTTAAACTTTATCATTCTGCACAAAATTTATCATGATCTGACCTAAACATATATTTGTTTACTGACTGTCTCCCCCAATAGAATCTAAGCTCCAAGAGGGGGGGAAATCATCTGTCCTGTTCGCTATGTCCTCCATTTCTAAAACACCTAGAAAATGCTAGCAGTTGATTGAATAATTTTAATGAGAATGCCTTTAGCATATCCTAGTTTGGCAGGATGTCTTCTATAGTATTTTAGTGAAGAGTTCTTGCCATAGCACTACTGGGCAGGTACCAGGCTTCCCTGAGGAGTTCCGAGGCAGCTTTAAGGTTTAGGTCCTCACACAAATCTCTCCACTACTACTTTTTTCCTCTCCTATCCTGCAGAATAAACAATGTTCTGAAGCCTTCTGAGAGCCAAGGCTGGTCACAGTCTGAGTCAGGAGTATACTTCAAATCTCTGCACACACGCTTTCTCTGGCTTGGGTCTGATTTGAACAGCAGTGGAGACACCAAAGCTTGGCTATGACAGATACAAAGCTCTCCAGCCTAATCCCATTAAAATAAACAAAAACCAGGTAAAAGCAATGTGTGTACAAAGAAAGCACCATCTCAAGACAAGTTCTCTAGCTGATCCCCACTCAAACCCCTAACTTCCTTCTCCTAGAAATTCTGAAACTGCTGTTTTAGGGTGGTTGAGAAGGAGCTCAGAGGCACAGGTTTAGATGCCACCTTACCCAGAGTCCCCCAGGAACTGGATTTCACTCTACTATATATACAATAGAATTTAATTTACAAAATCAGATCAGTTATTAAACATTCAGGAAAATGAACACCACAGAAGTATGCTATCTGCTTAAATGTTTTTTGAGTACCAGAAACAAAGACTCTAAAAGCTCAGAGTATTGGTTCACTGAAGTTTTTAGGTTTTACCAATCAATGCATTTTCAATGAAATTCAAGTAAACCATTGTATATTCTCACCTAAGAACTGGAAAGGAGTTTATTTCTAGCAGCATGACTGCTTTCTTAATCCATCCAGGCATTTCCCAAATTTTCCTGTAAGAGGTCACTTTAAATTTACTCCTCTACTATTGAACATTACATCTGGCTGAAGAAAATGTTTTACATACTTTATTTATTATAAGTTATTTGGAAGGCTGTTGCTGTTTGTTCAAAAAGTACCCCAATGTCATTCCAAAGAGTCTAATCACCACATATGGTGGTTGGAAAAAGCAACCACTCTGTCATCCCACAATCCTATGAAAGAATATTTCCAACCCCCTACAGTGGGTTCTTTCTACAGCTCACAAGAATAAAAGGCAAGGGAAATACAATGAGTCACAGACGTACTCTTATTAGATAACAGCTCCACCATTTAGTTGTGTGATTTATACTCTTCAAAAGCTCACATCAGGCCTTAGCCTCACTGTTAGATCGAGTACAACACTTTTAGATCCATAAACTCCCTTTAAGGTGTTTTATGGTTATACATCTAAAAGCAGATTGCAATATTAGGTTAGGACTGCAGCTCAGGTCTTTAAAGTCTACAGGTTTAGAGGGCACTCAAATATGAGAAATGGAGTATAAATGAGCTAATAAGGTTTCAAAAGCATAACAGACTTCTGGGATACAAAAACTAGACTCAAATTTATGTCAACTAGAGCCCAAATACTTTCCCAGAATGAGCATAATTCATCTACTTTTTTTAAATTTTAAAAAAAAGTGAAATTTAAAAGTGAGAGCCCTAAAGAGATGAAATAATCCTGATGCAATTTAAAATTTTGATTAACTAGATGATTTTAAAGGGTTCATAAGAAGCAATTACACTAACTGAAGGGACTTTAAAGGTTTCAGTGACTAAACAATCCTTCAGTGGCGCCTGAACTTCTTTAATGCTGTAATACATTTACATGGACAACATAAACAACCACATTGCTTTTCCTCAAAAGAGACTGAAATGATTTATACAAATTAGACCAGACTTACATCTTCTATTTAACAAAGACAATCTGGAATACATATTGAGCCCATTTGGGGCATTTCGTTTAATTTATTCTAGCATTGTGAGAAGTCAACCTATCTATATTAACTAAAGTATCCAGATAGGTATTAACTCATTCAACAAACTCTTATTTACCTTTTATTTAATTGTTGTAAACTTTTTTAAGACTAAGGAGAAAAGAAAGTCTCAATTTCTTTTTATAATTTATTTATTTGACAGAGAGAGAGACAGCGAGAGAGGGAACACAAGCAGGGGGAACGGGAGAGGGAAAAGCAGGCTTCCCGCCGAGCAGGGAGCCCGATGCGGGGCTCGATCCCAGGACCCTGGGACCATGACCTGAGCCAAAGGCAGACGCTTAATGACTGAGCCACCCAGGCACCCCAAGAAAGTCTCAATTTTATAAAGTAGAAAGGAAAGTAGAGAAGAGGTTAACTCACTTGCCCAAGGTCATCCAGCAACCAGCAGAAAACCGGGGCCTGAGATCCCTCTCCATGCCCCAGAACTCTGTGTACTAACAAGACTATGCAATCATTTTTACAGTCTGAAAGCCTACAAAAGCCGGGATAGTATGCTTCATGGTAGCAAAAGAAGGAAGAAGCATATCAGGCTATTTTCACAAAAGGCTAAAAAGGCAGGCGCCTGCTGCAGAAAAAAACTGACAGTTCCAGTTGGAAGCCCTTCTCACCCATTCTCCAAAACAAGTTAAGTGAGCCAAATGAATTCAACTTCTTACTATATATTTCTGGTGAGTGACTTTGGGGAGACAATTGATAAAATCAAGAAATGGGGAATACTCATGACTCATACCCTATGCTAACTTGACAAAGGACCCAACATACCATCCATATACTCCTACCATCTTCATTTTGATTAATGGGCCAAGAAGGGATGCAAATTGAGCCTACTTTTGTATCCTTGGCTTGATAAGATGGTTGGAGGCTTCAGTCCAACAAGACCATGCATGTTCTTTCTCAAAATTAATAGTCATGGAAGTTTCAATGAGCTTCCCTTCCCTGAGGTTGAAACTGTTACAAACCACAATTTACTTGAGAGATTTTGGTTTTTTAACATCCTTTCCTTATAACACCAGAACCCTTTCATTGAATGTCCTTACATGCAACATATTATTGAACTAAATATCTCACAACAGCCACACATTTTTTAAATTACCTCATGGGAAAAAAAAAAAAAGAAGTCTCTACAGTGGAATGATGTTAACACTGTTACTGAAGAATCACTTGTCCTAAAATAGACACTACTAAAGCTCTCATTGCCATAATTTGGCAAAATCTATCAGCTACACAGTCCCAAATCTATAGTAAGGTCAATATATTTTTCAATAATCTAATTTTAGGATTAAGAGTAAACAATATTCCATTTACAAAAATGTCACTGATAAATGGCTGAGATTATCTAAGAAAGCATAGCTAACTTTATCCTCGAGGCAATGGGGGAGTAGTTGGTACTGGACAAAACAATGCTAACAATACTGATTAAGGGTTTTCCAAAAGTTTGTAACAACCTGGTTGTATTGCCCCAAATGCTGATTCTTTAAAGAATAAGTAAACAATGTGGGCAAATGTGGAGAAAATTAAAGTACTCTTTGTTGACATGAAGGGAAAATGTTAATGAAGTTTTTTGTGAACTAAAAGTTTTTGACAAAAAACACAGTCTTTCACAGATGCAAAATAATCCTGCAAGTTTACTGAGGGATTGGTCAAAGCACAAAAGCATGTTAAGTGTCCTCCTGAGAGGAATATTCACTTTAAGTATTATTCCCAGTATTATGTACTCTAATATGCCCTATTTTTATAGTTAGTATTTCATACAAGTACTTTTTATATTTTATTTATTTTTTTAAAGATTTTATTTATTTATTTGAGAGACAGAGAGAAAGACAGCAAGAGAGAGCACACGGTGGGGGCAGGGAGAGGGAGAAGCAGGCTCTCTGCTGAGCAGGGAGCCCCAATGCGGGGCTCGATCCCAGGACCCTGGGATCATGACCTGAGCCCAAGGCAGACGCTTAACCAACTGAGTCACCCAGGTGCCCCCGTATACAGGTACTTTCTAAGTAGCCATTTTACTTTACTTTTGTAAGGACACCACACTCCCAATTCGCTATTTATCTATTAACATCCTTGACATTATGCACATCTCCTTCACATATCCAATGACATGGAACACACTACCTTTTCAAGTATTTCAAAACAGAAACATAAAAAAGCATTGTTCTTCTAGGTCACTACAAAGGTCAGACCCTAGGAGAAAACAAGTTCTAGTAGGCATTTGGCTGATGGACAATAACCTTAAGAATAATTTTTAAGTCATTTGAAGTTAAAAGGGTCACTAGACATTGAGAGTATGTCCAAAGAATAGCCATCAGTATAGTGAGGAATCTGGAAACCAGAGGATTTAAGTGATAGCTGAAAGGAATGAACAGAATATTTGGATTGGAGATGAGAAGCCTGCAAGGAGGCTTGGAAGGTGTCCAAATATTTGAAGACAAGTCAAACAGAAGTAGGTATAAACAAGATCTTACAAGAGAGAATAGGAATCAATAGGTAGAAGTTCGAGAAAAGCAAATATCACCTGAAAACTTTCTAACAGCCAGAACTGCACAAGAGAACTGGTTGCCTCATTTGACAGGAAGGGTCAAGCAGGAGCTGCTGACTGTCAGGTTGCTACAACACAGGAATGGGGAATGGAACTGGGTGGTGTCCCAAGTCTGCTCACTTTTGCCTACTTCTGTTTTCCTACAGGATTTTGGGCAAAACAATCAATTTCTGCCTCTCAAGTTACAAAACTGGTAGTACAGTAGCATTATAATTTTGTGGTGGTATAAGAGAGGAGGCAAAGATCTTTCTTGCAGAGATAATGAGGCATTATGCTTCCCTATGTCTGTGGTAGGTATCAACTAACCCGATTAAAATGTATAAATATGGGATGGAAGAGTGAAGATCTTTGTAAGGCACACAATGGAAGGATAAACCCTGTGAGAGCCTTCGGAGCCAGTAGGAAGCAAGATACACGAAAGTGCCATAAGCACCCTAAAGGGTACCCCTGTGATGGGAGAGCTAAGGTACAGGTTACCCACAAGTCTAAGTCCCAAAGAAGGGCTTAGCCACTGGAAAGTCTGGCTCAAACTCCTAGCTGGGAAAGCTTTTTCAGCTGCCAAAATTTTTCAGTCACATGAAAACTGAGGTTGTCAGGCTTCCTTAAAATTCCATTCTTCAAAAATAAGCCTCTCGTCCCTAGAGAGACTAATTAAAAACAAAAATCCGTATTTCCAACCATCTACGCTTTTGGTCAGAAATACTAATGAGAAACTAGACTCTCAGATAAAAGGCTACTTACCAGATTAGTCAACACACCCTCCACCCTCTGGCACCACCAGCCCCATCTCCCCTGGAGTTTAACCCCACTGAGAGACAAAAGAAACATGTCTCAAGTGATTCACACCAAGAAGATACGTGGTTCCAAGCCACGGCACAGGGACTTGTAGTACTGTGATTACACGTGGTATCTGTCACACCTCAGGTGTTGTCTCACACCTTGAGGTTATTATCTGTCAGCCATCTTCAAAGATGGAGGCTTCATCCCCCTCTTTTCCCCTTCCCACCAATTCAGTTAAAGTTTGGAAAATGTCAAAGGGATTTTATACGAAATAGTATCAGAATTAATGATATACTGAGGTTTCCACCACTGAAAATTCATAAGCAGCTCCATGAATAAGAGACCTGCAGAACAATAAGAGCCAAGAGAAAGGGGTCATTTTATTAGTTTCCAAATATGACACGAGAAATCAGAAATCAATAGAAAAATGCCTTAACAGAAGATCACTAAATAACATTGTTAGAAATATGAATATAACCAAAGGGAAATTAATGATCAGAACCAGAGCACCATACCCTGCAGCTTTCAGAAAGAAACTCAGCAAGAACTCATTTATCTAGCACTGTAGGATGCTGGGTTACTCAACATATTCGAAAGTTCACCCTGCTCATACCTTTAAGCAATAATACTGCATTTCAAACAGTGCATGAACAAAAATTAATTTCCTCATGATGATGGACAGAATTTGGAACATCAATTATAATACCATGTGACCAAGGCACAGGTCTATTTTGTTTCTAACAAACTGCTGTGATTTTTAAATATTTTTAGGTACTTTTTACTGTTTTTTCTTTTCCCACAGAGTGCCTTCTTCTCAGGCTATCATTATATCAGCTCTAATCTTGCCAAAATCCTCACCTTTGACATCCGAACTTTACCCCATCTTCCAATGTGTTGTTTCTTACCTAATGGGAGCTAGGACAGCAAGTACACACATCTGTAAGAATTCTAAGTGAAAGGTGGAAGGCATATGATGAAGGGCCTCCTAGTTTCTCCTACAGAATTAGCATGTAGGTGCTTTTAGGCATGAGTTTCATGGCTACCTCAAGCTACTTCCTTTTTTTTTTTTTTTTTTTTAAGATTTTATTTACTTGAGAGAGAGAGCGAGAGAGCAAGCACAAGCACAAGCAGGCAGAGGGGCAGAGGGAGAGGAAGAAACAGATTCACCACTGAGCAGGAAGCCCAACGAGGGGCTCAATCCCAGGACCCCGGGATCATGACTGAGCCGAAGGCAGACGCTCAACCGACTGAGCCACCCAGGCGCCCCACACTACTTCTAAGTCTTTCTCTACCTACTTCAAGATTCTCTGCCATGGCATGGAAAATGGAGATTCGACAAAACCTAATCTCCGAATACATGGCAAGTTCATATATTATGGGACAAGAAATACATTTTTATTTCACACCTTCTCCATGCTGCTGTGGTTGTGAACATACAGAGCTAAAAGGCCATGTGGTGAGAGAGCTAGATGAGGACGCTGACAACTACAACACAAGGGGAAGGAAAGCAGCTCTGAGAGCTGGCCATGGTGCCCTGTGAACACTGAGAAGGCAACAACACGGACTTAGAAGACCACAGAACAGGCCAGGGTCAGATCCTGGAGGACCAACTATGTCATAGTAAGATTTCACCTTTTGTCTTGATGGCAATCCGAAAGCACCGCCAGAACTGAACTATGAGTAGTAATACCGAGCAGTTTTTCGGTTTAAAGAATTATCCTGGCAAGAAGGAAGGGCTTCAAAGGAGCAAGACGACACTCTGTCCCAGGGAGAAATGACGACGGTCTGGATAGGCAGGGAGAATGGAGAAGAACTAATGGTTGGGGACATATTGCAGGTGGCCCAGTGGGTTTACACTGAGGGGTTGGGGGGGTGGAGGGGGAAGAGAGACGGAGAGAAAAGACAGTAGCAGCTGTGGAAAATTAAAAAAGTAAATGCCAGAGAGGTTACCAAAAAAGTCACCATAAAACTCAGCTACTGGATGTCTGTTCTACCTACAAAACTGGAGAAATAATTTACTATTTGATTAGAGTAAAAAGAAGATAAAGCTGGCAAAAGAAAAGTCTAAGGACGCAGGTATTTTACTAGAAATATAAGAGAGGAATTTCCCGTGCAAAACATAAAAGATGAGGGCCGCCTGGGTGGCTCAGTTGTTAAGCATCTGCCTTCGGCTCAGGTCATGATCCCAAGGTCCTGGGATCGAGCCCCGCATCGGGCTCCAGGCTTGGCGGGAAGCCTGCTTCTCCCTCTCCCACTCCCCCTGCTTGTGTTCCTTCTCTCGCTGTGTCTTTTTCTGTCAAATAAATAAACAAAATCTTAAAAAAAAAACATAAAAGATGAATAACTTCTTCTGATATCTGTATTATTTTATTACATCACTTAATATTGAAATATAATACTATATTCCAGAATGCTAAAAGGATAGTTTTCCTTTATTCCATATAATCTTTGACACATAAGAGACTGGTTAGGTCATCCTCCCCATTTCTTCTCTTAACATTTCTGCCAGATGATGTCCTGTTAATGAGGTTCTCACAACCACAAGAGGCAATTCATTTCATTTTTTGATAGTTCCAACTAATAAGTCCCTTTAAGGACAAAAGTGATAAACAGTCTTTTTCACTTTGACAGAAAATCACTCCCCTGCAACTTCCACCAAGCATTTCCAAATACTATACCCTAGAGTTTCACATCCTGAATCAGTTTTAACATCTACAAGGCAATTCTTAAAGCCCCTTCAAAAAAACAAAACTAAATCAAGTGGTTGATTTCTTCTACATGATAATCAATAACCAAGTCTTTTGGTCCTCGAAATGATTTGTCATGTAGCTGTCAATCATGTAGGCTGTGTTTACCACATGCATGTATCTATCCAGCTATGGTTGGTTCATTGTTTTCACTGGCTTTAGGGCAGAAGATCTATTATAGCTGCCAGTCATGGGACTTGTTTTCCTCGATTTACTGGCAAGAAATAAAACTAACTATGTTCTCCAATAATGATAAACTTCTGAAATTTGGTCAACTCCATTGGAAGAATTTACTATTTTAAAAAGCTTACCTTCCTTTCTTTCTCATCTCCAATTTTGAATTGTGGTTATTGGTTAAAGATGTACAAGAGGTACTTGGGCTGTAAGTGCCAAATCCATTCACTCAAAAATACTACCTGTGCAGGAAATTTCTGTTATCTTTCTCAGTGAGACAGGACTCTATATAATGAAGTCAATATTTTCTATTTTTTACTTTACAATTCAATCAGTTCAATATTAGGCTTTGGAAAAATCACATTCAATATCTGCTATCATCAATATCATTCAATATTGTTCAGTGTTTTCTAGTCAAATGAGAAAAAAAATAAGTATATAGACAGACAACAGACAAAACTGGCCTTACCTGCAGAATAAGATTACCAACCTAGAAAATCAACTAAGAAACTACTGAAATGAATAAGATTTTCATGAAAGGACAATACACTGACTGAAATACAAAAATCACCATGCTTCTTGTTAAAAAAATGAAAAAACGCAATAGAGAAGCCTTGCAGCTCAAGCTGATAGACTGAATGTATGCTTTGGTATCTCTTCTTTCCCAAGACAGGAAATGAATACAAAAGGGAAAAAAAACCTGTAACAGTCAAAACAACCAAGCTGGGTAGGGGTAGGGATTACTAGACAAAAGAGACTAAAACAAGCATTTTGTGGATGTGTGACGGAGATGCCAACTAAGAGCAGAAGCTAAAGCCCAGACACATGAGGGAGGGAGGTAGGATGTACAAGGGAAGAGGAAGCTAATCTCTCCTGAGACCCCAGATGGGCTCACCAGCAGGTGTGGAAGGTGGGTGTAAGAACCGGGAATGATAACAGGGGAATTAAATAAAGCAGCTGTACCAATTGCCCCACTTCCCCCCAAATAAAAACACATCTTTCCAACCCTGACCCCAGAGACAATCCAGGCAAAGAAGATAGTCTATGATAAAACCATTCAAATTGCCTACAAAGATAGGCCTATTCTGTGAGGGTTGATGTCCAAAAAGCAAGCCTAGCTCATCTGTATATCGAGAGGTACCCACCCCTTCATGCCTATGGACAGACTTCCCATTCAGGCACCCTAAAACAAAGTCTCACCCATGTGCACAGATCTGCTCAACTTTTCCCACAGAGATGTCTACTGAAGAAAGAGACCTATAGGAAAACACCCACTCAGAGCTCCAAAATAATCAACAAGAAGAAAAAATATATATTACAAAAGAGACAAACTATTGAAGAAACAGAGGTGATTTACAGAATCGAGCTTTAAAAAAGCCTATTATTTTGTAATATAAATAACTTTCATATTATATCGGTATACCCAGGACAACTGAAGAAGACATGGCACAAAACAGCAAAGTACAAAAAGAACAGACATAGGAAAAAAAATTTATTACTGAAATTAAATTATCCAAAATAAGAATTAAAATTAAAAAGAGAGGAAATGTTCACAACACTACAAAAACACAATGGGACAAAAACTAGATCGGAAAAGAGAGACACACAGGGGCGTCTGGGTGGCTGAGATGGTTGGGCGTCTGCCTTCGGCTCAGGTCATGATCCCGGGGTCCTGGGATCGAATCCCGCATCAGGCTCCCCGCTCAGCGGCGAGCTTGCTTCTCCCTCTGCTTCTCTCTCTCTCTCTCCGTCTCTCATGAATAAATAAATAAAATCTTTAAAAAAAAAAAAAAGAGAGAGAGAGACACACAGAATCAATCTAGAAGGGCTATTATCCAACCGATAAGTTTTCTAAGAAGAAAATATACAAAAGAAAAAGGATACAATTATTTTTAAATAAGTAATCAGTTCCCAGAGGAAATGCATGAGAAGCAAAACAAGATTAGTGAAAGAGACTTGCTCTGAGACGCACACCTGTGGCATTTCAGTATAAAAGGACAAATAAATAAATAAAAGTTTCCAGAAAAACAAACACACAGAACAATCACTTACAGAAAGATGAAAATCACACTGGCATCACACTTTCTTACCCCAATATAACACAAGTATATAGAGAGGCATTATCTTTAAACTCCTAACTGAAAGTTACTGCAAACACAGAATTCTATCTCCAGCCAAATATCAATCTAGTGTGAGTGCAAAACACACACATTTTTTTCAAATGCAGCTGTCCCAAAAGCCTCCCACACCCACACAACTTCTGCTTGATGAAGTTAATTTGTATCTTCATTGGCAAAATGAGGGAGGAAACCATGAAAGGGAAAGTCACAGGACCCCAAAAACAGTGTCTTTAAGAATGCAATGGAGAAACATCCCTAAGGATGAATTTGCAGCATGGTTGCTGCAACTATGGTAGTGAAGACTGTAACAGAGGGCTCCTGGAAGGAAAGAAAAGTAGATTCCAAATGATAATATTGATCTTCAAGATACGTTAAAGGCTGACCATGCTCTTTCAAGGAGAAAAGAAGAGGTAATTCGAAATTTTAAAAAATCCAGAACGATCCAAAAGAATGCTATGGCCCAAATACGAAGATCTAAAATGTGACAAGATTTTGTGGAATTAATGCACCATAAGAAAAGACAAACCATTTGTTCTAGAGGCCAAAAATATCTCCTCTTAGGTGCCCAGAGGCAGAGACAACTGGACTAAAGTTAAAAAGAAAAAAAAAAAAAAAGAATAAAATCTTACCCGCTAGGTCAGCTCAGTGTTAAAGAATGTTTATGTTGTCATAATACGATCAAGAGTATTTATTGGTTTTGAACTTTTAGAATCAAAAGTTTAGAAGGTTTAATTATGGTTATAGAACAATTTAATGTTATCAGACTCAGCTATGTAAAAATAAAGAGTTGGTACAAAACAGGAGTTGGAAAAGAAGAAAGAGGTGAAAACAGGAGTAGAGGGCATTAATGTCATCTTCTTACACAGTGAAATATGGAGGGATACTGAGAAAAGTTAATAGAACAAGAGATTTAAAAATGTATTAAAATCAAAAGACAATCAGTAGAAGAAATCAAATAACTCAAAATTGGGGAAATGATAAGGTGAAGCTAATAGGTAATGTAAGGGCATTGAATCTTCATGTGTCAGAGTGGGGAATAATTTTTAAAATTGATACATGAAGGTATACATACATTGATATACACAATGTAGATGTATATATACATTTGTGAATAAGTGTGTATTGGACCTCTCTTATTGATAACCCAAAACTTTTGAACACATTCTCAACATTTTTTTTTAAGATTTTATTTATTTGAGAGAGAGAGAGAGAGTGGGTGAGATCACTCGCAGTGGGGGGAAGGGTAGAGGGGAGAAGCAGACTCCCCGCTGAGCAGGGAGCCCAATGTGGGGCTGGATCCCAGGACCCCGGATTATGACCTGAGCTGAAGGCAGACACTTAGCCAGCTGAGCTACCCAGGTGTCCCATTCTCCACATTCTGATAGTTTTTTACATTCTACCTTGAAGAAGTGAGAGAGAGAATTAAGGAAACGATTTACCAGTCTCCATCATAGCTAAGATAAAGATGTAACCTAGGCACTGTCAATCAAACCCAATTCATCAGTGAACTACATGAGGGACTGGGCAAGGGGAGTCCATTTCTCTGGCACAAGGTATGAAACATGTTTTTAGGTCAGAGTCAGCAGAAACTGGCCTACTGATGTTGGCATATATGCAATTCGCCCCAGCACATTAATGTTTATGATGCTAAGAAACACAGTAAGAGGTAAAGCATAACCACAGAGCTGAGAGCCTCAGAGAAAAACAGTTCCATACACTATGCCTCTTGACTCAGGCTGGCCCATCTGCTCTGTTTTAGAAGTGTTTATTGCATGGTTCTCCCCAGCTTTTACGCATTTTGCCCTTAACTCAGCAGGTTCACTCCTTCCTGACTCAAGTCATAAACCCTTCCTTGCTCTAGTAACAAAGGGTTATATGTTTTGAGCTATCTGCCTCACGTACTTTTTTCCATAAACCCTGTTATTTTTGGTATCTGTTTAGAATCCGGGTCTTGGCAGAAATTAATAAAATATTATAGCCAAAAAAACCTATAGAATGTCTTAAAGATATGGAAGTAGCCATCAGAACAAAATAGAGAAGTGGTTAAAAGTGGCTGTGTTTAGGGGCGGGCCTAGAAACGGGGATGGAAAATACTGCTTCCCATTATATGCTCTGCTAAAATGTATGTGTTATTGACATGGTAATGTAGTACTCTAATTTGTTTAACCTCTACCATTACACACAGAAAAGGGAAAAAAAGGAAAAACTGTAATAACGATGATGCTAGTCACAATAACAACGAAAATGCATAAAGTACTGAAAAATAAACTTAAGATGTGTAACAGCTATATAAGAAACCATGTAACTTAAAGATATAAGAGAAAACACAAATAGAGAGAAAACCAAGTTCTTGAAAGGAAAAGCAACAAAAGCATGTGACAAGGAGTGTGTGTATTTGGAAGGGTTGACTATCCATGACCGATAAGGGTGGTTTGAATTTTGGAGTAGATAAATTACAGAAGTAAATGGTATTATTCTCTAATTTTACTTTTTAAAAAACCATTGTAGACCATAGTTTAAATAAAGTTTTAAGTTAAATTATAACAGCTAGACACTGCAAAACCAAGGTATTATAATAGAAAAGGCAAGAAAAACTAACCAATTATAGCATAAATGCTACAATTTCCTAAATGTAAGTACCAGTTTTATGGCCATCAAAAAAACAAAACAAAACAAATAAAAACCAGAAAGTCAACAAATGTAGATTTCTTACATTATACCTAAAATGTTAAACTAAGAACACAAAGTACCTATGAGCTTTTTTCACTATGAAATGAGGTAATGGATTTCTTTCTTTTCACTGCTATTTCTAACAGCAAAAGCAAATAGTTTCAACAAAATGAAAATCTTGAGTGAAACTCAAATAATTTAAGTGTATAAGGGGACACATTAAATAGGATTAGAAATGGAAAAATATAATTATAAAATTTTATCTTGCTTTCTCCAGTTCCATGTAGAAGGAAAAAAAATAATGCCAAATGAAATGAAATATGGTAGTGTGACTTACAAGGTGTACACAGTGTTTAGGAATGTTCCATTCTTTAAAAAACATTATCCAGGTAGGCAAACGTGAAAGAAAATTCTTGAAATGTTATAAAATATTTGCAAGCATTTCATCAATTAAATTCAAATAATTTTTAAAGCATGAACTTAGATAATCGTAAAATAACTATTCTAACATGAGGCACAGTTATACTATGAACACGTCAGCGTTCCAGAATTTAAGACCTAAGACTGAACTGCAGTTCTGCCACTCATTAGCTGAGTTCCTTTGGGAGGTTTCTAACCTTTCTAAGACACAGTTTCCTCATCTCTAAAATGGGAACAGAAATTCTTAGCATAGAGAATGGAAATGCCTCTATCGAAACACTTTACAGTTCTGACAAGAGAGCCCATTAGGAAAGAAACAGACCGGACCCCTCCTTGTAAACACACTGCAATCGCCAATATCTTGTACACTTGGAAGTTACATTCAAATTACATCACAAATCATAGTCATTTCATCCCACAGCTGAAAAATATTTACAAAGTCAGCTCAAACTCTGCGTGAGAAGCTGCATGCTATAATAAAAAGGCGGAGGTTGGGAGGCCAGCAACCTCATCAGCTGTGTGACCTGGAGCAAGTTACTCAGTTTTCTCACCTATAAAATAATGACGCTCACATCTAATTAGGAGAACTGCTGTGAATACTAAGGGAGATATGCATAAAACATGTTGTTTTAAACTCTTATTTACCACTCACCAGGTACTATGTCAAGCCTTGTTATATTACGTATATGACACAAAGTTAGATCAGAACCCAGGCATTATCCTAATCTTCTTCAAAACATACCTAAAACATAACTCATACTAAAAATAGACCAGGTAGCAGGAGTGATACTCTCAGGCTGTTTTTTCTCTACAGAAATTACCAGTTTCTCCATTAATTTCTTTCACTGAAAAACTGACTCCTTACTACATATTTCATGCTATTTTTGAAATGCAATAAGATCATTCAACAAATATTTACTATCTTCTCTATACTGCACACTCTTCAAAATTCTGGGGGAATACAGTAATGAACAAAATTCACAAAACTCCCCTGCCCTCATGGAACTCCAAGGAATCATCCAAGGGCCACCATGCAGGGCAGTAAATGTGGTCATCACATCCCAAGTACAGCATCATCCAAGAACCTAGAACGTGCTCCAATTAGTACAACTAACTAGTTGTGGTCGTGACAAAGAAAAAAAATCCTATATGAACAATGAGTTGTCAAAAGTGGAACAAAGTTCCAAATTGTTAGCCTTCCTATTGTGGAAAAGAGCAACAATTCTTATCAGACAAGATGACCCTGCCTTCCCTGCCTGCATTCCCCACAAGGTCAACCCACATCCAAAATAATTCCAAACGAAAAATGGTATTTTCATTATTCCTAAAGGAAAGCACTTATTTTTACCCCAGACAGTATTAAGCCTAAGTTTTTTGAATCATTTCTTAAATAGATTTTTGATATCAGAAGCTTATAACAATAATGAAAGAAACGTGAAATTTTAAATATACAACCTAAAATAACTTTACTTATAGTCTACATCAGAAAAATATATACTACTCTCAACAATTAAACACACCATGCTGTATCAGTAATAATTTTAAACATAAATATCCTTGCACTGTCAAAGAGGCATATAATTTTCATCTGGGCATATTCTTTGATTACCTGTTTTTATCAAAAGCTTATTTAGAGAGTGAAAGAGCAGAGGGAGATTTCTAATTTGTTTTCAGTCTAATAAATCATCAGTTGTTCTGATAAACATTAAAGAAAACATTAGGGTTACATTATAATATATGCTCTAGGAAAAAAGTGCTCTCATACTATTTATTCTGAACTACAGCATAAAATATGCTTAATTTACAATGACAGAGCCAGGCCCCATTATGGAAACCTGGTGATACTAACCATGAAACTTGGCTTAAGAGAGGCCTCTAGTGGTTATAGGTAATTACTTAGCTCCCCTTCCTGCCCCCACACTCTGGTAATGCTCTTGTTCTCATTCATTTCCCCTGTTCCCTCCCCTCTACCTCACGGGTTAAAAGCTTCAAGCAAAAGAGCTAGTATTCAACTAGTGAATTATTCAATCAGGTCCAAGTTGACTAAAAAAAAATGTATGTAACTGGGACTACTAAGCCATTATAGATTCTCTAAAGGCAAATTCTCCAACCTCCCCCACAAAACCAGTTTAGAGCCATTCCGTACAAAGTACAGACCCTAAATGTTAACCTTGCAAGTGTTAGTACTATCTTACTAAAAATGAAATCTAAGGTAATCTAAGTCGATCTTGTGGAAATAAAAACAAACCTAAAGGCTACAAAATTATAATTAGAGTCATAAAATAGAACCCATATGTTTTTATGTTTATCTTCAATGGTACTTTGGGTCTTCTACATCTCTTCTGCCCTATTCACAAATACACTAACACCAGGTGCAAAAGAGAGAGTAAGCAAACTTGGTTCTTTATATATAAATGATTAGCCACACCCAGATGACCAAGGTTTAACTTCTTCCCAGTTCCACTCCTACAATATCCCTTTCCTTTTTTATTGAAGGACTCTGCCCCCGGAACCTTCCCACCTCCACCCCACCTGCCAGCCTTAGAACCTGCCCTACCTTTATCCAGGGTCCCAGTGAAGTCTTTTGAAGAATGGAAACGGCTGGAGTAAAGGGACAGAAGAGGACGCTAAATGCTCCATCCCAACTGCAGTCACCTCCTCGTGCCACAGCGAACCTACTTCCAACTTCTGTCCCACGTTGTAATGCCACGGAGGCCTTGTCATGCTCCTAGGATACCCCCAAAATACTGAGACTATAGGTGCCCCAACTTGTAGCCATGCAACAACCATTTGCATCCATGGGCACATCATCAACTTTTGCCACATAATTCAGGTAGAAAAGGGAAAAGAGAGGGAAAGCAAGAGGGAGGTAGAGAGGAAGTTTCTTTCTGTATCACTTCCAAACTTTGTTAAGAATTTAAAAGGTAACAACCCACCTCCTGAGTACCTCAAAAAAAGCAGATGACTTTGGGGGAGAAGGGAGAGGCTTTGAGACAGTATCTCGTACCAGTATGTTTGAACAGAGAAAACCCCTGATCAGAAGCAGTGAATACTAGCTGTGAGGGATGTTAAAAGTCACAGGTCACTCCTGGGATCGGTAGGAAGACCAAAGGGAATGGGGCCCAGGCTGACCTCTTGCAGCTCTGAAGTCCACGACAATGACCCACCTGGCAAAACAGGCAACGAAGTAAGAGGAGAAAGGTTCTCAAAAACCCAAATTAGTATCATAAGGTTTGAAGAGTAAAGCACGTGTTCTTGATTCATGAGAAATCATTACAGGCCTTCCCTGGCCAATACACATGTCTCAGTTACAAAGTCTGGTCATCTGGATCCCATGCACAGCTGGCAATAATGTGACAGCAAAAGATAAAAGAAAATTTAAATTTAGAGGCTTAAAACCATGAATTTAAGCACAGAAATATATCAATGAAGTAAACAACCATACACCTCAAAAAATGTAAATGTCTTAACACAGTGTAACAACCCATGTTCATTTGGACTGAATTATTTTTGAAAGGCAAAATTATATACATTATGTTTTCCTTGAGAAAAGTGAAAAGGTTTTGGAAATACTGACGTTCAAAAGGTTAAGAAGTTTTAAAAGCTGCTACCCAGAAATAGTAACTCTCATCTATGCAAAAAATTACCATAAGAACTCAATTCTCAGAAATTATAAGATAGCTAGCTAAGGTTTGCTGTAGTCACTTTCACTTTGCTTTTTAGGATAAATTGGTCCTAGTCTAATGAGAATTCAAATGATACTTTCTATATACCATTATGAAAAATGGACAACTGTTAAGAAAAATAAAACACAAGGTCAAACTAAAACTTAAGACTAGAATAAATGCTTCAGCTTAAAACAGATTTATTCATAAAGCAATATTCTAGAGTTACTTTTTAAACTTTTGTATAAGCACCAAAAATAAGAAAAAGTACCAAATTCAAAACATTCCAATTTTAAACAGTTTCATCATAAAACTTTCTTTTGCTGATAGTCATAATAATTGCATAGCAAATATCTCCTGAATACCAAACCTAAATCAGGCATTTTTTTCAGGTATTGAGAAGTCATCAATAAGCCAACAGACAAAAACCCCTACCCTCACAGAACTTACCTCCTAATGGGGGAAGAAAGATTGACAATATAAATAATAAAGTTATATAATATGTTAGATCACTTCACCTCTCTAGAAAAAAAGGAAGGAGGGGTAAAAGGGAGTCTTGGCAAGAGGGATGGTATCCAGTATTAAGTAAGTGGGTCAGAGGCCTTGAAGGAGAAAATGGTATTTGAGTGGTGACCTAACAGCCCCTTGGTTGAGAGTCAATGAAGAGCAGTTCCTGAAGGGTGGACGGTGGTGGGCTGTGGAAGGTGGCGAGACAAGGTAAATCCCTGTAGACCACGGTAAGAAATTTGACTTTTCCACTAAATTTCATGGGAAACTATTGAGACCTTTTGAGACCAGAAGGAACATGATGCGACTCGCATTTGAAAGGATCAATTCTGCCTATGGCACGGAAAGGGCAGAAGCGAGACAGTACTTCGAGGCTACAGCCAAAAGCCAGATGAGAAATGCTAGCAGTTGGGGCCAGGATCAAGAGTAACAGCATTAGAGCTGGTGGTCAGATTTTGGACATATCGCGTAGGCAAAGCCAGCAGGATCTGCTTTGGAATTGAATGTGGGCAGGCAGAAGATGAAAGAAAGAGAGAAATCAAAAAAGGCTCCAAGGTATAAAGGCAAACCCTTATTTATTTCAATAATTAGCAGAATTTAATTTCAAATAAAGTATAAGCATGTCAAAGCTCTGTGTCAATGCTCTCTATAAACATGTGGAAATCACCTACACCTTGTAAACTGTCATTTTTCTTTCCTTTTTGGCACTGTTGTATGTAGTTGATTTTAAGTTGAAGGACAGTATTATTCTTGAATCCTGAGTTTCTTTCAAAGACTGTCATTCTCCTGCCAAAATCAAGTTCTTCTTTTCCATAGGCAGCTTCTCTGAATTTCTACATATTAAAAAAAAAAAAAAATCATTTCAAGTTGGACAGTACCTCAAGCCTAACTCTGTGCCTGGCCGCTGTTTTAACTTTGTAGCTCGTTTTTTAACTCACTTTGAATGTGGTCTGTATCTCAGCAGGGAAGTCTATTCAAGCCCTCAACACTTAGCCATGGTTCTTATTCTTGGGGAGCTTGAGAAGAACAGCACTACTTAGGCATATGGGTTTCTGGCTGAATGACCAAAAAACCTCCTCCAGGTCAGAGCACACCAAGGCTCTCTCTGTCTATAAAAAGGCTCACTACATTATAAATTCAAGGAAATAAATCAACGGCAGCACAGTGGTCTATCTCTACCCCAGTACAATACTGTAATGATGATAACCTTACAACACATCTTAATTATAACACATTGGATAACTAAGTCCTCCAGCTTTCTTCTTCAAGATTGCCTTGGCTATTCTTGGCCTTACAACTGATTAATAGGGTATGTGCTTCAGTTTGCTTGCATCTTCTCTAATTTCTGTGAATAACGTTTTGGGATTTTCTGCGTAGTTGTTACATACGCAGCATTCAATTTCACCCTAGATGTTTGATTTTTTTATGTCCTTTCAAATGTTATCAATTTATTTTCTATTTGTTGCTGGTATACAAAAATACAATTATTGTATATTGACCTTGTTTCCAGGGGCATCGGTAAACTCAATTCTAATGATTTGCCCATAGATTCCACTAGATCTTCCTACATATAAATCACGTTAGCTATGAGTAGTTTTACTTCTTTCTAATCCATATGATTTGTGTATCTCTTGCCCTTATGTAAGGGCATCCTTGTTATATTCTTGATCTCGACAGGAAAGCAGTCAAAATTTCAGTAGGAAATATAATTTCTGCTGCAGGGTTTTTATAGCTATTCATAACTACAAGATAAAGCTACTCTTTATCAGGCTAATAGAATTCCCTTCTATTTCTAGGTTACTAAGAAATTTTCATTATGAACGGATATTGACTTTTACCAAATGTTTTTCTGTATTATGAAGATCATCATGATTGTTTTTCCCATTTTCTGTTCATGTGGGAAATTGCATCAACCACTGTGTGAACGTTCGTGAATGTCAAACACCCCTTGCATATTTGAAATAAACCCTCACCTTTATCTTTTTATATATCGTTGGATTTAACTTTCCAATATTTTGATTTTTACATCTACGTTCATAAAATGTGTCTATAATTTTGCTTTATATATGGTCCAAAAGAGATTTGATATGAAGATTATGCCAGCCTTATACAAAGAATTTGGAAGTTTTCCCTCTTGTTCTATTTTCTGTAAGAATTTGCATAAGAACTGTGTTTTAAAGAATTCACCAGTAAAGCCCTATGGGTCTAGGGTTTTTTTCTTATATAAGCATTAATAAAAATGGATTCAGTTTGATATATGACTATTGAGGTTTTCTAATTTTTATTTTTGAAAACACTGTATTTCCTAGGAATCTGTCCATTTCACCCAAAACTTATTTGTAAAATCATTCAGGATATCCTCTTAGTATACAGTCTGTAGACTTAGCGATTTCCCCTTCTTCATACCTGATATTTGTCATTTGGGTTTGCCGTTTTTTTCCATTAGTCTTGCTAAAGGTTCATCAAGTACATTAGTCTCTTCAAAGATCTCATTTTAACTTAATTAAACTTCTCTATTATACATTCTGTTTCATTGATTTCTGCTCTTTATCACTACATTTATCCTATTTTCTCTAGATTTGATTTTCTTTCTGGAGATGGAAATTCAGATCACTAACTTTTTTTTTCTTATCCCTGTTTTCTAAATGTACATATTTACAGCCATACAGCTCTCTTCAAGCATGGCTTTACCTGAATCTTGAAATTTTTGATTTTAGTACCTTCATAACCCTTTAGTTCAGTATTTTTCTAATTTCTGTTGCAGTTTCTTTTACAATCTATGATTGAAATGTAAATTATTTAATTTGTAGGAAGTTGAAGACTTTCCAGTTTCTTCTCAATTTCTAACTGAATTCTACTATTGTCCAAACATACTCTAAATGACTTCAAATATCTGAAGTTTAAGATTATATTTATGTCCTAGTATTTGGTCAATTTTGATAAATGTTCCATATTCAACTGAACTAGGCATATTGTGGCATTTCATAATGTATATAAATATCAAATCACTACATTATATACCGGAATCTAATACTGTATGTCAATCATTCTTCAGCGAAAAAAAAAATGATTTCTTATATAGTTGAGTACACAATTAGGACAAGTTTGCTAACTGTTCGGATCTTCTATATACTCACTGATATTACCTGCTTGTTTGATCAGTTTTTAAGAGGGGTGTCAAGGTCTCCTACTATGATCGTGGATATGTTTATATCTCCTTTTAGTTTTGTATCTTGTTTTGCTTTATGTATTTTGAAATTATGCTATCGATGACATAATAGATTTAAGACTGTGATATCTTCAGGGAGCCTGAGTGCTCAGTTGGTTAAGCGTCTGCCTTCAGCTCAGGTCATGATCTCAGGGTCCTGGGATCGAACCCCGCATCGGGCTCCCTGCTCAGCGGAGAGCCTGCTTCTCCCTCTCCCACTCCCCCTGCTTGTGTTCCCTCTCTTGCTCTCTCCCTCTCTGTCAAATAAATAAATAAAATCTTAAAAAAAAAAAAAAGACTGTTATATCTTCATAGCAGATTGATTCCTTCAGCATTATGAACTGTTCTTTGTTTCTAGTAATGCTTCTTGCCTTAAAAGCTTTATTTGAAATTAGTATGGCTACACCAGAGGTCTTTTTTCTTCATCCCTTTCACATTTTCTGTGTCCCTATATTTAAAGTCTCTCTCTCTTAAGCTGTACATTGCTGCTATTCTTTAAGGAAGTCTGACAATCATTGGCTTTTACTAGATTTAATTCATTTGTTTTTAATTACTTATATACTTAGGTTTATAGCTATCATCTATCTGTGTTCTACTGACACACCTGTTTTGCTTTGGGGTTTTTTTTGTTTTGTTTTGTTTTTACATATTTTCCTTTCTTTTAGTTTAACCAAATACTTCTATTAATCTATAGGTCCCTTTTTAACTTGCTGGATATATACTTTCACTATTATTTCAGTTGTTACAACATGCATCCCTAACTTACTATAATCTAGTAAAAATATTACATTTAAAATCCTAGAACAACAGAATATTTTAACTCCATGTAAGCCCATTCTGACTGTCTTCTAGGATCATTTTCCTTCTGCCTAAAGAACTGCCTTACAGTATTGCCTTTAGTGAAAATGTGTTGGTGATAAATTCTCTAAAATTCTATTTGCCTAAGATATTTTTTATTCGACCTTAACTTTAAGAGTATGTTTTCACTGGATAATGTTAGGTTGGTATCCTTAGCAATTTAAGATGTCATTCTAGTGTGTAGGTAGGTGCGGTTTTCTTTGAATACATCTTTAGAAGTTCACAAATCCTCAAGTATGATGATGTCCTGAAAGTTTAATGAGAAATATTCTTTTTTATTGTGTCTGACCAATTCATTCTTTCTTCTTCTGGAATTCCAATCATATGTGGGACAGATCTTTTGACCAGATCCCCAGTGTGTTTTATGCTCTCTTCTGTTTTAGTCTATTTTATTTCCCCCCTCTCTGTGCTTCAGTTTGGACATTTTCTATATACTTGCCTTTTAGTTCATGAAAACTATTATCTACTAAGTCCAATAAGTTTGTAAACACATCCACTGAGTTCTTATTGACAAATATTTCTTTGGTTCTACAATGGTCTCTCTCTCTCTCTCTCTTTCTCATACATACACACACACACAGCCACACACACACACCTCCAGGGTAATTCTCCACTTCCTTACCTCTTTTGTTCTTTTTCTTCCTCCTATATTCCTAAACATAATAAAGTCTTTGTCTGCTAACTCCAATGACTGGATCACCTGTGTTTCTGCTTTCTATTGTTTGTGTTTTCTCTTGGTTTTGAATCAAATGGTCCTGTCTCTTCATATACTTAGTAATTTTTTACTGAATGCTGATTCACTGAGGTTCCAGATGATGGGAGGACTGACTCCTTGTTGTGCTGGGCAGACAGAAAAGAAGGTAAGTTATATTAATCCAGTAAGGAACTGAGAGGGAGAGAGGCTGTGCTGTGGATTTGGAAAGCTTTAATCTACCTCTGGTAGCTCCTAAGACCCGACTCCCCAACTTTCAACTGAGAGTATGACTGGTCTTTGACACTTCAGTCTCAAGGGATGGCTTGGACTTTCAGGTATTTTCAGCTCCCACCACATACAATTTGGCATTTATCTTGAATGGGAGACCACCTGTGTGTTTAAGCAACCCCCCCCCTCCAAGTTTCCTATTTTGTCACTACAACCCCATGAAACATGGATTCTATACGCCTGGGTTCTCAGTTTCTAGTTGAGACTTACTTGGCAGGTGCCCCCAAGTAAAAAGAGCCAATTTACTACTCACTTCAGAGCTTTCAACTCTCCTCGCTGATGTTCTTAAGCCACCCCAATTCCCAGGGTAGGTCTCTGTCTCCTAGGCACTTCAAAACTCAGGAATTTTTGTTCTACGTTTTAGAGGCTTCCAGCTTAGTTCTCCAATATCAGGTCCAGAATTGATGAACTATGGTTCTTAGACCCACTCAGGTCTCCAATTTTGTAGCTTCCCTGAGCAACATTCAAACACTCTGCTGCTCTCTGTCCCCAAGCAATTTTTCAGGATTATAACTTCCAAACAATGCTTCAAGGCTCAAGCAACAAGTGTGACTACGTTTTTTAAAACACAGTTAAATTCAGACTACATTAACCAATTCCTCAACTGTCCCAGAGTCATTTTACTATGCATAGTGTGCTAATGTCTATGTATGTTCAATAAGTATTTATTTTTTTACCTTTAATAGGCTTTTCTTGATTAGGTATTCCAAAAGATGCATTTGGGTGTTGAGCTTAACATGTCATGAAAAAAGCTGAGGGATCTAATTTTATCATAAAACAAAAAGAACCAATAAAACACAGCACTAACTGAAAAAGATAATAAACATAAATTTTGAAGGGCATTTGGGTGGCTCATTCGTTAAGCATCTGCCTTCAGCTCAGGTCATGATACCAGGGTCCTGGGATCGAGCCCCCCATTGGGCTCCCTGCTCAGCGGGAAGCCTGCTTCTCCCTTTCCCACTCCCCCTGCTTGTGTTCCCTCTCTCGCTGTCTCTCTCTCTCTGTCAAATAAATAAATAAAATCTTTTTAAAAAACACACACACACATAGATTTTGATTACTACAGAATTCATAAAGAAAAACTTGACTGTAGGGGCGCCTGGGTGGCTCAGTTGGTTAAGCGACTGCCTTCGGCTCAGATCATGATCCCAGGATCCTGGGATTGAGCCCCGCATCGGGCTCCCTGCTCAGCAGAAAGCCTGCTTCTCCCTTTCCCTCTGCCTGCCCCTCTGCCTACCTGTGCTCTCTGCCTCTCTGTCAAATAAATAAATAAAAAATGTTTAAAAAAAAAAGAAAAACTTGACTGTAGTTAAACAAAAAAAAAGAAGCCTCACTTTTACTGAGGTGTAGCTATAGGGTCCTCTTCTTTAAAGTCATCTCCAAATCCTAGAAAGATGTCACGTATCCAAACTTTTCTTTGACACATGAAAGGAAAATAGAAGATTACCATGGTCAACAATGAAGAGTCACAGAACCCAAAGTAATCAAGAAATGACAAGCTGGCTTTCACTACTGTAACTAGAGGATCATCAACTAGAAAAATAACATGATGAAAGCACCCCAACACAAGACTAAAAGGATGAGGCTAGCAAGTCAGAGGTTTGATGCATCACCTTTTCATTCAGGAGCAGTCTCTAGTGTCCTCTTTCATCCTTTCCAGTAGTAAAGAGCCCCAAGGAAATAGGATCCACAACCCAGGATCACACAAAGATGCAACCAGTAGATTTACTAAAGGGGAGAAGGGGCGTACCACACAAGCAAAGTTATGTAGAGATAAATATAAATAAATAATTTCTCCCTTCTTTCTTCCTCTCTCTTCACTTTACCTTCACAATTAACCTTGCAATGTTGTTGTATTTGTGTTTTACCATAAGCTGTTAGGATGTATAAAGTATATAAAACTGTAAATAAAATTTAAAACTACTTGCCCCGACCATTTAACAGTGCCCCCACTGCACCATAACAAAACATTATATCCCCACAGAAAAGCACCATTCACTTTATAAATACAAACCCCAAGAATAAATGGGGGATACAGTTGCAAAGAAGAAGCCCCCTCCACGACAAAGGCTCTCAGCTCTGGTTTAACCATAATTTGGACTATTTGGCTACTTGAAAGAAAACCCAGTGTCTGACTTGATTTGAAAAAGCCTGCAAGAAGCATTACTCTCATGCAGTTATGAACAGTTCAACCTAAAATACTGCTCTTATGATGGAAACTATAAATATAAAGACTTAGAATATCGTTGAAGCCATCCGTAACCATGTCAAGTGTTTAGATGATGTCAAGTGAGTCTACAGAACATTTCCTATAACAAATCTTAAGTCTTCCAATAAATTGTAAAACAATCTTTACCTAAATACCCTATGCTATATTTTTACAGCAGTAGGAGCTGCAGGTTATTTTCACATGACTAACCTAAGAAACAGCCTATAAAAGCTTTGAGAATACTACAGTTCTTAAAAAATAATATAAAATACCCTAGGTTTTAGGACTCACTTGCTATAACAGTAAATCAAGAAAAAGTAAGACATGCAACATTACCTAAACCTTAGTAGGTAAGACCATCACAAAAACAGAGCCTAATCTTCCTCATATACCACAATGGAAACAGATGAACTTTGGTTACCTCTACATTAATATGAAAGCTATCAGTTATAACCAAGTAAATGAGAACTGAACTATATTCCTGAGAGGGGACTATCAAGAGTTTGCTTAGATGGAAAACTACGAGCAGACAGAAGAATCCCACAACATAACATTCCAACTGTGATTCACAGTATGAAGACTATGTAGAGAGGGTTTTTGTTTTGTTTTGTTTTTTGCTTTGTTTTGTTTTTTAAATAATCCATCTCCATCTCTTTTGGAGAGGAGACAAATGAAAATTCAGCCAAACCATTTAGTTGACTCTATCAAACCTTGCTTATCGAACCATAACCCATAAGTTGTTAAAAACACAGGTGACCTCAACAACCTGATATGCTTTCATTTGCACTACTCCATTACTTCCACAGCTCAACCCAAGCTGGCTGCATGAAAGACACAGTTCTGTAATATTGTAAACAAAGAACTATGGGAGGGAAAAACCTCAAGGGGTTGGTTTGCTTGAGCATTAAGCTGATTATATAACATATATTTCTGTGATGGTGTAAATTTTAAAGTTTTCAATCAGTTGAAAATGCTCATAAAACTCAAAATTTCAAAACAATTCTTTGCAAATTGCCAACAAATCTGGCCCACAGATTTAAGGAAATGACATTCTTTCAACACTATATTCATACCTTGCAAACCGTATCCATGTCCCAAGGTAGTATAGTCCTCAGATCAATGACTTCACAAGACACTCCAAGCTTCTCTTGAGCCATGGAAGCCACCTCTCGGATCACATGAACCTGAAATGAAAATAGCAGAGAATAACTACAGAGATTCAGACCCAAAAAGTCAGCTGAATTCTGACATCATTAATAGAAACAGTGTTTACAGTCAGGGGAACTTATTTGCAATGGAGAATTAAATTTGTTTTAGATATGTTGACCCCAATTCCCCCAAAGTAATCAAACACAGAGGTCTAGAAAATAGTTGGAAAGATGTCCTTAATTTCAGGAAGGGAAAGCAGTCATTGATAGAGACACTGATTCTAAAGATATCAGCACACAGAAAGTAAAGTCAGAGGAGTAGGTTAAGTTTCTAGAGAAAGCATGTGGAGGGAGAAATAAAGGGCAGAACTTACGGGACCCTGCAGAGGACCAACATTTAAGGAGAAAATGGAGAAGAAGGAAAAGAAGAAGAAGGAGAAGAAGGAAAAGAAGAAGAAGGAGAAGAAGAAGGAAAAGAAGGAGAAGAAGAAGAAGAAGAAGGAGAAAAGGAAGAAGAAGGAGAAGGAGAAGGAGGAGGAGGAGGAGGAGGAGAAGGAAAAGAAGGAGGAGAAGAAGAAGAAGGAGAAAAGGAAGAAGAAGGAGAAGAAGGAGAAGGAGAAGAAGAAGGAGGAGAAGGAGGAGGAGGAGGAGGAGGAGGAGAGGAAAAAGAAGGAGAAGAGGAAGTGGAAGAAGAAGAGGAAAAGGAAGCAGCGCCTGGATGGCTCAGTCAGTTAAGCAAACAACCCTTGATTTGAGCTCAGGTCATGACCTCAGGGTCATGAGATTGAGCCCTGAGTCAGGCTCTACACCCAGCATCCAGCCTAAGATTCTCTCACTTTCCCTCTGCTCTTCCCCACCATTCATGCTTTCTCAAAAGAGGGAGGGAGGGAGGGAGGGAAGGAAGGAGGGAGGGAGGGAGGGAGGGAGGGAGGGAGGAAGATCAACCAGGAGACAATGTATGCCAGAAACTAAAGAAGAAAGAGTTTCACAGAAACGGCAGCCAGCATCATACACCGTGGCAATATGGGGTAAGGGTTGGATTTAAAAATTAGAAAATTAGGAATGTTAACAAGAATAGTTTTAGTAAATTAGTGGGGACAAATCTCATAAGGTACAAGAATATAAGGAAGTTAAGGAATTAAATACAGGTAGTAGAAAACGTTGTTCAAGTTTAGTGATAAAAGAAAGGACAAAATATACTGGTATTTCAGGGAAAAGTAGGGTAGAGAAAAGGTTATTTTTTATATAGGGAAGAAATATACACCTTTTTAATGAAAGGGACATTGAAAGGAGAAACTGAAGATGCAGAAGAGGGAAGGGACCAGCTGGTACATTACAGCCCTGGAAAAGGCAAAATGGAATATAATCTGAAAGAGTTGTAGAGGTAGCTATGAAAACCAGACACCTCTTCTTTTGAGGATAAAAGAGAAAGAGGAGTAAAGGACTGGCAGCAAACATGGTAGGTGGGAGGAAAGAGCAAGTTATAGGACATAGTATCTAATACACTACTCCCCTATCACAAAGAGAGGCAAGGATGCCCGCTTAGCGACAGGGATACAGATAAAAGATTTTCCCACTGGAGGTAAAAAACCATGAGGACTAGCTCTCCAAGCCAAAAATCAAGTGGAGAAGAAAGTCAGAGGGTGTAGTATTACAAATGACTTATTTTCTTCATTTACTGCTATACAAGTTTTCTAAAATAAGTACTTCCTTCACACAGAAAAATGAAAATTGGACCATTTCTTTAGAAGAAGGAGATAGAGATAGAAGTCTATGGCCAAAGGAAAAAAAAAAAGTCCCAAGCTTAAAAGTCTGGAGGGAGGACAATGTGACAATGAGCACTGGGGAAACTGAGGGAGATCGGTATTGAGGTTCGCTGGAACAGAGGAAGGTATGGAATTCTGAGGCTGGACTCCTGGATGGTCCACATGACCAGCAAAGTAATCACAAGAGATGGCAGCAGATGTGATGAAAACGATAGGAAGTCAAGCACAGAAACAAGTATGAGGATGTATAATGCATGCTTCAAAAGAGACAGTTTCTCAAGTACATTTTTATATAATGGCTTCACCACATGCATATATATTTTAATATGACTGAACGGGCACCTCACCCTCAACCAGAAGTCAGTACCAGATATAGATGTAGCACTAACAAGACTTAAAATTTGACATATAAGAAAAACAACACTTTGGATTTTTATAGTATCAGGATAAAAAAATGAGAGCTTCCAAGCACAATAGGGACATTATTGGTTCTTAGAAATGTTACTGACCTGAGTGCCCCAGGCAACTAGAGTCACGTCACTCCCTTCCTGAATGACTTCAGCCTGGGACAGGGGAATGTTGTATGGTTCTACAGGAACCTGTTCAACTGAATATAGAACAGGGAAAAAAATAAAAATTTATTTTTTCTCATGTGGCGCTTATGCACAAGACAATATAAGCATTTCACTGTGGCAAAGCTTTCTTTTATTCTTCTCCCCAAATTCCATAAGTTACTTAAAACAGAAATAGCATTTATTATATGGCTCTATGACATTACTACACATATGAAAAAGTCCCATGTAAATGAAGAAAATGTATCAGCTACCCTGGCACAGAAAAAGGACTTTGGGTAAAAACTAAGAAAATGCTACAGTAAGGGCTTTGGTCGACAATGTGACACACTGGTTCATTAACTGAAACAAATATGCCATACTAATATGTTAGTAATATAGAAAACTGGGTGCAGGGTATATGGGAACTCTCCTGTACTATCCTCACACTTTTTCTGTGAATCTAAAACTGTTCTGAAAAAATAAAGTTAGAAATATTTAATGTGTTTCCGCTAAAACTTGATCAGACTGAATTAAGTTCTCAGACAAGTTGTTGATCAAGAAGCCAACTTATGGTGACTTGAAAAACAAAACACATAGAGCAGAGCCAAATTTTTATGTATATTTTATTTTTACCCCTTGCATCTACGGACACTTCATCAACTACGGCAGCTCGTAACACCTTAAATTTCAAAGCTGAATCCTTTATACCTCAAGAAGATACACTAAATCAGCTCCACCAGGCCAAAAGGAAGAATAAGCCACTGGTATCCCAGAGAAGACTATTTCATGATTATTTCTGCCCAATCGAGTACAAGCAATAAAAAGTTGACTGAATTCAAGGGGAAATCATAAGGTGAATTTTAAAATGAAATTGTAGGAAGTTGCTGGAATTGCCCCATTATGCTGGGAAGCCTTCTTGAATGCCCATTTGAGAGCAGTAATATGGTAGAAGCAGTGGGGGGAAGAAATCAATCCTTTTTGTTCACTTTCCCTATAATCTTTTATCATTGTTGTATGGATTTTTTTTTTTTTATTCAAAGAGCAAAGAAGGACAAACTAAAAGGTTCCCTCTCTGCCCCAGTGAGTTCTCTCAACTCCACGGCCCAGAGTCATCAATACCAACAACTTCCTGCATGTCTGCAGGGGACAGCTTTCATGCTTTCTGTCATCCAGGCTTCTTAATCTTCTTTCTAAATTAGGGAAATGTCCCATCTGATGAGGCAGGGCCCTTTGTCCATAACAGAAGTAAGGTCCACATCTGTACTTTCCCAGCTTCCCTTGCAGCTAGGGCCCTAAAATGTGGGCTCTGCTGATCAAAGGCACCCAGGCCACACTCTGAAATGGATGCTGAGGGCAAGAAGAGCAGCAGGGACCCAGAATCCATCCTACAGTACTGGTAACAGTGGAGGCAGATCCAGCTTTCAGGCTCAGGGGTGTCAATGATTCAGACTGTAGTTCCATGTCCACTGATAGCTGCCACAGTATCTTTGTAAAACCAGTTACGTGGAATTTTGGGTACTGTTTCTAGACATATGGCCTCTAAGCCTGGTTCTTAGGCACTCCAAAGATTTCTGAGCTGTTCACTATCCTTCAATACATCTTTTCAGCTTATATTGGCCAGAGCTGGATTTCTGCTTGAAAATTAAGAACCCTGACTGATTTAGTGTCTTTTCAGATGTTTATAATATTCAAGTATGCACACTCATAAACATATGTGAATCTTTTTTTCCACATAGAGAATCACCTTGTACACCCTGTTCAGAAGGTCTTCTATCATCTCCCCTTTTCTCACTCGGCAATATATCTTGGCCATGTTTTCATGTCAAAAATACAGTTTTTTAAAATCATTTGTAAGTATAATCTATCAAATTTAATGGTACTGTTATCAGTGATGTGGAAAATTTTATTTCCTGTATTTTTTTATATTTCCAATCCAACAGCATGTCTATAACCAATGCCAGAGAGATGAATATTTTTTTAAATCATCGATATATTTAAATAATACACTAAAATCCACAAAACTGCTCAAAGCAAATGCTTTAGAAAACTCCTAAGTGTTAAAATCATTTTTTAAACTTTTTGTGTAACATGTAAAACTACATTGAGTCAGATTATCTAAACCAGGAGTGGGCAAGGCAATTTTTGTAAACAGTATCTTACTGGAACACAGCCATTCATTTACATATCATCCATGGCTGTTTTTGCCCTACAACAGCAGAGCTGAGGAGTTAACAAAACTCCTACAAGCTCAAATTCTTACTATCTCTTCCTTTACAGAAACAGTTTGCCAACCTCAATTCTAAACAGTGCTTTCAGAGGTTAATTCCAGTCCATTCACAGAGAGCTTAAATCCAGTGTTGGATGGACAGATGAACCAACAGATACACGAGTGGACAAAGGAACACACAAACGGGGAGACAAACATTCAACTGGAGTAGTACACTCTACTTAGCAGTTCTCAGTGGCTAAACCAAAGCCACGGTCAAGAACGATGCTGATGATATGCAACAAACACGGAAAGGTAGCACAAAGGCTCTTTGCCATCAAGTCTTCCCTCCTCTGGCAGCAAGATCTGCATGCCAATAGACAAGGCTTGAAGCCAGTACACACTCTGTCTTGTGATGAGTCAGTGGTTGTCATTCAAGAGTCTTATCTTTCCCGCCTTTTAAATCACTTGCCAGCTGATTAGCAAATCCCTGGAACACACAATTCTAATGGCTGGCACACTAAAAGAAATGGGCTAGCATCTTGGCCCACTTCCTTTGGTGAAATGCTGCCAGTGAGTGACTAACTGCTTCATTGTATTAAATAAATTACCCAGAATAATAAGACCTCATTACTTTAACACGTAATTAAGGAACAACATGGCAAACAAAGCATTGTTCTCCATCAACAAGATCGTGCAGAGAATTAGATTCAAGAAGAGTCTCTTATTAAAAACAACCAAAAAAAAAAAAAAAAACTACTAGATTCACATAAATTTAATCCTGAGAGCAGAAGAATGAGAGTATGTTCTTTTATTTGAACTTGGCAAACAGGTCACCTAGAGGGCAAGCCATAATTCACAGGTACTCTAGTTACACTAATTTAAAAGATACTTACTCCAAGAGAAGGTTATTATTTCGAATGAGCATTCTTGCACTCCTACCCCATGACTATGTGCTTTTTGAAAGAGAACAGGTAAGAGAAGTAATAACAGAAAATTTCAGGAACTGAAGAGCCCCTATACAGTCATATTACAGATTCCTGTTTTCATAGCAGTGGGACCAACTGAGACCACTCCATTTCACCAAATGCTGATTACATTCTAATCTCGGCACTAATGAGCATTCCAGACAAACCCTTCAGCATCAGACATACATTGACAAAAATGTGTCATCCAGAAAAATAAGAAATCTTTCTAAGACCAAAATTTAAAAGATGCAATTTTTGGCTCAAATATCAGACCGAATTTTTAAAATATATGTTTTAAGCTCCACATATATGTGTCCTTTATAACTGTAAATGCACTTATATTCATATTACCTATGCGCTTACAGATTCATTGTATGAATGAGTTCATGCCTGGCCCATTTTATTGCCTATTCTCTTCCCTTTTCCCTTCTCATTTGTTCGGTCATCTTGAACACATTTTTAAAATAAGGTAGTGTCAAAATGTATATGCTATGGGCAATACACCTTTACTCATTAATAGTTATTGCCTACCCAACGTATGCAGGCATCCTACAAGATATGGGAATATGAAACTGAAAGGGGCAGTCCCTCCCTGTCTTTGACAAGCATACACTCAACTGGGAGTTATAAAGATGGAAAGACATGATCAGTAAACAAAAACATGATACGGTAGTAGGGATAAACGGCTCTAGGAAAACAGAGGGAAGCAACAATCTGGTTGTAAGAACCGAGGAAGCTTCACCACCATGGAGGCCACAACTGAGAAGAGTCTTGAAGCTAACGAGGAAATAAAGAGAGTATTCCATGTAGAAAGAAAAGCTGTATACAAAGAAATGGAGGTGTGAAGTTGTGTGTGCGTGCATCTACAAACACATGTCAACACACACTTACGTGCTGTTTCAGGTAAGAGTGAGAGCTTTAAATTATATACCCAAGTCCCTAGAAAAACCTTTTCAATTCCTTCTGGCTTTACATATTAGTAACACATGTAGAAAGTGTCTGCAAGAAAATAATAACTCACTCTTAATGATGCAAGTTTCCCTGTGAGGCACAATATTACCATTACAGAGATAATAGGGTCATTTCTCTGCCCTGGCACTAATCTACAGTAATGCTAGTTTCCTCACAAATGTGAAAGTCAGCAGGGCTTTATTCATGTTGCATTATACATGATGCAGTGATAAAACATAAATGTTCTTCTTAAAAAGAATGGAGTATATTCCTAAAATGTTACTTTATGCTGCCTGGTTACTAACAACATTGGAAATCTTCATACTCGAGAAAGTCTATCTCATTTGTCAGAATTGACAGTCTAATGGGGGAGAGTGGGCAGATCCACTCAACCAAGAACCCAATTCCCAGCCCTGTCTCTGCCTCTAACTAACTTGGTGGTCTCTGACAAAGCATTGTATTGCTTTTATGCCCTAGGAACCCGTCTGTAAACTAGGGAAAGCAGCATCTGTCTGTCTGCCCCACCACAGGGACAGAAGGAAGGCATATTAAGTTAATCACACTATGGAGGTCCTTTCAGTTCTTAGGAAGAGGACAATTTTACATTTGAAATAACTCAATGATAAAGTCATTGAAATTACAAAGAAAGTTTTCCTTCTAGGGACATTTATCCTTACTCCTGTATAAAACTCCTGTTATTTAACCATCAACCAATCTCTCTATAATACCATTGTTATTTTTCCAAATAATCTTTCAGATGAGGCTACAAATTATGGTCAGACTTTGATAATTTTCACTTCTATACAAACAATTCATTTTAATACTGATGTTAGAGATGAGAAAATATATGAACAAGAAAAGTAAGTGCAATCTCTTGTAGTAATCTTTTAAATTATTCCCCAAATACAGTTGTAATCAATTTCCCCCTCACCTCTTCACCTCAAATTACTGAAAATCTAAAGACTGACCATTTATATTAGCAAGACCAAATCAATATACTGTTAACAGTATTATTTGTCTATATAAGCTATCATTATAATAGTTGTTATAATATTACTATCTAATTAAAAGACAAAATTACCTTTCAAAAAAGAAAAATTAAGTACTAAACTTTTCACACTATTTAAGCCACGGTGATTATTGGGAGCATGTGTGGACATCATAAACCAGCACAGTAAGTGACAGAGCGTGACAGACAAAAAAGACAAAGGAACAGTCTGTTCCACAATAAAGGAGACTAAGGAGACAACAATAAGTGGAGACTCTGGAATGGATCCTGATCCAGAAAGACGACATTAGTAGGACTACTGATGAAATTTGGATTAGGTGTGTGGAGGAGTTAACAGTATTGGATCACTGGTAATTTCCTGGTTTTGATTATTATTGCTACAGTTATTTGTGAGGTTAACATCTGTGGAAGCCAAGTGGGGGATACGTAAAAATTCTTTGTACTCTTTTTGCAACATTTCCATTTAAACTTATTTCAAAATGAAAAGTTTAGCAAAATATTAACATTAAAGTTTTTTGAAAGGAGGCTGACCCATCTTAATCAGTGTCCCATAGATTCTGGGAAAATACGGTGTAATTGATGGGCAAGTATGCAAAATCATGAATGTCACTAAACACCAACTATAGGAAACTGAGCTAAATATGAGGCACGATAGAGGCACTGTAGATTCATACTGTCTTGTGAAACAATCTCTGTCTTTTGAAATATTAGGCAAATAGAAAATGAGATTACTAATAAGCTATCCAATTGCAGAAGAAGTACAACCACATTTAGTACTGTATATGTGACCTTCATCTACCTGGATGAACTTAACCAAAGTTCTGATGATATAGAGACAGAAAGATGGGAAGACATAAATTCATTATCTGTGCATGCTTGTCAGCTTTTTGCTGGAGACTCTTGACCACTAAATAAAAACCAATAACCAATCAAACTGTCTAAATATAAACAACATCAAGTCAGGATCAGCAAGTATCTTGAATGTAACCAGGAGACTTGTCACACGGAGATACAAAAATATTTGAAATCTTAAAATCATTAGTGTTATTGTTTTAGAAGGTCATGTTTTCTTATTGCTGAAATACCACTGAAAAGTAACATCTATTATTTTTAACTGAATGGTGACACTGAGAACATAGTGACAAGCAATATTAAATAGGAAGGCCTGGACCCATTTCAACTCAAATGCACTCTAATTCTTTTCTTGGTAATTAATTTGAAAATCCCACATTTCTAATTTTTTGTGAGTGTAATGAGACAAGTTAGGCTTCTTTTCAGACTAGTTTGCAAACATAGCACAAAAGCAATGATATGATAAAGCAACCATCATATTCCTTTCACAACTTCAAAATTAACCTAATTACATTTTCCTATCTCATTTAAGGTAACAAAAGCTTTGAGATTGACGATATTGCATAATATGCATCAGTATACTTAATATATACACTAAAATTTAACCACTTTGTAATATATTTTGTTCAATTTTTGTAATGACTTAGTATTTTTTCCCTGTACTCTTTTAGTATGCAGCATTTAATAATTTAAAGTTCTCACATATGCAATTTTACTAGCAGTTGTCCCGCTTTCATGTTTAATATATTATAATTTCTTTAGTAAATATTTTCCAATGCATCTTCTGTAGCAAGGAGCTATATATGGGCGAACTTCATTCATATAAATAGACTCTAACATAGTAAATGGCAAAATGACAAAGAAAATAATTGAATACTGAATTTAATGGCACTATTTTAAAGCCATTCTCTATATCAGCACATGGACAGTTGAAAAGAAAAACAAATATCACCTAACAAAAAAATTCTATCAAGACAGAAAAGGAAAACGTTAATTCACTGTGAACTCTAAGATATACCATTATTTTATGAACCACTAGGAATGAGAAAACTGCCCATTAAACTGGCACTGTTTAGAATTTTACTCTGTTTACAATTATTTTCTTATCAAAAAAAGAAGTTTAGGCTTAATCAGGCATGGGTTTTATTACATATCATCCTTCTACAGACATAACAAAATATAAGCAAAATAAATTGGTTAAGCTATTCCTAAACTCTCTGACCTTTAGAAGCTAATTCTTCTCATTCTTCTTTTGACTTATAATCATCAGTGTCCATGTTTCTCCACAGAACAGCACTTTCTGTATCAGCAAGCACATCAGTGAAGCAGCACTTTATCAATGAATCCATAAAAGAATTATAAGATTGGTGCTGGGCTCGCAAGCTAGCTCAGTATTTAGGAACAGCCTATTTCTGATTCGTGCTTCCAAAGACTGTTAAATTATGATTCTTCACTTTGCCTGACCTTCTACCCATCACAACCATCTGGAACCTCATTGTTAAAAGAATAGTTCTCTAGCACCTCTGGAATTTTATTCTAAGCTGTGGATCTGAAATCTATTCTATGTAGGTATTGCTGCTGACTGATGATTTTGATATTTGTGCCTGAGTAGGTAACAATTACTAGCCACTGGATAAGATGATTGCAAGGCGACATTGCTTTTAAGCCATATTCCAATTTCAGAGGTGTTAAAATGTGAGAGGTGATGGAGATCTCAGAATCAATAAAATATAGTTCCTTAAATTGGGTAGATGACTTTAAAACATTAAAGTATTATTATAGATATTTTCTGCATTATGTTTTTGGTATCTTAAGTCCCTCAGTTTCCATAAATACACTATGACCCACGAGGAGCTACAATTCCCACTGGACACCAAGCATTCGCTGCCGTCCACCAACTTCCTAAATGCAGAGAGTAAACAGAAAAAGTCAAAAAGGCACTGGAGCACATCAAGAAAAGATAATTATTTTAAGGGTAAGAAAGGCACATGAAAACTACGTGATGTTTTTCATACTGCAAAATTCATCACTGCATTATCTAACACTGAACGATAGCTGTTGACTTCATGAATCAGCATCCAATCAGGAAAACAGAAACCTCTCTAGAAGACTTGAATTCAGGCAATCTGTTACAAAGATGTTGGAAGGGCCGAGTAGCATGGTAACATAATGTAACCCAGAGATTAGGAAGCAGCTAACACCCCTGGGCTAGCCTCGGTCATCCACAGGAGCCACTAACGGTGCTGGAACCACCATGAGCTGCTGCAGAGCAGGACAGACCCCACCAAAGGCCCCATATCACCAATGCTACCGAGCAATGGCAGCTGGGGCACAGCCTTGTCGACTACCGCCACCAAGCCCAAAATGGCTCCTTTCTTCCACCTTCATCCCACCTTCTAAACCATTCCAAGTGCTCTCTGTTGACAGAATCCTGCTGGAAATCAGGCAGGATATCAAGAAAATACACTTTACTCGTTTTGAACCCCAGCATTACAGAGGAAAACACAGAAGGGAAAGTGTGAGGATGAGAGGCAAATGAACATAGCACAGATTTAAATTACAAAGAACATTTAAGAGAAGAAAAGGTCACCTTTGATGAGAAATAATGGGAACCCCATATGTTAATGATCAAAAAGCTAACGTTTGAGCCCATCCTGTACCTGACACTGTTTCAAGCATTTATATGTATCACCTCATTTCATCCCTACAACTCAATACAAACGATACTAGATTTATTCCAGTTCTACAGATAAGGAAACTGAGGCAGAGAGACATTAAGTAACTCAGTGAAGTCATAAGACAGTCAGTGGTAACTCTGAGGTCCAGGCTCATAACCACCATGTTATATTGTATAGAAATCTGCCCAAAGTGGATTTCAGTAGCAATATCAAGTATGAACACTCATCAAGCTTGATCCTCACCATATGCCTTAAAAATCAATAGCAGCCAAATGCATATTTTAAAACAGGGAACACTATGTTTTTAATATTTAAAACTGTGGCACACATAATCTTTAGAATAAATAATTGCTATTTTCCTGCAGACCAACCAAGTATTAAGTCTAGATTCCTCACTGACCTCCAGCAATTCACTCCCATTTTCTCAAATTAATTTTTTAGACACTAAATGGACTTTATAGTCCATAAAGCAAATATTCACTAAAATCTCCACATACATATCACCCAGTATTGGCCTCTGTGTGTTGCACTGTGTGTCATTCCTCCATTAGAAATCTGTATTTTTCTTTTATGCAAATCCCTTCATATCAAATTCTGGATTAAAACTACCTAATTATGAAGGGCTCCAGGCATATTTATATAGCCAGAAACTATGATTTGTAGTCCTAGTGGTTTAAATCAAATATCATTTATTTAATAATCATTTCATAACCCCAAGCTATATTTAATGCTAAAGATAAAAAAGGATAAATTAGGTAGAATCCATCAATTCAACTACAACAATGCTAAAAGAGTACAGATAAAATTAATAAATAATTTCAAATTATTGAGAAAATTTTCCCAGTTGTAATTTTTATAAACGTGACCATTTTATTTCTATTTGTGAAGAGTGAAACTATGTGAAAATTACTAAATATAACCCTAATGGTCTTAGAAATTTAGTGTTTACTACCTATCTAACCTGTAAGGAGAGGCAATTTATAGATCTTTAACTTCTGTTCAACACACACTTTTACACTGAAGATGAAAACTCCGAAAGGGCCTTTTGTGTGCCTTTTATTCCAAATTTGAAATTCTTTAGATCAACTATGAAAATGTCAGCTAAAAACACCCCATCTGCTAATCAACAGTTCAGTTTGGGCGGTGTTAATATCACTGTCTGTATACTAAGTCATTGACAACTAGGTCAACAAAGTGAGGTTTAATTAGAAATTTTCTATTTTAACTTTCTTCATAAAGGACACTGTTTATCATATGCAAGTCGATCTTTCAAACATCTGCCTTTGTACACATTTTGAGAAACACGTTAGGAACTTCCTATAATCAAAAGTAGAAGACTCTGGCTTGACCTAACATGATACAGTGCACACCCAAATATGCTAGGATAGGTTGTAAATAATCTTAAATGATCTGTAAGAGCCCCTGAAGGATTAAAAATATCCTACAGTGGCCTTCACAAAGTTCAATTACTCCCTCTTCACAAAACCATTTTGGACCAACCATTCCTAAAACTGGCTGAACGCTGGCTGACGTCTCTTACTAAAGCTCTATGAAATATCTACCCTTCTCTCTCTCCTGAATTTGAACACTCTGAGTTGGGCTCATGACTCAATAGCCTGAATAAAGATTTATGCTTAAGGGTGTTAATACTAAAATAAATCCATTGGAGATTTTTAAATAATACAGAAACATCCTTTGATGCACTATTAACATTTATCAAGCATAATTATCAGTCAAGCAGTATTATAATTTACATGTATTAATATATTTAATCAAACGATACTAAGAAAGAAAAGTTTTATACTACTAAATTTGAAAATCCAGAGAAGAAATGTATTATACAAAGATATAAATGACCAACTTTTACTCGAGAATAAGTAGTAGTCTAGGGGCGCCTGGGTGACTCAGTCGGTTAAGCATCTGCCTTCTGCTCAGGTCATGATCTCGGAGTCCTGGGATCGAGCCCCAAATCAAGCTCCCTGCTCAGCGGGGAGTCTGCTTCTCCCTCTGCCCCTCACCCATCTCATGCTCTCTCTCTCTCTCTCAAAAAAATAAATACAATTTTAAAAAAAAGAATAAGTAGTAGTCTAATAATCATAAAAGATACTGAAAAGAAAGTCAAACATGTGTCCCCAAAGTCACAAGAACCAGAAAGCTTTACGAACAAATTATATGAAACCTTACAGACAGATAATTTCTAGCCATTCAGTCCAGTCTGGAGCACAGAAAAAGAAAGCATGGCATTTAATTCTACAACACTATAACAACCCTGATCCTGAAACTAGACAAGGTTTCTGATTCTGAAGGAAGGAAAACTATAGACCAATTTGACATATAAATACATGCTTGTGTTCATACATGTAAAGAGAGAAAACTATGGTCCAATTTTACATATGAACATAAAGGTCTTTTAAAAAAAATCTTCAACTGAATCCAGCAATATGCTAAAAGAATAATGCATCATGATAAAGTAGAATTTATCCCAGGAATACAAGGATTGAAACATCAGAAAATAGGTTAATGAAATACACCTCATGAAGAGATCAAAGAAGAAAAACCATATAATCGTCTCATCAGGTATCTAGAAAGAATTTGATAAAATGCAACACCTTGGGAGAAACAGGAGGAAGTGGCATTTAAGTGAAAAATAGAGATTTCCTTAATTTGATGAAGAGTACTGACCAAGGCCCCGGTTAAGAAGGGAGGAGACACCCTTATAATAATAACAACAACAACGATAAATGTCTCATCAATTACTGCAAAAAAAAAAGCAATACCTATCATTAGCTATAGAAGATAAGATTTTCCACCCAGAAAGTCTAAAACACTTAACTAAAATATTATTAGAGAAATGAGTACGGTCTCCAAAGGCAGTATTAATGTACAAAAATCAATAGCTTTTCTACATATCAGTAATAAAAAACTATTAGAAATATGTAATAGAAATAGCCCAATCATAATGGCAACAAAGACCCTAAACATCTAGTTAATAACCCTAACAACAAATGTGTCAAACCTAATGGTAATAACTACACAATTTACTAGTGGACCTAAAAGTTTGAATAGATGGAGATAACCATTTTCTAGGAAAAGAAGAATCATTACAGTGAAGGTATAAAAAACAGAAATAAAATGCTCTGTTTTCTGCCTACTTAAAACAAAGACCTTAAAACTGTATATAATTTAGAAATAATAGGTTATATGCTGCTCTCAGTGACATCTAGTGTATGGATGGGCACAGATACTATGGTGACATTTCCAAGAAGGTAACATTAAACTGTTGAGATCCTGCTGTTGCAAGGTGGACTTCTAACAAACAGACTAACACTTTTTATGACGACAGAATACAGAAAAAAAAAAGTGTAAAAAAAAAAATACAAGAATGAGCAAAAGTCTGACACACAAGACAACAGAAATGCAAGACTTTTATTCTTAGTATTCTCAAGTTAACTCTTACAAACATTTCCAGCTTTCATTCTTATCTTTCAGTCTATAAACAGCTAAATTTTAAGTCTTGTCTCCCTACAGTACCTGTGTCAATATACCTTATCCTTCTAGTTTTTCCAATGCTATTTAGAGACATGCAGTGTCTGGCTTCAATCATTTATTATTCAGGGCTTAATCAATGAATATATGAGGCTTATCGAAAACAAGGATGGAATTAAACATAGGTTTCACAGTTTAAACAATAAAGGACATAGGCTTGTAATTTGCTCCTTCCACATAAGTGTGTATATACAACATATATTTTATATATATATATAAAACCGGTATCTTTACTTCAAAATTGTTTGGAATAAGAATTTACAAACAACTAAAATTTCCATAATAGGAGAAAGAACGAAATTCTTTTGCATGTGCCATAATTTATGAACTAAAAATCAGCTAAATCATTCAAAATGAATACATTGAAATACATCCAAAATAAATTGGTAAGTAAAGCAACTTACAGAATAGTTACAATATGTTCTTATTATTTTATGTTTATGTATGTTCTACACATTCACAGATTTGAATAAATGTAAATGCATGGGAAAAGATTTTCAAAGTAAGTTATAGAACAATGTCTATAGTATGATCTTATATAACTGTTTATATGTAAATGTGTTCTATACATTCATGTATGCACGCAAATATACATGCATAAAAAAGGTCTGAGAAAAGGAGTTGGGGGTAAGGAAAAGGAACTCTCACTTTCTGTTCTATATAGCTCTATGATGCTTGAACCTATACAAAAGTACATAGGATTAATGACATTGAATTTTATTAAAAACACAAAGTAAATCAGTCTATCATGTAGCTTAAGCTTAGTCATTGACAATGCATCCAGCTGGATTAGGCCAATGATCAAAAATAGACATCTGTCTAATGTCCAAAGTTAGTCTGAAAGTGAATGTCAATAATATAAAGAATATCCCAGAGTATAAGAAAGTTTCACTGGGTCCTATCCCATGAAAATTTCAATTTATCAAGTCAATCACAAAAGATATATAAACAAATTTAAAGGCAAATTTTGTACTTCAAGTTGACTGAAAAGCTTTTGATTCTTCTTGCTACTTAATAGATCAGGCCTTCTCATCACAAAAAAGGACAATAATCTATTAGCTGCATTCCCTGTTTGTTTTAGGTTTATAATAAATGCTATTGCAGGTGGCTCAGTTGGTTAAGCGTCTGCCTTCGGCTCAGGTCATGATCTTGGGGTTCTGGGATTGAGCCCCGTGTTGGGCTCCCCACTCAGCGGGGAGTCTGCTTCTCCCTCTCCCTCTGCTCCTCTCCCCCCTGCTTGTGCTCTCTCTCTCTCAAATAAATAAATAATCTTTGAAAAAATAAAATAAAATAAAATAAATGCTACTCCACAAGGTTAAGATGGAAGTCCACATGACTATAAAGAATATGAAATAAAAAACATGAAATATAAAAATTCACTTGTAATCAAATAAGCAAACACTGAAATAAAATGATAGTAATAATATTTGTTTAAAAGTACAGATAAAAGTCTGGCAGTATATGCAATAAAAAGTCAACAGTAGTTAAGGAATGGATTTATGAGCTCCTTTTATCTTCTCTTTTGTACTTCTTAGGAGTTTCAGTAAGCAGATGTGAAAGACTGAAAAATAAGGGGTGTGCCAAAAGTCAGCCAGCTAAGTAGGGAGTAGAGCCAGCATTTCAAACTCAGGTAATCTGGTTCCAGAATCCACCTTCTTAACACAGAGTTTACCGGATTACCCCAGGGCAGAAAAGATGCCAACAGGAAAAAGAAAAACCTGACTGGCCACCTTATGTGCCCAAACATAATGAAAATAGGTTATATGGAGGAAATTAGGGACTTTATTGGTAATAGGAACATGAGAAATTAAGCAGATGAAAAAAAGAGAAAAAACATTATTTGGTCCAGAGAAGACAGAGCCTGTATATCAATGAGGGAATAAAACGCCCCCCCTCTTTTTTTTTTTGCTCAGTTGTTAATCATATCAATATGATGATCATAGTAATGTAAACACTAATGATCTGACCAAAAACTACACTCGAAGTCCATGAAGATATTGGGAGAAGTTTGAATATGTTGAGAGGAAAGAATGGCACATGCTGGGGAAAAGCGGGGACATAAAATAGCTAAATTCTAGTAGGAAGTTAAAATCATAACCCCTAAAATGTTAAAAAGCAGTATAAGCATATTCTTTACAAATATGATAAATAAAAAAAAAAGTGACTGAAAGAGTTGAAAAGAATCGCCTGTGGGGGAGAATCACCGATTTGGTGAAGGCTGAGGTAAGAAACTACTATTTTTTGTCCTAAGATACATTATTTGACTTTTTAACTTCCGTAAAAGTGTTAATTTCAATTTCAAAACTAATTCAAAAATATCACAGATGAATTAAATTCTCTCGCATTACTCAGTTCTTGTGAGGGTGACTAGTATTAGATGTACTTGACTGCATCAAGATAATCCACTTCATGACGCCAATCAAAACAAATTTAAAAGGTAAAATACTCTTTTGTGTACACTGATACTGGGCAAAAACATTTTAAAGTCATCTACCACTCAAAAGCTACAATCTTCTCTTCAAGATATACGAATTCACATATAATCAATGTATTTACTAAAGAAAGGAAAAAAAGAAAAGCCCCTCGACACCATTATGACCTATTTTTGCCTGAAAGGGTCATCTGAATCCTAGAAATGAAGCACCACAAGGCTTTGAGTCTTTTTCCCCCCACTAGAACAACCATAGGTGAAAGCCGTATTTACTTCATAATCACTGATGTCATGAATCAATTTCAATTAAATAAATCCAAAAAGCTCAAAAAGGATAAAAGCAAAGCTTCTCCACAAGATGCCTGTATCTGATAATGTCACACTGACTCATTTTCTTTTTGAATCATAACGATTTTGTACATTTTTGACACTGTCTAGATTGCTCTTCTAGATCTGTCCTTTCTAAACATACCTCTCCCATTTTCCGAAAGTTTAATTGCATTTACATATCAAAATTAGAATAAAACAGAAATATTTTCCTTTCAAATTTAGAGGATAAAGGGTCTACATTTATTTATTGTATAGTCAACGTGAGTAGAAACAAAAATTCAAGAAAATTGCTGCATAAAGAATGGGTTACCTATTTTTACTTTCATCTTTACAGTTCATAAAGTTAATGGCTGAACCGAAAGAAATCCTTTCTGTATGTTGTAGACCAGACACGTGGAGAGCCACCAAAGCACAGACGTTTGAACATACAGAACAGGACAGAGACTGGGCCCAAAAAGGAGGGAATCAGAGGTCGAGAAGAGCTGTGACAAGGACAATGCTGTGCCTTCACCAAATGGTTTCACCCCCTCTCCTCAAAATGCAGGAAGAGACATTGCTCAGCTGCCTTGGCCTCTAGCTGGGAATGCGGAACTAGGTCCCTTAATGAATGCATGAACCACAGGCTCCCAAACCCCATCCGTAACCACCCTGGATTTGTGACATATATAGTTTTCATAACTTTCAAAAAATCAAACTGTTGACACAGGCTTAACTAATATCAGCTACTTTTATGTACAGCTGTATAAGTTCAAAAAAGCTATCCTATATGTATTTACAAAAGTTGTTTATACACAAGTCTGTACATAGGGTCTACACATTTATTTCCTCAGAACCCTTAGGTGCCACCTCTTGGGGAAGACACCAACAATTCATTCACCTATCTTACAAAAGAAGCAAATTAATCCTAGACCAATGGAGAAATTAACACAGTACATATTCAAACCTTGGACTACACACTATATAAGGGATGTACTGCCTCAAAGCATAGCTATTGATAGTACAGATTTCCATTCAATTAAAAAGTAGATCATTTTAGGGGCGCCTGGGTGGCTCAGTCGTTAAGCGTCTGCCTTCGGCTCAGGTCATGGTCCCAGGGTCCTGGGATCGAGCCCCGCATTGGGCTCCCTGCTCCACGGGAGGCCTGCTTCTCCCTCTCCCACTCCCCCTGCTTGTGTTCCCCCTCTCACTCTCTCTCTCTATCAAATAAATAAATAAAATCTTAAAAAAAGACAAAAATTAAAAAATTATAAGTAGATCATTTTAATTCTGTGGGTAAATCTTTAAAATGGCATATTTCTTGGCATGAAACTAGGATGCTGGAGAAAGTTGTTTTATTTATGCCCTCCATTCAATAAAGTTTAGGTGGGACGTAAAATTGGGCAATGTTAGAAAGAAAGCAGCCTTTGGGTCAGAACATCTTGGTTTAAACCTGATTACCACTTATTCCTCCATGAGCAAGTTTCTTAACCACCCCATAGGGCTCTTGTGAAGATCAAATGGAACCACTGGTGTCATAAATGCCCAACACCTGGCTCTGGAGACAGACAAATGGGGTTTGAAATCTAGCTGTGTGGCTTTGAGCAAGTTGCTTAACTTCCCTAATGCCCAGGGGTTCCTCATCTATAAAATGGTCATGGTGACAGAATTTTTCTGATAAGGCTACTATGAGGATTAATTGAAATAGTCTTACTGTCTATGCAATACAGTACTATGTTAGTACTTAAGTGTTCAAAAAGTGCTTAAAGATGAGGCAGATACACACATGCATTATCCAACTTAATCCTCTCAACAAACTTATGAAGTAAATTCTATTATACATAAACAGACAGGGCTCCTATTTCAGCCATTAGGATGAAAGTAGCATTTATATTAAGTTATGAAAGGCTGTTGACTATACTAATCAAACTAGGGATATCTTCATATTAAAAGAGAAGCATCTTTTCTCTATCAAGATGATTATGTTATACCAGTCAAGATTACCTATTTTATTAGTAAAGTCTACAGAGGACTGGAACTCAAAGGAGATTAAACCTAAAATGACATTAATACGTTTCCCCCGGATCCTTCCATTTAAACAGAGGAAGACCAAAGGAACAAGAGTAACTCAAGGAACTTTAAGAACCTAAAGAATCAAAATGGTGAGGATTTTCACTTTTGATTTCTATTTCCCTCCTGCCTTCCCACAATCGTCTACTAAAGACCATCATTCACTGAGCTGTCAGGGAACTTGGCCCCAGTCTCACGTCATTCCGGGCAAACCACCCATAGAAAATGCAGCTCTGTCTCCATATATAAAATCCCAGAAAAGTCAGAATAACTGGGTTTGAGTCGCATATCATCACCGGATATCACGGCAGCCCCTTTAGAACCACAAAGAGTGGGGTAAGAGCAGTGGCCATGGGAAGAATAGGTCCTAGCAGGAAAATAAGGGACCAACAGATGGTGAAAAGCTAAATGAGAGAGAGAGCTGTGCACTCAAACTCTGAGCTAAAGCCTCTACAACTAAACCAATCTTGAACAGCATTTAGTGACATAAATAATGCAGATAAAATTATATGCTATAGGAAAATTCTTTTGAGTTAGCAAGCTTATTTTTATAGATGTCAAATATTTTGGCTTCCTAAGGAATTCTTTACCTGGTATCCTATAAATACTTTATTTCAGGAATTATGTATAGAACATGACTCAAAATTTGGGGAAATAACAGCTTACCTTACTGACGAGGAAAAAGCAAGTAACAGATGATGCTTTCCTGAAATTTCCTACTGTATTCACCTAGTTGCGATGGCGCAGTGGCAAAATATGCCAGGGAATTACTTCTCAACAAAATTCTATTAATGAACATTATTAGAAAGTGCACTCTTCTGTTCCCCAGGTATATTTAGGCCTTCTCATCCTCCCTTCCTATTCAACATCTCTCTCATACTTTCCTTTTCTTTATTTCTCTAGATTACATTCTGCTAACTTCTTTGGTCTTATCGTTCAGCTAATTCTCCCTTGGCTTATAATTTCTGGCTAAACCAGGACTTTTTCCTTCATTTTTCCTTTCTTTTTTTTTTTTCTGTGCCAGTTCAGTATACATCCAAAATAAAGACACACATAGATACCAACCATTCATTTTAGGGTATCTAATCTACCATTCTATTATTATCAGACAAGGAAATCTTATCCTATCCTTACTCAGCACTTCCCTCTTCTTTCCCCTCCTGAAATTCATTTAGACACCAAGTATTTCATATAATCTAAGAAACTCCCAACCCATCCCCCTCTGCTAATTCCGGCCCTCCCCGTTTCCTAGACAAGCTGTTAAAGCCTCCCAGCCCAGTCTAATGACCCGTCTTTCCTCACACTAAGGTTTGGAGGTAGTAAGAGCTAGACATCAGTTCCAGACTCTCCACTGGGTTCCAATCCATCTCAGTCTGTCCTTGTTCCCCCCACTTCACGTCCATCTTCCCTGCCTCACAGTCAACCCTATAGATTTCAGCAGATAGCACCAAACACAGAAGTGACAATTTTCATAGACTGTTCAGCTTCTATAATTATATATACTATAGCTATATATTCTTCATTAGATCTTGTGTTTTGCATCTGTGAGCAAACCTTGACTGATACAGCAGTATCTAGAGATCTGCTCATTATAATCCATCAGATGGATATAACTTAGCTTATTCATGCAACTCCAAGTCCCCTAGTGATGGACAAATGGGTTGTTTTTAGTCCTTGCTCTTAGGAATAGTGCTGTGGTGAACATTAATATCTTTTCAGACTTTTATTAGTCTATCTCTGAAATAGATTCTTAGAGGAAGACTATGGGTCAAAGGGTAAATAATCATTACTGCTATCAGTTCTCTTCCCTCCTTAAAATCTATGACTTCTTCTGGAAACCATATACGCAACTGTGGCAGATACTGGTAGTTGTTAATATCCATCTCTCATCATTGCATAATAAAATTTTTAGTTGGACACTAAGCTAAAGACAACTTTTCTCAGCCTCCCTTGTGACTGGGTGTGGCACCATGATGAAGTTCTGACCAATGGAATATGCACAGATTTAATATGTGCAATTTCCAAGTCATTCTTTAAGAGAAGGAGAATTCTCTTCCCCTCCCTTCCTTCCCCCTTCCTTGTGGCTGAAATGTTTCTGTGATGTTGGGAGCAAAGCAGCCATCTGGGACCAGAAGCTGGAAAGTCACAAAGACAAATGGAGAAACCAGACAGGATTCTGGTGTCCTGATATTTATGTGAAAGAGAAATAAATTTCTGTCTTACTTAAGGCCTTACCAAGAGTTTACTGTTAGCCTAAAGAATATATCTAACTTTTTTTAGAATCATCTACTTCATGAATATATCTATGTTTAAGAGGTCATTCCATACACAGATTTTTTAAACATTGCATTATACTCAAAAGTTATCTTTACTTATATATGACTATGTTTTGTCTAATTAAGATTACTTAGTAATTAACCTAAATGGGCTGTCATGTAACGAATACAACTCCCGATTATTTTTGCAAAGGATTGTCAGCCTAGTATTTAAAATACATTTGTGAACCTTCCCAGTATGAATTCCTTTAAAAAACTCGAAATGTAAAGGTTCATACCTTTGGTCTACGCTATTTTAACTATTCCCAAATGTATGCTGAAAATTCATAAAGAATGTAGGAATAATAGTCAGCCTATTAAATTATTATTTATGTATATTAAAAGTCTTCCCATTGCCACCACTTCTAAGTAGCCTCTGTGATAAACCTACAGTATCTTCTTTCATTGCTCTATCTGATTCTGTTAATACAGAAATGTCTTCTACAAAGCATCTCAGATTACTGAATCAAAAATGCTCCATTCCTTTTTATATCATTCTGAACAGAGGGAAGTTTGGCGTTTCCTCCAGCAGCGTGAAGCAGACCTGAGAGATGAACAGAGCTAGGAAGAGTTGCTGCATGGAAGGCAATGAAAAATCAGAGACAGAACAGGCAGCGCCCCTCCCCTCCCCCGTCCCTTCCAGTAATATGGTCAACTGGAAGATACCACTTGAACCAGAAGCTAAGTCTAAGAAAACCATGGGTTAAGAGCGTCCTGAATTCTAAGAACTGAGAATCAAATAAGATAAAGAGAGATAGGCAGCATCAGTTACTGTTTCAGAACTGATATGAAGCACTGGTTCTCAAGATTTAGTTGGAGTCAGAGTCACCAGGAGGGCCGCTAAGAGACAGCTGAGCCTCACTCCTGGAGGTTCTAATTCAGCAGGTCATGAAGCGAGGCCTGACAATGTGCATTTCTAATAAGCTCCCAGGAGGCTTAGGCTGCTGGCCCAGGGATCAACTCTAGAGAACACAGTTTTGGCCTTCTCATCCTCCCTTCCTATTCACCACCTCTCTCATACTTTCCTTTTCTTTATTTCTCTAGATTACATTCTGCTAACTTGCAGAAAGTTTTGGTGGCTCACTCTTTTTTTCTAGACTACTTTCTTCTGCAGAGAAACTCTCTAGCTGTGAAAGAAACTATTTTGCTCTTTACTGAGCCCCTGGAGGTCAAGAAAAGATTCAGAGTTAAAGTCCTTGAAATGGCACATAATCATTGGGAAACTTCTGAAAAACCTTCGAGCCCCATTCCTCATCAGTGTTTTTCATAATCTCTCCCAGCGCCAAGGCTACAACAAATTTCGCAAGTTCATTCTCTTAGCAGGAATCCTGTAACATTACACATTTCCTTTACCAATGTTGATTTCCAAATTTGCAGCAAACTGAATATTACTTTTCTAAGTTTCTTATTCACTCTCCGTTTATTAAATATGTACTGAAAAAATCTGCATTAGTTGATAAGTTTGCACAGTTAGTTGGCCTTACAAATATAATATCCATAGGGGATCTAAAGTAATTAGCAAATAGCCACTCAGTGTACACCTTCCGTGATTTCCTGTTCACCTCAAGACTTTAAATTCTTATGTTATTTCTAATTCCATAATGAGATATAAATCACAACAGAGTTCCTAAAAAAATGTAAAGATTCCATTTAAAATATGTTTAACTTAAGAGCACTGGAACTCTGAAAATTTTCCAATGGAAGTATAAAATGGTATAACTCCTTTGAAAAACTCTTCAGTAAATTCTTACCAAGTTAAATCGTCTACCCTGTGAAATGCCAATTCCATTCCTGGATGTTTATTACTCAAAAGAAAGGAAAGAGTATGTTCACAAAGCACCTATTCAAGAATGTCCCTAGCAACCTTGTACAAGATAGGCAAAACTGAAAACAGTGATGGACATTTATTCATCAACAGGAAACTGGATAAATCGTGATTATATTCATACAGCAGAAATACTACTCAGCAATGAAAAAGGCATAAACTCTTGATAAGCAACCACGTGAATGAATCTCAAAACATGAGGTTGAGCAAAGGAGGCAAACACAAAAGAATACATATGGTGTGATTCATTTCTATGAAGCCCTAACACATGTGCAACTAATCTCTGGGGAAAGAATCACAAAGTGGCTAAGTTTGGGGTAGAGAAAATAGATTGGCAGGGAAGAGGCAGAAGGAGCTTCCTGGAGTGATGAAATTGTTCTAGATTTTGTTTTTCACAGTCTTTACCTGAATGTGTAAGACCGTCAAAAAAAATCTATCAAACTGAACACTGAATATCTGTGCCCTTTACTGTATGTAAATCGCGTCAATAAAAAATGATAAGCTTAACTATTCAAGAAAAAGAATGATTTACCAAAGCAATGTTCTTTATATTCAAAATAAAATATACTTTAGACAGAATAGTTTGATATTTAAGATTTCCATTATAGGTAATAAATAAGCAGTCACAGATGAAGGTTACAGAATTATGATTCTGAGCTCAAGGTAGGGTGACTGAACATCTCAGTTTGCCTTTAGACAGTCATTCTAGTGTTGACCTAAAGCCATAGCACTGATAGTGCCGCCTTTGCTATCAAATGTATCCTGATTTAAAGGAAGACCCATAGCTAAAAGGACATTTGATATTATTTGGTACAATGCACGCATTCACTTTGCCATTCAATCTACATTTACTAAGCATCTACTATGTAGCTAAACATAGTCTCTATGTTCTTGCTAACATTTCACATTGCTCCTTTGTTTCCACAATCAGAACCTAAAACAGCTAGATGGATTTTTCCCTAAAGTTAGCATAAAATAAACAGCGAAAGACAAACTAAATATAGAAGAAAGCAATCAGAATTTTCTATAAACAAGGAAAATACAAATACAGCTTATAAAAAAAGGGTTGCAATTCTTTTGAGCTGTGTGAAACAAAATGCATAAAGATAGTCACAAATATAAAATAAAGGAAACCTTTACCTGCTGCCCTGTAAAGTATTTTAGGTTCAAAAAATATACAAGGATTTTTATCCTCTATGCATGACAAAAGAAGTCCCTTGGCCTGGAAAGGGCTTCTGGGTACAACCACCTGCAAAAACAGATTTTTTTTTTTTAAAGACCATTTCAGTACAAAATGTAGCCCAGTAAACTCACTTATAAGAAGGGTTGATATTTCAGTAACTTATTGTCACTAATTGCAGGGATCTTGTATTTTTAGCTTAATTACCATTATATATGTTACATATTGTCCCACCCCCCAAAAAAATTCCATTGTTAAGCAAGTATTTATCAGATGTCCATCATAGTCCGGTAGCTAAGATACTGTTCTCTTAAAAAGCCAAACTTGCATACGTATACTAAAAGCAATCTGCAAGAAGCAAAGTTGTCGATATCTTCCTATATTCACCTATAAAAAAAACTTTTCCACTAATACTCTACTGCTACTTTCAAAGGGCATGTAATTCTTCTCCAATTTTAATATACCAAAATCTCCTCCTTTCCCATGAAACACAGGGTCTTCATTTCCTAAGAGGAAAATAATCCACTGAACTTTATGATCTGGGCACTGTAATGTCTGGTTATTGCAAAGCTGAAAGGAAAGTGTAGATACTGCCCACTTCCTCTTGAGAAGGCCTTTGAGAAGGAGGAAGATGACCACAGAAGGTGGCACAAGTGTTAACTGGGCCAAGCACTCTATGTGGATACTAGTGTTCATAGCAACCCATACTATTATTATTTTCCCCAATTTAGAAAGAGACACAAAGGATTAAAAGAGAGATCAAATAATTTGTCCAAAGTCACATTGATTGCTTGACCAGGGATTCTTCCACAGTTCTGACACCAGACCCTAAGCTCTTACTACACCATTTTGCCTCAAACCACAAGCTTATGTCTAGTTTATAATGACCATTAAATAACTGCATAAACACCAGTAGGTTGCATAAATACCAGTGAATACCAGTGTTACATAGGAAGAGTTATTAAAATAAATCTGAGTTGATCTCAAAGATTCAAATAAGATTCCTTGAAACAAACTACATTTGGCTTTCAAAATCAATTTTACACCATTTTAAAACTTTAGGATTCTTATTTAAAAAATAGCACAAATCTCACTCTTTTCTGTAAAAACAGACTGCTGAACACATTGCTTAGCATACTACACAATGTCTTTAGGTTCCTACTTCAGTTTCTCTTCATCTGCTTTCCTCGTGTATTTTTAACATTTTGTACTATTTTCATTTGGGATTAAAAAGAGGGCAAGGGGCAAGTGGAGAAAGTCAGGAGATTGTGGAAAAAAAACCTCTTATTAAAAATTCTGGGTAAGATCATAAACTTTAAATGTGAATCAGTGTTCAGCTCAAGCACAAAAATAAGTGTTGTTTCAAATGTGGCTTCTGTCCCAACCTACCACACCACTTCCAGCTTACATTGAAAAGTTATGCAACCCCTACTCAACTAAAAAAAAAAAAAAAATTATGACTGCTCTGGTAGAAAAAATAAAAATAAAACACACGTGTTTACAACCAATTCATGTTACCAAACACACATACATCACTAGGTGGACACAGGAGTTTCTATCACGATGCCCTAGAAAGCTCTTCAGCAAATAGAAACCGAAAAGATAATGTAAAAAATTAAAACATAAAATATGCAAAAAAAAAGCCACTTTTTTTTTTAAATCAAAAGACCTAAACTATTGTGAAAGACGTAAGATTATTATGGAAGGCTTTAAAAGACAGATGCTTCAAAATTGTTTGATCAAGTATTGCCTTACCTGGAAAACACATATGGATAAGAAGGGCTTCTCTTAAACTGAAGCAAAAGTCCTATCCCTCTGACTTTGAGGTAAATATGTATTAAACAGTAGATTTATTAAAATTAACCCAGAATCGGTTAAGTGAGTCCCATTAGAAAGAAACAGAGCTTTGAAAGAGGGGGATGTTAAACCAACTATGTTCTCTATCTCATCCTTTGAAGTTGGTGAAGTTAATGTCAGGGTTAAGCCAGTGCTACTTCAACAAGAATATTCTATAAGCCTGGGAATTGGAGAGCTGATCTTAAATAAATACTCTCTTTCTAAAAAAAGAAAAAAACAATTAAATTCACATAAATTCCATAAATCCTGTTTGCTTTCCTTTAGATAAGCATATCAGTTAACAGAACAAACCAAAATGGAAATATCCAACAGAGAACAAATAAAGTACATAAATGAGGATACCTTGATTCCTGGACAGTGAGCAAAAAAAGCTTCAGGACTCTGAGAATGATAAAGAGCCCCATGGCCGACACAGCCCCAAGGCGCCCGGATAGTGAGGCTTCCACAATTAAAAAGATCCCCAGAGCGATAGCGGTACTTGGCAGCTTCGTTAACAATCTTGGCAGTGGGGGGAGGGGAGAAGAAGGACGGGTCACAAGGGTCCTTTATTTTCCATCCCTTTCCCTAACCATTTGATCAGCTCTTTAAATATACGCCCATAACAAAATAACTCCTAATGCATTAGCTCAAAGATGACCTAAAAACCCCCACGATCAGAGGTGGGAGAGTGAAGGCAAAACTCCCAACACTTCATGGACTTAATCTAAGGAATGTTTAATTAGAGGGGTGCCTGGGTGGCCCAGTCGGGTGAGGTCTGCCTTCCCAGGATCAAGCCCCAGCATCAGGCTCCCTGCTCAGTCCGTGGGGAGCCTGCCTCTCCCTCTGCCCCTCCCCCTGCTCGTGCTCTCACTCTCTCTCATAAATAAATAAAATCTTAAAAAAAAAAAAAAGAAGTGTTCAATTATAGTAAAATGAAACCTTCTTACCTGATCAAAAGCAGGGAAAATATAATCTGCAAACTGAATTTCTGCAATAGCGGTCGCCCCAGTGACTGCGACCCCAATTCCAAACCCAACGATCCCTTGTTCACACAACGGCGTGTTGAAAACTCTATCTTTTCCTAAAAAAAAGAAAAAATAGTCCTCATATGACAAATGGGAGTGATGTAATACACAGCACAACTGAAAACTCAGGGAGTTAATGGTGACAGAGAAAAACAGCATAGAAGAGGTGAAGGAAATAGAAGATAACTAGCATGAGGGCTGGTTTAAATACAAACATAATAATTATATTAACTGTAAGTAATCTTAGTGTTTCAACTGAAAGAAAGGTTGTCCCTCCGGGATAAAAGAAAGCAAAACCCAACTACTTAAAAGAAAACACTGAGACAATTAAGATAACAGAAGACTCAAAAGTGAAAGGAAAGAAAACGAATGATGAAAACCCTAACCAAAACAAGGTGTTGTCACCACAGGATTAGTGGACAAAGTACACTTCAGGGGAAAAGGCATTACCAGAGATAAAGCACGAAAATTCATAGTTTTAAAGGGTTCAAATCACAGGGAGGACATAATTCTAAATCTACACTCATGGAACAACACAGGCTCCAAATAAATTAGAAAAATTAACAGAGGGACGCCTGAGTGGCTCAGCTGGTTAAGCGGCTGCCTTCAGCGTGGGTCATGATCCCAGGGTCCTGGGATTGAGCCCCACATCAGGCTGCTTGCTCAGCAGGGAGCCTGCTTCTCCCTCTCTCTCCCTCTGCTTGTGCTCTCTCTATCAAATAAATAAAATCTTTTAAAAAAAAAAAGTTAAAAGAAAAATTAACAGAATTAAAAGGAAAAATGGATAAATTCCCAATATGGTAGGAGATATTAATATACCAGTATCAGTAACTGACAGAAAAAGCAAACCAAAATAAAAAGGCAGGACTAGAGAAGATTGGTATATGATTAGCAAATACGACCTAACTGACATGCAGAGGACACTGCACCCAACAGCCAAGAATACAAACCCTTTTCAAGGAAGGAGAACACGGACATTCACTGACCACAGACTGGGCTGTACGTCCAATCTCAACATATTCTGAAGGATTAAAATCATAACAGGGTGTGTTCCCTGACCACGATAGAACTAAACTAGAAGCCAATAACAGAAAGAGAGTTAGAAAATCCTAAGTTAGAAAAAAATTTTAAATATGTCTAAATATCCACGGCTCAAGGAAGAAATTATGAGGAAATTATAAAGTATTTTGAACTGAATGACAATGAGAATTATATATCAATTTGTTGAGGTTACCAATTTAGTAAGGAGTCGAGTAGCTTTTTACAGACTAACCCGCCCACATCTATTATCAACTCTGGACACAATATAACAAATAACTGACTTAAAGGCATTGGAGAGCCAAAAAGCACGCCTAACCCAAAGGGGGCTTGATCCTTGAAAGAAAGGAAGGGCAGTGGATAAGAATAACATTTATAAGTCTTGTCCCCTGAGGGGGCTTCTCCACTCTCTGTGACAAGGGACTGTTGGATTCAGACAAGACAGACTCAGTCTTTATTAGCTCGGTGGTATGAGAGAATGGGGTTCAGGGCCGCCAGTGGCTAGACACTGAAGAACGAGGCCCTTAAAAGAAGAACAACACATAGGGGCACCCCCAAGTCTGTACGTAAACTCTGTTCAAATCTTTGGCTGACCTCTATGGCTGTAGGAGACTCAAAGAACCCAGCAGATGGCAGCTGGAAGCCCAAAGAGCTGAGCAGAGATTTCGGCTCTACCCACTAAGGAAAAGACAGAATTTGGAGTTTGAGACTGTTCAAATCAAAAGTGCTTGATAAACACCTCAGGCTTTGCACTGGAACAACAAGGTGCATGTTACTACTGTTCAATTCTCATTTGAAATTTCACCACCCATCAGCCAATATCAGCATTTCCTGAAAAATCCTAATTTCAGGGAGCTGGAGAGATGCAAATAATGACCCCAGTCTGGCCAGGTGACCAAAAGTCTGTGGACAGATCGGAGAAGCATATTTCAGTCCCGTGACTGAGGGACACTGGTTCTTCTTGGTGCACAGAATCCACTCTCAGCTCAATCATTCCTTTTGAATACAGACCACAAATAAGGCAGGTGCTGGGAAACACCAGCCAGACACATCCTGTTGTCTGCACTCTACAAGCAGGTGCAAAAACTTAAAAGCCATGATTCATACTCATCATCATCTGTGACTATGTTCTGAAATTGTGACCTCTATCACTCATCAGTTCCCTATTTGAAAAAAAAAATAGCTTGATAAGTTCTGAAAATCTAGGGCTCCACTGAACTAAGAACAATTCATTAGTAGAAAATGAACAAAGATTCTAGCTGCCTCCTGTGGAATCCACATCCCTGGAATGCCTGCGCCACCTTAACCAGGTGAGCAGTGTTCTTATTTAGTCCCTGCCACTTCAAGTTCCCTGGATTCAGGTATTTGCCATTTAAGTAGATAACAGCCTTTTATTTTTTTTCTAAAGACTTTATCTTTTCATTTGAGAGAGAGCAAGAGAGAGAACACAGAGGGAGAGAGAGAAGTAGACTCCCCACCAAACAGAGAGCCCAATGTGGGGCTCAATCCCGGGACCCTGAGATCATGACCCGATCCGAAGGCAGACGCTCAACTGACTGAACCACCCAGGCACCCCTAAATACAGCCTTTTTTTTGCTGCTAGAAGACAGCAAAGTTGAGTTTCTCAGAACTGTTACTCAAACGCACGTCTGGTCTGAGGAAACAGCTTAATTTTAACAACTCTCTCCAACAAGCTGCAATGACATGAACCATATGTTAAAAATCTGTTTCTATTTTCTCCCCAAAAGGTAATGATGTGGGTAAGAACACACGTAAATTGCACGATAACGATGACTTCCTCTATGTATGCCATTAACCTGATATAAAGTTCGTACACACAGTATCCCAATAAGTAAATTAACACATACAGTGATTGCGCCATGAGGCAAGACAGATCTGGTTTTCAGTGCTATCTCCACAAATTACTAAACTCCCTAAGGCTCAATTTATTATCTGTAACAAAAGAATCATGATACTAAAAAGAGCAAAATAATTACAAGCAGGAGGCCTACTGTGATTTTAAATAGGAGGGTCAAGAAGACCTCACTGAGAAATGACATATACAGAAAGAGTTGAAGGAAGTGAGAAAGTGCACTGTGCATATATCTGAGGGAATAAGTGTTCCAGGCAGAGAGATCGGCAAGTGCAAAGGTCCTGGGGTATGGGGCATTTCTTATTACATCAGAGGAAAGGTAAGAAGTCCAGAATGCCTGGTCTGGAGTAAAAGAAATAGTGGTAGGAGATAAAGCTGAAGAGTTGAGAAAGTAGGATGGGGAGGTGGCACAGATCAGACAGGGCCTTGTAGGTCACTGTCAGCTCTCTTTTCCTATGACAATGAGTGAGTCAACAAGTAGGTAAGGGAGAGAGGAAGCCACCGAGCAAAATCACACCATTCTCTCAACTATATTCCATCTCTCTAGCTGGTATTTGGTGAATAGCCTCTAACCAGGCAAGGGGGACATGGCAAGTCTGATTACAGGATACTGCAACAATACCAGTAAGAGATGATGACACCTGATTGCAGAAAAGGTGTGAGACTCTGGATATAGTCTAAATACAGAGTCCAAAAGATTTGCTGATAAAATGGATACAGAGCGTGAGTCAGAGAAAAATGCCAAGGATGACTCTGCCAAGGATGACTCAAAGACTTCTGGCCCACATAAGCCGAAAGAGAAAGTTGCCCTTAACTAAGGAAGGGCAAAATATGAAGCATGTTGGGATGAAACACCAGGAGTTCAGTTATGGAGAGGTTACATCTGAGATGCCTTCTGATGTTAAGGTAAAGCTCGTAAATAGACTGTTACATAGAGGAGCTGAAAGTCTTCAGCATCAAAACAGCACTAAAAAGCACAGGCCTGGATGCAACTGCCAAGCAAATTTATGTGAGAACATAGAGGAAAGATCCAATGTTAAAAAGACCAGCAGTGAGAACTAATATAATCAGCAAAGTCGAAAAGAAAAAAAAAAAGCCAGAGTTTGGAGGAAACATAGAAGAATGTGCTGGCCTAGAAGCCTCTTCGAAGAGACTGGAGTAATCAGCTGGTGCTGTATGCTAACAGTTCCACGTGAGGAGGGCTGAGAATTGTGTAACGGCTGATCTTGACATTAGCAGCGTCAGCGAAGTAGGAAGGAGGGAAAGAATAAAAGCCTAGATTGAGAGGGAGTCGGGGAAGACAGATCGGAGACAATGAGTAATGATAATTATTGGGAGAGATTTTGCTGTAAAGGAGAAAAAAGGAGGAACAACTGGCTAGACAAAAATACGGGATCAATACAGGGAAGTTTTTGGTAAGACCAATAAAAAAGCATATTTGCACGCTGATAAAAATGATCAATAAGAGGGGCGCCTGGGTGGCTTAGTTGGTTAAGCGACTGCCTTCGGCTCAGGTCATGATCCTGGAGTCCCAGGATCGAGTCCCGCATCAGGCTCCCTGCTCAGCGGGGAGTCTGCTTCTCCCTCTGATCCTCCTCCCTCTCATGCTCTCTGTCTCTCATTCTTTCTCTCTCAAATAAATAAATAAAATCTTTAAAAAAAAAATGATCAATAAGAAAGGAAGAAATGGAGGTGCCTGCGTGGCACAGTTGTTAAGTGTCTGCCTTTGGCTATGATGATCCCAGGACCCTGCGATCGAGCCCCGCATCGGGCTCCCTGCTCCGCGGGAAGCCTGCTTCTCCCTCTCCCGCTCCCCCTGCTTGTGCTCCCTCTCTCGCTGTGTCTCTCTCTGTCAAATAAATAAAATCTTTAAAAAAAAAAAAAAAGGAAGGAAGGAAGAAATCACTGAGAAAATTAAATGGGGAGATGGAATAAAACTGGGGCTATGTCTTTGGTGGGGAGGGCTGGGTCTGGTGTGGAGAGGTTGACAGGAACCCTTGTGTTCAGTCAGAGTGTGGGAGAAAGGCATGGGTGGGCACTGACGCGGGTATAGGAGCGTGTGCAGCTGCAGAGCTTGTCAAAGTTCTCTCTTCACTGCATCTATCTTCTTGGCAAAACATGAAACTAGATTATTGATAAAAACTAAGGATGGAGGCAGCAGTGTTGAGAGAAAAGTATGAAATAGTCATTTGGGAAAATGGAGAAGTGAAGGGACCAGGATCAGGTAGCAGGATGGTACACAGCATGAGTGGCCCCTGGAGATGACTAGTCTCAGACTAAAAGTGACATCAGTTGCAAGATGACTTTTTTCTCTGGCAACATTCTACGTAAGATTGAGGGTTTAGAAAATGGTGTTGGGAAAATTAGACAGCCACGTGCAGAAGAATGAAACTGGACCACTTTCTTAATATACATATACAAAAATGGACTCCAAATGGATGAAGCCCTAAACGTAAGACAAGAATCCATCAAAATCCTAGAGGAGAACACAGGCAGCAACCTCTGTGACCTCGGTCGTAGCAACTTCTTGCTAGACACATCTCCAAACGCAAGGGAAACAAAGGCAAAAATGAACTATTGGGACTTCATCAAGATAAAAAGCTTCACAGCAAAGGACACAGTCGACAAAACCAAAAGACAACCGACAGATGGGAGAAGATATTTGCAAATGACATATCAGATAGAGGGCTAGTATCCAAAATCTACAAAGAACTCATCAATCTCAACACCCAAAGAATAATCCAATCAAGAAACGGGCAGAAGTCATGAACAGACATTTGTCCAAAGAAGACATCCAAATGGCCAACAGACACATGGAGAAATGCTCCACATCACTCGGCATCAGGGAAACACAAATCAAAACCAAAATGAGATACCACCTCACATATCAGTCAGAATGGCTAAAATTAACAAATCAGGAAACGACAGATGTTGGCGAGGAGGCGGAGAAAGGGGAACCCTCCTACACTGTTGGTGGGAATGCAAGCTGGTGCAGCCACTCTGGAAAACAGTACGGAGTTTCCTCAAAAAGTTGAAAATAGAGCTACCCTATGACTCAGCAATTGCACTACTGGGTATTTACCCCAAAGATACAAATGTAGTGATCCGAAGGGGTACGTGCACCCCGATGTTTATAGCAGCAATGTCCACAATAGCCAAACTATGGAAAGAGCCTAGATGTCCATCGACACATGAATAGATAAAGAAGACGTGGTATATATGTATACAATGGAATACTAATCAACCATCAAAAAAAAAAAAAAAAGATGAAATCTTGCCATTTGCATTGACCTGGATAGAACTAGAGGGTATATTATGCTAAGCAAAATAAGTCACTCAGAGAATGACAATTATCATATGATCTCATTCATATGTGGAACTTAGGAAACAAAAGAGGATTATAGGGGAAGGGAAAGAAAAATAAAACAAGACGAAATCAGAGAGAGAAAGACAAACCATAAGAGACTCTTAAGCATAGGAAACAAACTGAGGGTTGCTGGAGGGGAGGGGGGTGGGGGAGCGGGGTACCTGGATGAGGAACATTAAGGAGGGCACGTGATGTAATGAGCACTGGGTGTTATATAAGACTGATGAATCACTGAACTCTGTATTATTAAACACACTGTATGTTAATTAATTGAATTTAAATTAAAAATAAAAATAAAAGATTGAGGGTTTAGAGATAAGCTAGCTGAGATTGGATTTTGCCAAGCAAATAATGACATGGAATTTAAACTGGGCAATAAAGGGAAGAAAGGTCATCAGGAAAGTGAGATACAGTGACAGGGTGGTAGAATTCATGGCTTTTAAGAATCAATAAGGTCAAAAGGTTATTGGATTGGAGGTACTAGAAGCAGTGAGCTGGGGAGGTTCAAGGCGGAAGTCAGAGCTGGGGATGCTTTAAATTGAGATTCTGGACGGACTGCAGTTACTACTGATGATGGTAACATCTGGGATAGGACAGTGAGAGTGAGGGGCTGAGGTAGGATGAAGGACAAGACCCCTAGAGAGATCACTGAGAACACCATCCATGTGGGTACGGACAGGAGTACTGGAGAGGCCGACAGTGAGCCAAGCTGGAATGAAGAACAGCGGCCTGGCATGAATGGATGACAACGAAGGATAGTATTAGTGTTCAGGATTCAGTAATTTACTGAATTATTTACTGACAGTGCTCAATAACTGTTTATTTTCAAAGGAAAAATTAAACAATGGAAGCTAGGTTTCTTTTGATTCAGACCTCCAGTCTTTCTTTACTTTCTGAGGTGACTAAACTCAGCTTTTTGATACTTAGAACCAAATTTCTCGAATTCACCCGTTAAGTAGCATTATGTGATTACATAATAATCTCACACCGACCACAGCCTTTAGGTCAGGTGGTACATAGAATTTCAGGATAGCCCTGAAACACATGACCATTTAAAACATTCATCCAAATGATAAGTAAAATCGAAAATCAGTTGCAATTCCTAACTTTCAAAGGCAGCTTGAGTCTAATGACACCCTAGCTTCTGAAGCTCAAGGAAAGTTACAAGGGGGCGGCGGCTTCATCAAAGCGCTGTCAATCAAGTTCAATGAATGTTTAGTTAAGTGGCCAGGGGCTTTGATATCATAAGAAAAAAAACCATGCCTACTCTGAAATAGCTCTTCAATGCCCAACAAGCTTTGACTAAGTCAGAAAAGAGGAAATACTATCCAAATTACTTCTTTCTAAACCTCAGATAACAGAGTAAAATTAAGTTAACATTTCAGATCAACTTACTGCTATTGACCTACAGGTAAAGGCATTCATAGAACATGCCATCTTCTTAAGTTCTGCTCCCTGTGCTTAAATTTTAGCCTCTCTCTTTGTAGAGAGACTAACTGCATGATCTCTTGAGTCCATGCAAACACGTGTAGAATGCCAGACGTTTGGTCATTTACATAACTGAAGTGTTAGTATCTCACTTGTTGACAAAAACCAGGTATGAAGTCATACCACCACTTTCTTAATAGTTTTTCTTCTTTTGTAAAGGGAACGTGATTACGTCACTGGCAGCACACTGACACATTAAAGATACTGCCCACCGCATAATGCCAAATATCAAAAGAAAACCAGCAGCTGGCTTTTCTAGCCAGAGTCACAGATGGACACAACTGAGTCCCCCAGTGAACCCGGTTCCCTATCACAACATTTAGGCCACAACTAGCCCAGAAACAGTGAGAAGAGTGCAAAGAAACAAGAATTAGGAAAAAAGAAGAGGCAGCCATGAGTTAAGGTGACAACCAATTACCTCCTGGTAGATTACAAAAGTCAGGGAGTACCTCCTTCTGTTCAGTGCCCAGACATTTTTCGGAACCCATAACGAGTTTTAAATTAGCTTTCCTTGTGAACACAGTGGTCCTGCAAGTTAATAAATCTATCTTGGGTAAATTTAAATTTCTTATTCCCATAAAATTTCTGAAAAGGTAGCTTTAAAATTGCCCATCTCTAAGCAACACATATTTCCTTAGGACACAAATCTGAACAGGTCAGCATATATCATCTTCCAGAAAAGAGATCACCTCCATCAGGGAAACACTTCGAGTCCCAGATTCCCTGACCAAAAGGATAAATAAGGACATGAAACATTCATGACTAAGCTATAGAATAAGCCATGGGCAAGGCCATTATTTATATAATTTTGACGGGGAGGGGGGCGGATAATACATCGCAATAATTTCAGTCACAGACTTTCTGGACTACGTTGTGATTTTACATTTTAAAGTTTGCCGATAAAGAATCTGAAAGATGAAAGGCATTTGTTTTAGGGTCAAGTAAAGCAAAAATAAAAAATTAATCCAGAAGATCACTTCTACCTCTTAAAATAAGTAGAAAAGTACATAGAGTATTCCATTCATTAGAAAGACTTTTAGAGAATAAACATGCAAACAAATTTTAAAAATAGAAATACTAGGTAGAATGATTATACAATTTATCTTCCAAACAGAAATGTCTGGGAGTGTTAAGGATACTAAAAATAATTAACAGATGTTAATTGATCTCAACAGGCCTAAATGGTGTAGTCCCAGGAAAACAGGGCTGTTCTGAATAAAACCAAGACATACAGTCACTATTATTAGGGTTACATAATATTAACACCTGGATAAAAAGTAATAAGGGAAATATAAAGCTAAGTGTTCACCTTAGCCATAACTAATCTACCAGATATGAGCATCCTAAATTAGGATATTAGAGGAAAATTAAGAAGTGACTTGAATAAGCCATTCTACCATCAAGGTAATGCTCACAGTTTACTCCCTACGGTGGGCACCATGATGCCTGCAGCCCAGGCCCCCATGTGTGGAGAACTTGTTGCCCTGCTTGCCGAGAATGCTGTGGGCAAACAGACATCAGCAGTCAGCCCTTTTAGGGACTGTAATGAACTTTCTAGCTCAAGGTCATGCTTGGTAGCCACTATCCAATGACTGATCAGTGTGAGAGTATAAAGGTCTGGTCGTTTCAGTCCAATCAGGGACAACCCAAAGGGCCATTATGACTCCAGCGATCCCAACTCCTCCAGGGTTGGCCACAGGGGTCCTAGGCTAAATCACTTCTGGACATCTCCTTCTGCCCAATCCTGCTTTCACTTGAAAGCAGCATTCTATTTATGGTTCCAGAAGACTCCAGGTTCTAAGGTTTCCAGATTTAGGAAGTTTACCTGTATTTACAATCACAACATTCTCCAAATCCTCTGGGCAACAATGGATAGAAAGGGTTGTTTGTGAGTCTGGTCCTATAGATTCCACCTCTATTTCTCAGAAAACACTTGGCAAAGAGATCTGGGTCATTAAAATGGGTGAGAAGAAAATTAAAGATAGAAGTCAACCAGGAGCAAATCCATATGCTTAGTAAATGTTTACTGAATGAACAGATGGAGGGATGAAATGTAAAAGTACCTCTGTAATCAAGAAGTCTACAATTTTGGGTACAGATCCAAAAATCAGTTCCAAGGATTCAATGACTAGATTAAAATTTGCAAGCTCCTTTCCTGAGAACACAGACGGTTTCATTCATCTTTGGATACTCAACAGTATCTAGCACAATGTCTTGAATTTAATAGGCCTTCAATAGCACTACTTGAATGAGCAGACTTAAAAGACCCATCATGTTGGGTTGAAAAGGCATTTAAGTCTGTGATAATCAGGATGTGGTCATGTCCCACAAGTACTCAAGGCATGTAGATATGACAGCAAGGCACAAAGAAGTCTGGTCGAAATAGACATATACTAAGTAACATATACATGAAATTCTTTAAATATATAACAGGAAAACGTGACCACAAGGAGAAACTACAGACTCACACAAGCATAAAGATGAGAATTATGTTCCACTATCTCTAGTACCTAGTTCTTGGCACAGAGTAACATTTAAGAAATATTTGTTAAGTGGATGGCTGAATGAAAAAGGAATCAAAATAATATTAAAATAAAAAGGATACCTCAAATCAGGGGAAATTATAAAATGAGACCATAATGTCTTGAAAATGCAATTATCCACACACAAAATTAATGGCTTATTTACCTCATAGCTATATTTTAGGGGGCCACATCTTAGAGAAATCTGTTTTAGAAATGACAGAAAAGGAAAAGAGTTAATTTTAAGCAACTCATCGAGACTGACAGAGGGAACATCTGGTTGAAGGTGAGCCACAATGACTGTGATACAATAATGGTCAATATCATAGGCCAAGGCTTCTCAAAACAGCACTAGATGGACAACTTGGTTAAAAGAAAAATATTCTCTTGCACTCCTCATGTCAACTTCAATCAGTCTTATTATGTTATTTTAATACACACAAAATTAAACTTAGCATTTATTGCCCTGATAAAACAAAGGTAAAACAAATTTATAAATACAAAAATAACTACATAACCAATTAAATTGAGATTAACAGCAAAAATACAGTGTAACAAACCATGGTTTCCTGCTAAAATGAGAGCACCAATGGAGCTTTAGATCCTTTTTTCTTTTTTAACTTTAATCTTTCTAACCGGGAAAAGATGTATTTTCACTTAAATTCACCCTACAAAATAGTATGTATGACCTCATGGCTTTCTTTACAAGGTGAGGATAATCAGATTCACTAAATAAAACCACCAGGAAGCATTCCTTCAATGAGTTGCTTCAAGATAAAGTTGGTACCATAATCATGTCAAAATCTGCATTAAATGTGTAGCTATTCAATTATTGCTGGAATCAGGTAAAAAAAAGTTCTCCGGTGTGTAATTACTGATAAACTTACTGCTAGCGAGCTGTTGAAAGATGCTATATTAAAAACTGGAATCTCTGAAATTCATCTGACTGTAACCTGATGATACCATCACTATACTGAGGCTATAATACAGGATCATTCACATCCCCCCAAATCTGGGTCATCCAGATTTTTTTTAAACAATTTTAAACAATTTTTTTAAATAATTACCCACTGATATTAAACCCCCTAAAATGTTAAATCTCACTGAAGATATGAAAACTCCCAGAATATCCATAGATACATAGAGTTAGCTAATAGTAGTTAGAGAAACAATATCCTAGGAAAAGAACAATACCAAGAAGATATAAAACTCCCAGAATATCCATAGACACATAGAGTTAGCTAATAGCAGTTAGAGAAACAATATCCTAGGAAAAGAACAATACCAAGAAGATATGAAAACTCCCAGAATATCCATAGACACATAGAGTTAGCTAATAGCAGTTAGAGAAAAATATCCTAGGAAAAGAACAGTACCAAATAATCAACTCTACTGTTCAATTTTAGAATAAAAAAAAATCTACTTGGAAATAAATTGAAAAAAGTATTTTTAGGGGCACCTGGATGGCTCAGTCAGTTAAGCGTCTGCCTTCAGCTCAGGTCATGATCCTGGGGTCCTGGGATCGAGCCCCGCATCGGGCTCCCTGCTCAGCGGGAAGCCTGCTTCTCCCTCTCCCACTCCCCCTGCTTGTGTTCCCTCTCTCGCTGTGTCTCTTTCTGTCAAATAAATAAATAAAATCTTTAAAAAAGAAAGGTATTTTTAAAATAAATTACACATGGAGAGTGTGGCAACTGTTTCAAAACAGTGGTAACCAAAAATTTGGGTGTGTTTTTTTTTTTTTTTTAACTTTGCATGGTTAACTGGAAAGAAGAAGTTACATAGGGTAAATTCATCTTTCATTTAAACAAAGATTCCTTTGGGGCACCTGGGTGGCTCAGTCAATTAAGTGTCTGCCTTTGGCTCAGGTCACGACCCCCGGAGTCCTGGGATGGAGCCCCATGGCTTCCGGCTCCCTGCTCAGTGGGGAGACTGCCTCTGCCCCTCCCCCTGCTCATGCTCTCTCTCTCTCAAATGAATAAATAAAATCTTAAATAAATAAATAAAATAAACAAAGATTCCGGGGCGCCTGGGTGGCTCAGTCGTTAAGCATCTGCCTTCAGCTCAGGTCATGATACCAGGGTCCTGGGATCGAGCCCCGCATCGGGCTCCCTGATCAGCGGGAAGCCTGCTTCTCCCTCTCCCACTCCCCCTGCTTGTGTTCCCTCTCTCGCTGTGTCTCTCTGTCGAATAAATAAATCTTTAAAAAAAAAAACAAACAAACAAAGATTCCTAAATTAAATAGAGGGACACTACTACATTGTATCTATTAGGGGAAAATTCAAAGTTATACCTACAAGAAATTTCACAAGGGATAACAGTGTATTTTTTAATTTAAAAAAGAAAAACTAGGTAGAGAATCCATGAGATAATGTAATGATCATGTAAAAGTTATGGTTGGGTATCCAAGAAGAGCAAGCAGAACAACAAAATCACAAAACCCTAGCCCTACTGAATACCTGCCCACCAGCCCCACATTCTTCAAATAAGGAAACTGAGTCTTGATTTATGTGACTTGCCCAAGGACAACAGCCAGGAACTGGCAGCCTTGGTACTCTAAGGCTTGTGCCATTCATTCTACTAGAGAAATTTATTTCCTAAACTGGCTCCACTACTCAACTCAAATGCTAACATATACCAAATGAGACCTTAATTATCTGGCACCACCATCACAGATGCAAAATAGTTCTGAACATTTAATCTGAATGTAATAAGTCTTTACAGGCAATTCCAAAAATTCCCTCAAATGTTTCTCCAAAAAGCTAAGGCAAGTAAGATAGCTGGGTTAAGCCTTCACATTACATGACCTAGTTTCTAACAATGAAGTAAAAGAAAAAACACCTCTAAAAGAAAACAGCAATTAAAAAATTATCAAGAAAACAACTGAGAATTTAAGAACTTTTAAAAGGGCTGCTTCAAACTTTGAGTCAATAATTGCAAAGCAAGATAGCACTGCCACCCTGTATAAATGTATACATGCTTCTATCTAGAAATAGTATAAAATCTCCAAACTGTGCATAAAACTAAGATGTTAAGTAAAGTGTCAAGCAGTTTTTACACTATCCACTCTTAGGGTAAACGGGAAGGGAAGCAAGGAAATTTATTTATTTATTTTTTAAAGATTTTATTTATTTATTTGAGAGAGAGAGAATGAGAGATAGAGAGCACGAGAGGGAAGAGGGTCAGAGGGAGAAGAAAGACTCCCCGCTGAGCAGGGAGCCCAAGGTGGGACTCGATCCCAGGACTCCAGGATCATGACCTGAGCCAAAGGCAGTCGCTTAACCAACTGAGCCACCCAGGCGCCCCAGGAAGCAAGGAAATTTAGAGAAAATCCTCACACCAGTTGAGATTCAACGGTATGTCCAACTGGCTACATCCATTTCATAGTTCAAATGATCTTAATTATAAGAGTTATTTAAAAAAAAAAAAACTTCAACTGCATTCAACATTTCCTGCTTGCCATGCTTCTGAAGTCATGCATCAACTTTAAAGAGATTTTTTACTTTTTAATGAATAATAAAGAAATCTTAAAGGGTAAAATAAAAATGATTTTGGTGCTTGGGAAAATTGGATCTTCTTTTGTTTGCCAAGAAATTCAATTACTATTAGCAATTACCAGATTAGAGACTACCACAAATATGGAACAACGGAACGAAATTATTTCAAGATGAACAAAGTGCTCAGTGCCACCACTCAGCATCGCATCCTGCACACCCTCAACCTCAGTCCACACTGCCTAGAAGAGGTGAGGGGCACTTGGACGCTCCGCAGTCAGTTCTCTCTTTATCTGGACTAAAGAGTGAGGTAGGGACGGAAGGTCAGCTTTGGTGGCTGCACCAGGACAATTCTAAACTGTGAACCTAAATCTTGTTCCATTGGCAAGACCACGAATAGGCCCAGGAGGAGGCCTGCATGCACCTTCATGCAAAGATGCCAAGGTTTACCACTGAGCGGAGGAGGGCTAGGAACAGGAGGCCTGGCCTCTGCTAACCTGCAAGAAATAACCTACCAGTGAGAATGAAGAGCTGATGATCAGAAGGACTGAGGAAGGAATGCTGCTGCTGTCGCCCTGTATCTGCAGAGGCCTGGAGACAACACAGGCCAAGGACTGAATCCAAGTGAGCCCAAAGCCTTCCAGGGTACGGCTTGGGAACAAGGGCCAGTTGATTCCAGAAGGCCATGGTTCTACTTAAACAAGCATCCGCTTGGAAGCACTGGTTCCTACACTAACCCCCTCGAGCATACCTAAGCAAACCGTGTCTGAGTCCCTGAACTATGTGCTGTGTGCTTTCACCATACATTTGAGTAGCACCCTAAGAGATGATGATCCACGCAGGTAACAGCATGACCAAAGCAGCACAGAACCGACTCGGCATTCTCAGAGCCCCACGCGTCTTCAGGAACTGCCCAGTGCTGGCTTTCACAAGGACTATGGGCCCACCAAAGATGTATTCAACCACTGGAGTTTTGACACTTGGCATAGAAACTAAAACTCTGTTTCTGAGCATGATCAATGTGATTTAAGGAGATAAAATTTCCACTTATCTTGAATGAAACTGAATTTAAATAAATGGAATCTGAATGTTTGGGTTCTAGGAAATACGTACTATTACTCTATTTAGGCTCACGTTAGACTCTCCTTTAAGTGACACCTGGAAAGAAAAAGCACAAAAACCCATTTCAGTCAAACTGATATTTACGGTCTAAAAACAACAACAACAGGGGCGCCTGGGTGGCTCAGTCGGTTAAGCGTCTGCCTTTGGCTCAGGTCATGATCCCAGGGTCTGGGATCGAGCCCTGCATGGGGCTCCATGCTCAGCCGGAGCTTGCTTCTCCCTCTCCCTCTGCTGCTCCCCCTGCTTGTGTTCTCAATCAAATGAACAAATAAAATCTTTAAAAAAATAATAAATAAATAAATAAAACTATGTCTATCCCCCCAAACAGTGACAGAAATAAGGGTTTTAATTACCTACACAGGTTAGTTGTAAGTAACTACATTGGTTAGTACGTTGGTCTACTACTTCACTGAGTCATGCTAGGGGTCTCTGAGTGGCTCAGTCATTACACGTCTACCTTCAGCTCAGGTCATGATCCCAGGGTCTTGGGATCAAGGCCCCGCATCGGGCTCTCTGCTCAGTGGGAAGCCTGCTTCTCCCTCTCCTGCTCCCCCTGCTTGTGTTGCCTCTCCGGCTGTCTCTCTCTCGGTCAAATAAATAAAAATAAAATCTTTAAATAAATAAATAAATAAATAAATAAATAAATAAATAAATAAATAAAACAAAAACCCCAAACCCACAGTTTTGTCATGCAAGAAAGATGAAGACTGTGGCTCCTCTATCTTTTATTAAAATCACATTGACACGGTTATTGATGGGACTACAAATTTCTTAAATGAAGCTATCTAAAATTTAAGAGATTAAACCTAGAGTTTACATAAATACACACGAAAAATACAATTTTTCAAATCTATGTACACATAGCTGAAGTTGAGAAAAGGTTCCGAAAAATTAATACAAGCAGTATTTCTGAATAAACCTGCAATAACTTCACTTTGCTTGAATACAACCAAAGCTGTTTTTCCAGAAAGTCAAAAGAAATATTTTCGTCATCCTTGTGATAACAGCTGGAATTTAAGGGCAAGCCATCTAATTTTTTTTTAGTCTTCCTTCATTTATATGGAAATGAGATGTTTCCTAAAACATATCTGTACTCAATACCTACGTCAACACTGAAGCTCAAAGCACACAAATTCCTCCAGCTGATTCCTGACTATAAGTGAAAACAGCATGCCAACATCATCTAAAATCCATGTGCGTCATTCACCAAGGAGGACATTACCAAGCTGTCAATTTCAATTAACCTGCCTAGCTCTATAAATAGCCTAAACTTCCCTATCTAAATAGGTTGGTGCCCTTTTCTCAGAAGCAAAGGGAACAACATGACAAAGAAGCATGAAAAATAAATGAGCTTTCCCCTTTGTAAACAGGAGAAAGTTGACATTAAACCAATTCTAAGTCCAAATTCAAGAGCTATTAATAAAATAAAGCTCAAGAGAATCAAGATCCAGTTTTAACCAGAAAATAAACACTGGCTATCAGCTCTTTTAAAAATATCCCTGAGTCTCACTGCTATAGGAACTAATTCAATGTACATATACAGGCAGAGCTAAACACAGATATCATAATTATGTTCCTTATTATGGTCCCAAATGACTGATGCTCAGCCGAAAAAAAAAAGTTATTTTTTTTTTTTTAAGATTTTATTTATTTATTTGACAGAGAGAGGGAACACAAGCAGGGGGAGTGGGAGAGGGAGAAGGAGGCTTCCCAATGAGCAGGGAGCCCGATGCCGGGCTCGATCCCAGGATTCATGACCCGAGCCAAAGGCAGACGCTTAATGACTGAGCCACCCAGGCGCCCCAACAACAGTTATTTTTAAAAAATTCAATTACATCAGGGCGCCTGGGTGGCTCAGATGGCTAAGCGTCTGCCTTCGGCTCAGTTCACGATCTCCAGGTCCTGGGATCGAGCCCCACAGCGGGCTCCCTGCTCAGCAGGGAGTCTGCTTCTCCCTCTTCCTCTCCCCAATGCTCCCGCTCTCTCTCTCGCTGTGTATCTCTCTGTCTGAAATGAATAAACAAAAACATATTCTTAAAAAAAATTCAATTACATCACTCTATTCTAAACCTGAAATGTTTTAGAATTTTTATAATTTATAGCATTACAATTTCTTATGCTAGTTCTAGATGTTTCTTCCTCTAAAATCAATTGTAACCAACAAATCCTACATCACCTCTATACTCTAATTACTTATATACTGCACTTTTCTAGTTCATACTCCAATGAGTAAATGAAAGCAGAATCAGAAAACATCAATGGAATTTATCAAAAGGCAGAAATTAATTGGTCAAGATTATTAATCAGGCTAGTGACTTCAAAATCAGTTCATCTAACTAATATCGCTTGTGTGGAAAAAACAACACAGTTGGTCACCATATTAATCTCAGGTAAAATGTGTGAATTTGTGTGTGTACATGTGTACTTATACACACACATGCCATCCAGATGATGCTTATTAACAAGCTTGCCACAAGAGCCTAACAGACAAGGGACATCTTGCAATAAGGATGGTATTCAGCTCACTGAAATATCTAAGACAACCAAAAACTAGTAAGTTAAATCAAAGACTTCTGATCCAAAAAGATGACAAAGATGACAGACCATACTTAGAAGAAGTCTCCTTAAATCCTCACTCACAGAAGCATTAGAAAATTCCAGCCAAAGTCATTCACTGGTGAAAGTCATTCACTGGTATGCAATACTCTTCTGTGTCAGTTAAATGAATCACCACTCTATTTGCACCAAGTCATGACAACTGGCTTCCCATTCTTCCACTCATTCAACCAATTTCTATGTCACTATAATGGGCATCACAGGAGATATGATGATATATAAGTAAAATAGGGGGCAAAATAAGCATAATGAGTTATAGATGCAGCACTAGATGGAAACTGACGAGAATAACTGAGGGAAATTACTTCTGGGTAGTGAAGGCTGTGAGGAAGATATACTAGGTCTGAAAATATAAATCAGATTTAAAGCAGAGGGAAGACTACCCCAGGGGCAGAGAAGCATGGGTACAACTGGTGAGCAGTGTAGATGCAGCCAAGAATATGAGGGAGAGAAACTAAAATTGGAAAGAAAAGTCAGAGCCAGATCATTTAAGATCTTCAATGCTAAGCTAAGAAAACTGGACTTGACTATTAAACATGGAGAAGATTTTAAATAAGAAAGTACTGTGATCAGAACTGCATTCTGGGAAAATTCACAGGTGTACACATAAGGAACTAGAGTAGGAAGGAGAGTGAGAACAAAGGCTCTTGTGACAAATATAATCATTCAGATCATCATTATGAGCGCATAAACTATGCTCGGGACAGTAGTGAGAGAAACCCCAAGGTAAAGCCGACAGACCTTGACGCGTCCGAAGTTTTAAATCTGAGTTGTTTTGAGGATCCATAAGCAGGATGCAAGAGGCAGACAGAGCTTGAAAGTCACCATACATAACAAAATGCAAGGAAAATGGTTTCTACAGTGATCGAAAACTAATATGCACATATGCAAAAGGGGGAGTTTCACTTGAAATAAACTGGACACTTTTTTAGTGTCAGATCTATTTTTAAACAAAAGGTCAGGAAGAAAGCCAAAAAGGATCACGATGCACAATATGATGGAAGTCTTCAGTTTGGTCCAAACCAGATGGCCAGCTAAAATAAGCCATAATACAGAGTATAATCCAGTGTTTCAGAATTAAAGAAATCTATATTCTGTATGCTAGAACAGGAAAATCGTATCTCCTTGAAGCCTTGGTCATCTATTTCTGACCTCACTTTGCCATGAAAATTGTCTTTCTTTAGGTCAGCAAGTCACCAATGGCCTCTTCACTGCATACCCAACCAACACTTTTCAGACTTTCATTCAACGTTGAACCCCAGCCAACTGCCCTAGATCCTTTCCTCTCCATTTGCCCCAACTTCCAAAGAATGGCAAGTCCTAGGAGTAGACCCTAATTGACTCTTCATTGCCCCACCGCCAGATTTCATCTTCCCTCCCACTGACATACATTAGATTCTCATTACCTCTCAGATAAATGCAGTCATTCTCAAACCGTGGTCCTTAGACCAGGGGCAGCAGCAACATCTGGAAACCTGTTAGAAGTAAAATTTCTTGCCCATCCACCCTCCCATCCCCCAGACCTCCTGAGACAGAAACTCTGGGGTAGAGCCCAGTAATCTGTGCTTGGGCAGGCCTTCCAGGTGATTCCCATGCACGCTCAAGTTTAAGAACCTCCAGACTCCCCAATCCTCGGCCCCGTTGTCCCTGCCTTGAGTCTCACAGCTAGCTCCCCATGCTGTGGCCAGAGTTACCTTCTAAATGACCAGGTTAATTATGTCATTTGCCACCTCTACAACACTATTCAAAATATGTGAACTCATTTGAAACAGAAAAAAATAATAGACCTCAAATGTTAAATTATTTGTATTTTAATGTTACTTCAATTTGTACAAACATAATAGTTTTATAAAACTAGCACTAATTCCTTCTATTTATCAAGCATAGGTCAGTATACTCATTTTTTTCCAAAGAGAACACAAAACCAATATACCAAACAACGTTAACTGGAAATCAGGTTTTTCTGAAACTGAATCACAATGTCAGGTTTCATCCCAGAATGATGAAGTGTTAGGCTTGGTCCTAGCTGTGAAATCTTGAGGAAGTTATTTATCCTCTGTGCCTCAGTTTCTACATCTACAAAATGGGATAATAGAATTTCATAGGACTGTGGGGATTAGATGAGCTAATATAAAGTTCCCAGAACAGAGCTGGGCATGTAGAAAGCACTCTAAGAGTTTGCTGCTATCATCAGCTTCATCATTATTACTAATATTATTATATTAATGTAGCAAATGCCTGTATGTGGAAGCATGGTACTGATTGGTAGTCATCCCTCATTCTCCCTTTCTTCTACAGTAACGAAACCCCAGAGTTTTAGCTAAAACTCTCTACAGAATAGTTTTAGCACAGATCTACACAGAATAGAGGCTCCATTTCCCAGCCTCCCTTACCTGTAGGTAGGTTTATATCTACTCTTTCCATGGAGAGTGAACCTCCACGGTAGAGATCCTGCTGGCGGAGATCTAAGGGCTTTTCAAAAAGACTTTCAGCCGATTTTTCTCATTCTAGAGCACCATTCTCTTCATCCCTCTTCCCAGAGGTACTTGGTGTTGCCAATTCCTGAGCCCTTGGGTAATTCCGTGATATAAACGAGGCTGGTTCTTGGCCACTCCACTGCCCATTCCAGATTCAGTTTTGGCAAGCCTATCAAGCCCTGCACCTTCCAGCTTCCAGCATTTTGTTCATGTGGTCTCCAGTCCCACTACCCTCATCCTTGGGGATTTCGGCCTCTACAAAAGAAGATCCCTTAACGTTTTATTGGGGGGAACAAAAGAGAGCTTATGTTCGATTTTCTCTTTTTCCAGAAGTCTCCAGTTGCCATTTTCTATAAAAACTCTCAGTGCACCACTTAGTTCACCCTCTGTCATTTAAATTTCTGGCCTAAAGCAAAGAAACAAAGTCACTAGGCACCTTCTTACATAGTTTTATATTGTTATTTCATTCTTACACTGTTATTTTACTCACCATGTAATTAGGCTTTGGCCCAGCAAGTGTACTGGGATTTCCTTAAAGGCAGAGAACACATCTTAAAAATTTTAGTACCTTCCAGAGTAGTAGTTCTCAAACTTGGCTGCACATTTGAACCACCTGGGGACCTTTTAAAATTCCAACACCCGGGCCACACCCCAGAGCAGTAACTCGGAACCTCTGGGGCGAGACCTAATGACCAGTCCTGCGACACAGGGGCGAGGCCGAGAAGCACGGCCATGGAGTGAGGGGTGCCGTTGCTGTCTGGAGACCTACGTCAAACCTTTATCCCACCCATGTACACACACAACCGAAAGGCATCTACCTTCCTGGACTAGCATCTCCAACAAGCTCTTAAAAGGCACAGTAAACCGGTCTCGGGCAAATATGCCAAGTAACCCCAGGACATAGTAAGGAAGCGCCTTAGCCCAAGAGAGAGTTCGGATGACACTTTAATAGTAACCACTTCCTGTGCCCACTGGTCAACGTGGCAACGGTAAGAGTCAACGCCAGCCTTTCTCTGCTGAGTGTCCTTCAGCCATCGCTGCCTTCATATCCTTCATTACTTGTGAGCAGTTGGCCTGGCAATCCCGATCACATGCTTGAACAGACCCAGGGCTATTTGGAGTGGCCACCTTCCAGGTCTGCAGAAACTATAAAACTGACCCAAACAAAGAAAACCGGTGGAGTTGCCAGGCAGCAGAGGCTCTAGAATATCTATATGGGAGAAGCAGAGGGGAAGTGTTCTGGTTGGAGAATAGAGCCAGAGGGCTTGTCTTAATCTTACATTTTCATAGCTGGCCTGCTGTCTGCACTTAAGATTTTATTATGTGTGCAGGAGATGGTTTGGGGAATTGTGAAGATCAAAGTCACCTCAAGTGCCCCCGAAACCACGACATTAGCAAAGGCAGGAGCCACAGATCTACAGGTCACTGCGCCGGCACCCGGGGCCGCTCCATTGCCTTTTTTTGGCTGTTCTCCAGAGGATGGACATCAGGCCACCTAGGGCTGCACACACAGTAATGGCAAGAAGACAGGCAGAGCCAAACTGTGACAAACTGCTAACGCCTCCAAAAGGAGACCCACAAGAGAAAAAAAAAAAAAAATCACAGACGCCGTGGGATCTGAAAAGGAGAAAGTGCAGCAGATGCTAACAAGCAGACCTAGTCCTTTGGCTGAAGGAGGGAGGAGAGGCTGTTGCTATTGAACGAAGGCTTGGCTACAGACCACAAACAGACACAAATAACAGAAGGGGGCCTGAAAAAATACAACCGCACCAGGAAGTCCAGGACTTGCAGGGAGAAGAGTTTACGCACAGCTCTCAGAGAGAGCCACGTCTATCCTCGGATCCTGTAATTGCTTGGAATGTGGGGAGGACTGGGAAAGAAATGGGACGTGCTCTACGGCTACCGGAAAATTGCACCGTGAAACCCTGCGCGGTAACTTGGCGGTCGTTCTCTTAGGAAAATGGACATTGAGAGCTAAGGCTTACCTAACCTAAAAACATTGGGAGCAAATTTTACCTAAATTTCACTGTGCTGAAATCTTGAAGTGTAATGGGAGCTAAAGCTGAGTAGTGAGTGTGGTCTTCTGCCCCACCCCTGAAGAAAGAACTAGGGTGAACTAGATAGGTGGGCAGAGGAAGGGAATTTTGCAAGAACTGAAAAAGGAGAATGTTTTATTGAGACTACTCGGCTCAAATTCTGCTTACACGTATCTGAGAGAAATCAGGAGAGGCTGGGTAGGTTAGAGGCACAGGACAGACCCTGGTTACCCTCTTGATTCACTGTCAGCAGACGGCGGGGTGAATGAAGCCATTTGGGAACAGGAGTGCAACCACTGGAGCTACAATAGCTAACTTCTCTCTCTCCCTTTCTCTCTCTCGCTCTCTCCCTCTTTGTCTCTCTCTCTCTCTCCCTCTCTCACTCCCTCTCTCCCCTTTTCTTTATTTTTTATTTTTCTAGTAACCTCTTTACCCAACATGGGGCTTGAACCCACAACCCCGAGACCGAGTCACATACTCCTCTGACTGAGCCAGCCAGGCGCCCCTAACTTTTCTCTTTTTGATACGAAGAGGTAAACACTGTGAGCAGAGTTGTAACCTTAATTATTAAAAATAGAATAATTAAATAATATTTTATAGAATTAAAATATCAATTACAGAATATCACAGAATTAAAAACAGAATAATTAAAAGCTAAGTGGCTAGCTGGTCCTTGGGCAGAAACTCCAGAATCTCTGACAAAAGAGAAAGGTGCCTTCTTTGGACAAATGACTGAGTTGCCCTCTCAAACTCAGGAAATTGTTGAGAATGCGATGGAACTTCTCTCTTTAACGTCTATCCTATCAGGGTTCGATTTAGATTTGAAAAGATATAAAAGGGTTTACGCCATCTAAATGTTCCTTTCTTCCCTTTAAGAACTGACATGTTCCTAAAGTGACTTAAAAGTTTCCTTTTGAATCCTAAGGAGCCTCCACTTCTTCCAGAACAAAATACTCAAATTTAGCATCTACGGGATCTTGATTAATTAAGAATGTAATACTGTTTGTGTTTCTGGCTTAGAAACTAGGGTCTTTGTTTCTGCTGGACTCCCAGCTGGCAGAGACCAGAAGAGGAAAACACGGAGGGGTTAAATGAGCAGCCTGCCCAGAAATTGAGAGTGGGAGAAATCCCTTATTACCAAAGATGCTTGAGTGTCCAGGAGCCAAAACGACAGAAAAAGTATCTTTTGGCTAATTTACGGTTGGCTAGCTGCCACCATTTCTGGCTGGTGGCCAGAGGGCCTTGGGGGTTGGGGGGGAGGGATGGCAGGGTGCCATGGGAGAAGGTCAAGCACTTCATCGCTGAAGCTGCCTTTGGGTGTAGCTGCTCACTGGGAAACTGAAAACCTTTTGTCCAGCAAGCTTCCCAAGTGATTCCTTAGCACATGACATTTGCCAACCTTTACCTAACTGATCCCTTATCCAGTCTGCCAATCAAAGCAACCATGAAATTTGATCTACATCAAACGGGAACAGAAAACAAAGCACTTGCTCCAATCCTCTATGACTTGCTGTAGAAGACTTCGCTCAACAAATACCTGTCGGGTGACACTAATGCTGTCCTCCATGCAGGGCAGTTTGTACGGGCTACTCCCGATTTGACTGGAAAATCATTTTTCCTGGTGAATTTCATTGTTATGTGAATTTCTAACTACACAGAAGTCGCTAAACAGCAGAATTCCAAGTTAGAACTAAAGTAAAGGTTGTACAGCTTTGTAAATAACCTACACACTTAGATTCAAACCTCTCTTGAGACAGGTAAATGACCTCAGGTTAAGTGACAGTAAGAGCTCAACATCTGAGTGCCATGTCAACGTGAAGCTGCCACGTAGCTGCCAGGACCATCACACGTGCTACTTCTGAGAAGGAAAAGCATTCTCCGGTGTCATTTAGTGGGCTCTGTGATCATTTTCCTCAAGATGAACAAAATAGGATGGGAGAATCCAGGGATTCCCAGATACACAGCAATCTGAGCTGTATATGAAAATTGTTAGACTGCTGATGCCCTTTCATCCCTGAGAATTTCTGGGATCTAAAAAGAAAAGCATCATAATTAAAAAATTATATTTGAATCAAATAAGCAGCAATTCTGCATATATGAAAAGTAAAAAAAAAAAAAGTCATTGGCTTCAATATGTAAAAATTAGAAAGTGAGCTGTCTGAAATCTAACAATTAAAAATATCGAGTACATCCAAATTCAAGAAATACTAAATACTGAAGTGTGTGTTCTTCCCACCAGTCTGGAAGAGGAGATGCATAAGACTTGGCATCTGATTTAGGAAGCTAATTCAGGAACATCATCCCTAATATTAAGAATACAGATCTAGGGACGCCTGGGTGGCTCAGATGGTTAAGCGTCTGCCTTCAGCCCAGGTCATGATCTCAGGGTCCTGGGGATCGAGTCCCGCATCGGGCTCCCTGCTCAGCGGGGAGCCTACTTCTCCCTCTCCCTCTGCCTGCCACTCCACCAGCTTGTGCTCGCGCTCTCTCTCTCTCTCTCTGACAAATAAATAAATAAAATCTTAAAAAAAAAAAAAAGGAATATAGGATCTAGGTCTTACTGGATAGCGCAAGTGTAAAATGAAAGATCTTTTACTCCCTTTAAAGTGTTCTCAACAGTTTCATTTTTCTAATTCTTAATTGCGATGTCTTAAAAATTATAGGACTCAATTTTATACATTCTGACAATAATGGCCCTATAACCCCATTTTTCCTGGTCTAATACTTTAGTCCAAGCCTATCTCCTAAGCCTTGTTGGTGCTCACATTTGATCATTTTAAAAGCCTGCCATTGTCAAATAAGGTTGGGAAAAACTGGTTTAAGGGCATTACACCCTGATGCTCAAAATGTCAAAGAGAACACCTGTTCGCAGCTCTAACATTTATTGTTTAATCAACTACGGAAAAACAAAACAAAACCAAACAAAACAGTCAAGGCAGCAGGTACCAACCCAAAACAACTTAATACACTAATCAAAAAAAACATGCTCACAAAAGAATCACAAAAAGAATTTTTCAGAACTTTTTAATATGGGTTACTGATCACTGCTGATGGGTTATTCTTACTCCATGAGTAATCAAAGCCCTTAAGCTCTGTTCATTAAAATTCCTTGTATATTCCTTCTATTTTTCATGCTTTATAGGAGTTGCTCATTCATAAGTAAGAAGGAAAAACAACGTAGTGCAGAAAGCTCAGCACTGGATTTTAGGAAGGTTGAGCTGGGGATCGGCTCACCTGCTTACCGCTGGACAACTTGATAATATCTAACTCCTCGGAACTCCAGTTTCTAGATAATGTAGGACTAGATCAGGGGTCCTCAGCCTTAGCACTATTGACATTTGGGGCCAGAGAATTCTCTGTTTGGTGGGAGAGGGCTGTCCTGTGCATGGTGAGACAGTTATCGGTAGCCCTGACCTCTACCCATTACATGCCAGTGGCAACCCCCAACTGTGATGATCAAAAATGTCTCTGGACTCCTGTCCCCAGGAGTGAGAAATCACCCCCAGTCGAGTATCACTGGACTAGGTATAGCCTCAATCTCTCTCTAGCGCTCATCTCCTACAAAATACATTAAATCTTATTTTCTTAAATGTTACTTGTTGAGACATTGGTCAACATGCCAATTGTGAGGATACACATTTTGATTTTTAGAGAAATTAAAATACAGTGACCATCTGTACCAATTCTAATTTTAGTAGGTTCCAAAATCTTTTAGGAATGAAAATTCACAAAAGAATATCAAAGCATGTAGGATGGAAACGAATGTAAATGAAGTATATCTCAATAATATTTTCATCCCATTTTCTAGGGTACTTCGACTGGGTAACAGAGATAAAGAACACATTTAATATACCCTTCTTATCTAGTTCTACCATATGTGTACTCTTAGAAAACAAAGGGCCTTGTAATACCAGGAGCAATTTAAAGCGCCTGACTTTTAGGAAGAAAGACACTTAAAGCTACTAACAATCCTTTTAAAATATTTTTTAATAAGCACGTTAGAAAAAAAAAAAGTTTACACCATCTTAACACCTGTTTTTACTCCAAATTCACAGAACAGTTAAACAACTTACAACCTATATCTGGTATTAAATGTGCTGTGAAGTCATACGTGTGTATACTTTGTGGGGAAAATAAATCACGTATTCCATTTCCCTCGAGAACTATCATTATTTTACCAAGCGTTTTCTTCAGTGAAATTAGTTGTAACTGCCTAGAAGCCAGGCCCCCTTTCACGATTGACATTCCTGACACTACACCCGAGAGGATCATGATGACCTAAGTAACCCCTTCTCGGCAGCAGGTCATTTTTTTTCTGTTGAAAAGGTTAACTTCATAATTCATATGAAAGTATAGCAGATTTGTCAAAAGATTTTGCCTGCATTCCCCAAATTTAAAACTTATACTGGAGAAGGGACGTCTGCAGAGAAAATTAAAGGCCCCATGCGCCCATGATTCTAAAATGACAGAACAATTGTTATATTCATAAAACCTCTAAATATAAAGGAAACTGAAAAGTAAAACAAATATGCTCCTCTTTTTAAAAAGAGACACAAGCACAAAGAATACCAAAGTACGTGCCTGTGAGGAACATCTAGTCCTTTCCTTGACTGATGAGGCCAGGGAGGCTGAAAAGCAAGTCCCAAATATTGGCATATGACAGAGGAGAACGTGTCTCCTCCCCACACCCGCCCTAGTTCTCCTTCGTGAATCCAGTGTATTAAAGTGCCTGGTTAAACAATCTCGATGATGTTTACGTAAGAAAATAAATAAGCGGTTATATTCGTTTTCCTAAGCTGCTGGGACAGGCCACTGTTGTGGTGTACGGGAATGAACACAGTAATGGAAAAACATCAAATCCCATGAAAAGGCAGATGTTTGGGCCCGTAGACTAATTCACCAAGTCCTCTGCTATTCTTTCTCACCTAAGTTTCTTCCAATAAGTGGACCAAAATATAGCCTTATGAACCACAGCCCAGCAACGTCCACATCAGTACAGAAGAGTGTGAAATAAAAACATATGTTGAGGGGCGCCTGGGTGGCTCAGTGGGTTAGGGAACCGACTCCTGGTTTTGGCTCAAGTCACAATCTCATGATCGTGGGATCGAGCCCCGCGTCAGACTCCAAGCTCAGCAAGGAGTCTCCTGGGGTTTCTCTCTCCCTCTGCCCCTCCCCACACTCACTCTCTCGCTCTCTCTCTCTCAAATGAATGAATAAATCTTTAAAAAAATATATGCTTAACCTGACATACCAAAGTCTTATGTGACTAAAACACAAACATACAGAGAAGGATAATAATGAGGACAGGTTCCATAGGAACTGTGGAATCTGTCTCATTATATAAATGAAAGGATGTGTAGTATTCAATATAAAATCACATACCCTAAAAAAATCATCTACCATTTGAATTGCCTGCTCCTACCCAAGGCTTCCCTAGGACACACCTAGTTTCAATGGTTGCTCCCAGGCAAGGGAGCCCTTGCTTAAAAAGACTAAAGCTGATATTTGGTGTGCAATGTGTCAATGAGGTTAGACCATCTATTTTCAGTTTTCAAACAACCCTTACTATTTTGTGCCATCAAAGGACAAGGAAGGAGAACAGTGGTTTATGGTGCTATACTCACGCATCGGGATTATCTGCAGTGCAAAAGAGCTCTCTCTCTCTCTCCTTTTTTTAATAGCTGGTCCCTTATTATACAGTTCCTTCTTTTTATTTTTTTTTAAAGATTTTATTTATTTATTCATGAGAGACAGAGAGAGAGAGAGAGAGAAGCAGAGGGAGAAGCAGGCTCCCCGTTGAGCAGGGAGCCCGATGCGGGACTCGATCCCAGGACCCTGGGATCATGACCTGAGCCGAAGGCAGACGCTTAACCATCTGAGCCGCCCAGGCGCCCCAGTTCCTTCTTTTTAATATCAAGTAGCATTCAGCATCACAACATTAGGTCAGTAACCCGCAATTCTTCAAATTCTCCCTTCTGACGGGATTTAAAATGCTTCTCGGCCGTGGCAGAGTATTGGTACCACGGGCAAGGACAGCCTCATTTCGAAGTGTAGGCTGCCACCTACTGACCGTGATCCAGTCTCTCTCAACATTCAGCTCCTCCCCAGAAAGCTAATCAATTCCTTGCAAGATGTTCTTTGCTATGTCATTTAATGCCATGTATTCAATGAGATCAATATAATCTTTTAAATACAAGTGCTTTTAACTTCAAAAAAATACTAAGTGGACAGGCTTCTGTACAGCTAAACATCCCTGGCCTGCACTCAAAAGGGCAGAGAATTGTTTTTAAAAGATATATGCTATTTTTTTAAATATGGGAAAAGTTCTATTTTAATAGATTTCTCTTCACCACTTCCTTTATTCTTCACTCCTGAAGACTGACGTTCACTCAGTCTCATTAGAGAGAGTTGATTTAATTGTTCATATTGATCAACCTGGAATTATTCAAAACTTCAATTCATAGTCCTAAAGCGCTTGTTAAAAAAAAAAAAATTCACAGCAGCTGACAATAAAGCTAAAAGTTAGCGCTTAATTAGCTCAGCCCCGTGTCATGGAGACCTAAATCTGCAGGTGCCTTGATGAGTAGAGGACTTTTTCAAGTGAGAGTTTCTTGCTGTTTTAAGGAAAAATCAGACCAACCAAAAGTCATTAAAGGGAAATAAGGAAATCCCCTTTCTGAGGCAGTGGGCCATTGTCTTGGTGAGAGAGTGAAGGGTAAGTTCACTCAACAACATCCACTTCATAAGTACTGCCAGACACTATATTAGGAGCTCGGGATGCAAAGATGACTTAAAATATCTGTGGCCTTCCAGAAGCTGTCTGGTGCAGAGATGTGGGTGGGGAGACAATGACACTGCAGCCTGCACTATGTAAAAGGTATAAAATCTGAGCAGTGAAAACTACTGCCTGGGTCTGCTTGGAGAGTCAGGAAGAGCTTTATAGAAGAAACTTCTAAAGGCAAAAGCGGAGCTTACCAGGGAATCGGATGAGAGAGAGAGATCCAAATGGCATGTGCAAAGGACCAGAGATGGGGAAAAAAGCAGAGGCTTAGGGAAAACATCTAGCGATTCAATATTGGTAAAGAATAAATTGAATGAGGGCGCCTAGGTGGCTCAGTTGGTTAAGCAACTGCCTTCAGCTCAGGTCATGATCCTGGAGTCCCGGGATCGAGTCCCACATCAGGCTCCCTGCTTAGCGGGGAGTCTGCTTCTCCCTCTGACCCTCTTCCCTCTCGTGCTCTCTCTCTCTCATTCTCTCTCTCTCAAATAAATAAAATCTTTAAAAAAAAAAAAAAAGAATAAATTGAATGAGGCCAGGTAGGTAGGCAGAGGACAGATCTCGGAGTCTTTTGTATAACCTGCCATGAAATGTGCCTTGTAGAACGGTCACACTGGCGGCCAGGTGGGGCCTGGAGGGAGGCAGATTGCTAAGAACAGCGGTGAAACTGTCCAAGCAAATATGATTAAGGATCTGAAGGCAGACTAGGGAGGTGAGAATGGAAAGGAGAGGTCACTTTAGAGACAAACTGTGAAGATGACTGGGGGTGAAGAATGGGAAAGGAGGAAGAGACTCAGATCCCACCCCCCGGTTTCTGGCTCAGGTAACTGAACGGATAGTGGCGTATTCACCGAGATAGCAAGTGCAGTGGTCACTGTGGATTTGATGGGTGGAGATAATGCACTCCGCAGAGTTTGAAAATAAGAGTTTGGAAATGCTGCGCTTGAAGTGACTGGAACACCGAGGTGATGATGTGCCGTGGTATAATGAGAACACAGATGTGAAGCTCAAGCTGGAGCTCTACACTGGATTTAGAAATTCGCCAGTCCCCAGTGAGCAGCAGGGGACAGGGATGAAATGCCCCAGACAGAATGGGTGCAGTCGGAAGAGCACCACTGATGAGAACCTGGGCAGGCAGCCAAAAGAAGCCTCGCCAGCCTCAACGAGTGCTCAGCACGCTACCACACTGGCGAGGGCAAGACAGGGAGAGCGAGGCTAGAAAGTGCGCAGCCACACAGCTACACCAGACGTACACAAGCCTACGTGGCTCAAGTATAATTCGACCTCTGGTTTCCAATTCCACCCGTGAGGAGCTTGGAAGTAGCCACTCTGACCTAACAGCAAGTCAAAAGCCAAAGAGACTGAAAAATGAACAACTCTTCTTAGACCCGAGAGAGAAGAGAGGACAGAGAGCAAACTGCTGTCCTCGAGACTGAAGAGAGAGACAGAGGAGTACGGGGAATCTTGACTTACCAGAGCTGAGACTGAGGAGTAAAAACCACTGCGAGAGCCAGTGCCAGAGAAGGAAAACTTGAACTGTAATTGAGGAGTCTCTGGAGGCTCAGTGTGAACAAGCCTGAGAGTTAAAAACTCCAGGGATCCAGTCCTAAGGAGGCCTCCCCAATATTGTGAGGCTTACCTCCAGGAGCTCGACCGGGTTCCTAGGATAAACACGGAAGAAAAATCCCTTCTTGCTTCCAGCTGGGGAAGCAGTCAAGGAACCATTTTGAAATACGCCAGAGCACTGCCTTCTTAAAAAGGCCTGACATCAAGGGAAACGCGGGTATTTATTGTCAGAGTATAATTGACCTGGGGGAAGGACAATGCCCAACTCCAGTCAGCAACAGCCCTCCTGTCCCACCTGAGAGAGAGAAAAAAACACCTATGAAGTTCACAGTCCTGAGGCATAGGCTCAATAAAGGACTGAGACCTAATCACAGGACTACAGAATGCTTCCCTTCCCCAAACACCTCACCACCACACCCCTAAACGCCGATTTACAGCAGTTCCTTTCACCCAGTGCATCATGTCCATCTAGCGAGAGAAAATTACAAGGCACACCAAAAGGCAAAATCACAGTTTGAAGAGACAGAGCAAGCATCAGAACCAGACAGGGCAGGGATTGGAATTACCAGACCAGGGATTTAAAACAACTAAGATGAATATGTGAAGGGTTCCAATGGATAAAGTAGACAACGTGCAAGAACAGGTGGGCAATGTAAGTGGAGCTGAAAATCACAGGAAGAAAACAAAAGTATAATTCTATGTTTTAAACATTAGCTAATATATGCAAACATATTCAGATATATTCAAATATGGTCTAGAAGTGTGTAAACCAAGAGGGGTACCATGGTTTTCTCTAGGTTATCTTTGGAAGTATGGACAATTTTATGTTCTCCTTTCTGCTTTTCTGTATTTTCCAAATTTTCTTCAATGCGTATGCATTGCTTCTGAAATCAAATATATATAAAGACTTTTCAATTTTTTTTAAAGAGCTAAAGTTTGTAGGCACCTGAATTAGCTGGAACTGAGACAGTGTGAGACAGTGTGAGACAGTAGAGATTGGCCCAATTATCTCAATCGCTAAACAGCTGTTAGAAAGAGACAGGAGAAAGCAGAGGGACAAGACTCAGAAAATCAACCTGCTATAAAGAGAAGAGAACTTCCTGGTAGCGAGGTGGAACATGATGCCATGACGTCCTGGATTCAAATATAACACAACCTCAGAGAAGAGTGGAAAAAGGAAGAACAACAATTAGGAAAAAAAAATCGGAAAGACTCTCCCCCTTACTCGCATGCACCCGTGAGCTTTAGAGAGCAGTGGCAAAGGTAAAAAGAAAGGTAGAAGTCAACTCCTCCCCCTAAACTTAAGCATTTTGCTGACTTCCAGTTTAGGTAAGACTGAAAGAAGAAACGAAAAGTCAAATCATCTCAAAGCCACCCCTAACAGTAAGGAGTTGAAATATATTCCTTACACAGCAAGTCAGGAGGGAGGATGCTGGGATGGGCCAAAATGCACTCTGTCTGAAGTCTGAGCCAAATGAAATGAGTAAAAGCAATAGGTAGAAATCAATCACAACCCAAGCAAAAGCCAAGAGATCAGCTGAGGTAAGACGTGTGGAAGGATAATGGGATGGCGAATTTTTTTTTCTTTCTTTGGAAGAGGGAATGGTAAATTTCACGTGTCAACTCAGCTAGATGATGGTGCCCAGTTGTTTGGTCAAATAGTATAGATATTGCTGTGAAAGTATTCTTTAGATGTGATTAACATTTAAGTCACTAGACTTTTAGGAAAGCAGATGGCCCTTCATAATACGGATGAGCTTCACCCAATCATTTGAAGGCCTTAGGAAAAAAGACAGGTTTCCCCAATAAGAAATTCGGCCTGAAGACTGCAACATAGAAACCCTGCCTGGGTTTCTAGCTTGCTGGCTTGCCCTACAGATTTCAGACTTGCCAGCCCCCTCATTATGTGAGCCAATTCTTTAAAAAATAAATCTCTCTCTCTTTCTCAATATAGATATAGGTGTAGACATAGATATATAGAGAGAGGGATGCATATAAATACAAATAGATATAGATGAATATATAATACACATACATATATACACATATACATAGCTACAAATATATATATATATATATATATATATATCCTAATGCTTCTAATTCTCTGGAGAACCCTGACTAATACAGGTAATAAAAGATGAAATCTATTAAAAGAGACCAGTAGGGCAGAATCTTGAACTAGAGACACTGGAATCAAAATTGGGTAGGGTAGGCAGTAGTAAGAGATCAAAGCTTCCTGGATTTGAATGACATGAAAAACAATACATTTAATGAAGATGATTTTGGCATCTATAAATGTGTGATCTGAACCAGATCAGAGAGATACTGCAATTAGAACACATCAGGAGAAATCTAGGCCAAAGGATTCTGTGGATGGCTATGGAAATGGAAAACTAAACCAAACAACAAAAACAAAAACAAAAACCAACATCTATACAATAAGGATATGGCAAACAATGGAACAGACATCTTATGTATCTTCAAGATATTTAAGGAAAAGTTATACAGGAATACTATTCATATATAAAGATGGTGACTTACCATACTTGTCTCGCAAGCCAACCGTACATCTAAAGACTCCTCCAAAGGCGACATCTTCACCAAATATTACTGAAAAACAGTATTTAAAGAACATGTTTTATTTAATAACCCTTAAGTGATACTGACAACAAAAAATAGGTAATTTAAATGTTTACACTTTAAATCAGAAAACAGAAATGAATCCGAGGTTTAAATCAAGGTTTCTCAACTTCAACATTACTGACAGTTTGGACTGAATAATTCTTTTATTGTAGCAGCCTGTTCTGTGCATTGCAGACATAGAGCAGCAACCCTGGTCTCTACCCAGTGGATGACAGTTGCGCTCCCCGCTGCAAAACACACACACACACACACACACACACACACACACACACACACAGTTGTGACAGCTAAAAGTGTCTCCAGAAGTCGTTAAACATAAAGGAAGAAGGGGGATTACAATCACCCCAACTGATGAAGAACCACTGATCTAGAACGTCATCTTGTTTTACCCATGAAGAAAACGAGGCCAGAGCAGTAGTAAAGTAACTTGACCAGTAGGAAAGCAAGGGGCAGAACTATGACTCACACTCCAAGCTCAAGTCCCCCACCAGTGGTTCTCTTTCTTACATGGTCTACAGTGAAAGACAACAATCTGAAGGGCTGAGGGAAAAGCATTCCAAGGTGAGAGAACAGTCCAAAATAGGAAAAGAACCTAAATTGTGTGAAAGGAGGCAAGAATGGTGGGAGATAGTGAGCAAGGCAATGACAATAAAAATGGGTGTTCATAGAGCTGAATTTATTAATTCACCTAACCAGCTTTGTGGACCTTAGGAAAACAATTCACCCTTCTTTACTCTTGAGATCAATCATTCTCAGATGACAGTCAAACAAAGCAAGATCTCATCATCCACTAGTGTAGCTCTCACTTCCTCCTAACAAATAACCTCTACTTTGCTTGACCTTAAAACCAGGGATTCTCAAGTGGAAGCCCAAGGTATACTAAATATATATATTTATATATACTAATACATATATATATGAAGTAAAGCCAACCAAATTTAGAAAACATACAGCAGAACAACTGTTTTTATACCAATAATTAAATTTGTAAGATAAAGTTATTTACAAATATAAAAGTTATTTCAAAAAAATCTTGTAAGTGGGATGACAATGTATCTCAAAGGAAAGTGTGGAATCAAATCTTCATTTCATAAACAGATTCATAAATCTGAATGAAGTGGTACCTCCCATTTTTTTCTATATACTGGAGAAACAGAAGTACACAGTAGGTATTAACCCAGAAAGTATTACTATAACATCAGGACCACACATACTATGGGAGAAAGTTGACTTGATGATGTTAGATATACATGAGAACTAATTCATAATGAACTGATTTTAAAAAATGTGTTAAAACCATAATCTGATTATTTAACCTTAATCATTTGATCAGATCTTTTAAAAAATTTCAGGGAGACATAATGTTAACCATTGAGCTTCAGACGCAGTATTTCCAGCAAATTTTCAATTCTGAATTAACACAGCTACCACACTCACGCACAAAGGAAGTTTACCTGCAGTAGGATCTTTAGCCAATGAGTTATCCAAGGCACTTGTTATCGCCTGGAAAAGATTCATTTTCTGAGTTTGCCCTGTGAAAATTTAAAGAAAAAAATTTTTAAGTAACATTCCTACATTGTAAGATGTATAAAAAAATAATTAGTTTTTTAACAGTTGATTAAAACATGATTAAAATTAAAGTAGAAAGGAAGATACAGAATAATACACTATGTGAATTTACTGGATCATTCACAATGAGGCTGGTTTTGTGGAAAGTACAAAAGCAATATAGACTTCTGCGCTTGATGATGAAGCAAAATTTACACATATTAAGGAATTAAAAAACAGGTATAAAAAAGGAAAAAGGAATTTAATCAACTCACCAAATGTGTATAGACAATAAATAAAAGTGATGGGAAGTCGGAAAAGGGAACCAGCCAGAGTAAAAGTGGTCTGGGAAGACACTCCAGACAGGGGTTAAATACATCAAAAAAGTGCACATGACCCGAGGCACATGTTAAATATGCCAGTAACAGCAAATAGTCATGGGCCATAAAACAATGAGGGAGGAAGACTAATGATAAACTTTAGCACTCAGTTTGGAGAGTACTATAAGCCCATGCCTCGACACACCAGACTTAGTAATTCCTACTGTCTTACTGCTCAAGTATTATCTCTGCAAGCCAACCTCTGGCTCCCTAAATAGGCTGATAGGAGGGTGAAATGGAACAACACATGGAAAGCACTTAGAACAGTACCTGATACAGTGAGTGCTAAATAAATAGGAGCTATTTATTATTAGAATCGGGGCTTTGCCCATGTCCTTCATCTTGACCTTGGTATTATCTTGAATGGTATAAAACTTTATTTAATAAAGTTCCAAATGTTAGAATTCAGGAACATCATTACTTTAGAGCTTTCAGTCTTGGTGCTGCCCAGAACTTGAGGTCAGCTCCTCTCCAAAAACACTCTTCAGGGCAGAGAAAAGCTTCTGCCTGAATCTTCTCTGATCCACAGGCCATCTTCACTTTAGTGCCTGATCTGTGCACCAGTGTTCACTCTAACCCACAGCCATGCTGGTAGCAAATCCCTTGAACACCTGCTAACTACCCTGACTACAGTCCCATCTAACCTCTGTGTTCCTCCCTGACTACGGTCCCATCTAACCTCTGTGTTCCTCGGTAGCCTGGTGTGTCCCAAAAGCCACGGCCTAATTCACAGTGTGGGTCACAACGGTGCCATCAACACTCCGGCTGTCACACATGCTGGCCACTCACGCTTATCCTGGAGACCCATCTTCATCCCAAGCCCAGCCTGGATCCACAGCACGCTCTGATTTATGACATCATCCACCATCCACTGATACTCAACCTTCTTACTCGCTACCTGCTCTGACCCCTTCCACACTGCCAAATGCCCGGGCTTCAGGTCCAGGCAATACCCACTCGGATCTGCCCTGCTGCCCTCTCTCCCGAAAATAAAGGCCTGTTTCTACTCTTATTTTTGATGGGGATAATAGGAATTCATTCCAGAAAGTATTGTTATGGCATGCATGCCAAAGGATACATAATCACACCACATGTCCATGACTTCATAATCTATTTTTCTTCAGGCTAAGGCTGTATCATTTAATAGATACTTGCCTTAAATCCTTCTCCGCTGTATAAAACCTCTTTAAAAGTGCTTATTGGTACACAGCATCAGATGACAATGGTTTAGGGCAAACCTTTTATCCCACCACCGTGACATTCCCATTCTTTCCCCCATTTCACACATTTCCTAAAGCAAGATTTTTGTCTATTATGATGTTCATAGCTAAGAACCTAAGAAGGACAAAAATGCCTAAACATCTAAAGTGGCATTTATTTCAAGTGTGCTGACCATCTGAATTAATCCCGAAGGCCTCCAAGACATCTTATTTCATTGCTGTTCAACGAGTTTGGAGTACAAAAAAAGCAAATACTTTAATAATAAAAATCATACCAAGTAAATCTGGAAGGTATTGCTTAATTACCCACAAAGAATCTACTCATCTTGTAGGAAAGTAATTTATAAGTATGGGTATTTAAAGGCTTTATTTCCATGTAAGCAAAAAAATTTCCACTCCTGAATACTTTTTTTCAAATACATGCAAAATTTTAGGGGTTTGGACTAACTGCTATGCTACTAGGTGCTTTTAAAAGATTTAAATAATTTTTAATAGAGCAACAGCTATCTTTCAATTATTTTTAAAGTTGCAGTGTGGTCTGTGAATGAGTGAGGAAGAAATCACAAATTATTCACAGGTGAGATCACTTTAAATATTTATTCACCTTAGAATTACTTATTCTCCTACAGGTTATATTAAAGATCATTGATAAGATACGCCTATGTTCTCTCATGATAAAGTATGTACCTGTAGCACGTCTAACTATGAACACTAAAAAATTATTAAACACTGTTGCCAAATCATACAATTACCAGTATCAATAAATGGCTGCTAAATTTCAAAACCAGACTGACAACTCTTCTTTCCAGGATAAAAAGTTAAAACAAGACAAAAATGGACACAGCGGTGCAATTTCCCTAGTCAGGGATACCAGCTAATGGATACCCATTGGTAAAACATAGCTTTATGGATGGAGTGAGCCGATCACTTGAACCTGTCCTAAGTAGAGCATTGTGAAAAACCAGGTCATTATCACTGCTGCAAAGATAAAGTGGTAGGTAATGTAGTGTCGGTGGAATATAAGGAACACAATAGAACAGAAGCCCCAAGAGGGCAGGGATTCTTACCTGCTTTTGATCAGAAGTATATGCTTAGTGCTTATAACAATGCCTGACATATAGTAGGTGCTCGATAAATATTTGTTGAATGAATGACTGAACAAAGAAACATATGAGGCTAGTTCAATAAAGATAAAATATACAAAGTAAACTGTTCATCAACCACTTAAAGAGGAAGAAATACAGTAGGAAAAAATATCTACCGATGTTACAATTCAGAGTCAGACTGCAAGGGAGCAGGAGTGAGGCAGAGGTGATACTGAGGTGGAGAATTCAGTTATTCTGAATAACTCTTCAGTATGCAGTAGCATTGAAGGGAGAAGCCTTCCACAGAACTAGAGGATCGAGACAAAACAGGCAAATGGATGCCCAAGAAGCAGTATCTAGAAATAAACAAGGTCAACAGCAGGGCAGGTAGACAGTTAAGTGCGTTTGTAGTTAGACCATGAACAAATAAAAATACACAGCTGTGATATGGAAAGTGAGGGTCTACTTTCAGAAACCAAAGGTTCTGCCAGCACATTCAGCACTGGCCCTTCTCTGAGCTGCCTGGTCCTTGGTATACACCTGGATAGCATAGCATTTTCACGTCATATTCCTTAGAAAGCGCAGCACTTAGTGCCTAACCCACACATGACAATCAGGATATGCCCACGGAAGCATGATGGAGGAATGATTTTAGTGGCATAATCTGGTACTAACCACACGGTGAAATGGAAAGATGCCTAAGAAACTACCTATTTTCTCCCAGCAAAACCTCTTCTACCCGCCTCCAGATGCCCTGTCCTCCGGGAATCCCTTTGTATGGGCCACATATGTACCTCTATCCATTCTGATCCCTATTACAGTGTTTCCCAACCTCTACCCCATAAAGTAAGTTTCATAGAGAATTCAAATATGAGGGACAGAACATTTTGTATTAAAATATAAATGAAGGATCTATAATCATAAATGCCTTTTTAAAGTGCCCGTAAAGAAGGGGGGTGGGGAGACTGCCACCTGAGGCCAAAATTGGGAAGACCTAAGAAAGCTTTAAAGTTGAAGAGACTATGGCTAGCAGCCCTGGGTCCCCCATCTCAGGGCACCTGGTAACTTATGTCATGGTATGACGAGCTACAGCTGTTTCCCTTCCTTGGCTGGATACTTCCCTACTTGGTCGGTCTCTAAATGGTTTTTAAGTTCTTCTATATGCTGGTGACTCCCAAATGGGTTTCTCCAATCCAAACCTCTCCTCTGAGCTTCTGACTTACATCCAACAGTCGCCAGTTCCCAACTTGGGTGTCGGGCTTTTCTAAGTCAGTAAGCACTCAGCTAAACTCTTGATGTCTGCTCCCAAAACCAGTCTTTTCCATCTTAGCAAAGAGCACTATCCTCAACTTAAGTGTCCAAGCCAGAAATTGAGAAAGCACCCTTGAATGTCTTCCTTTGATTCATTTCTTGTATCCAATCCATCCAATCCTACTTCCAAAATAGAGCTTCTTCCGAAGACATATACTTTGGATATATCTTTGGATACATATTACTTCCAAAATATAGCTTAAAATCTAGTGCTACAATGTCCGAATTCCAGAACTCACCATCTCTTTCCTGTTCCTGAAAACCACCTCCTGATGTCTTGTCTTAGCCAGCTCTGGCTACTATAGCAAACACCACAGACTGAGTGGCTTAAACAACAGAAACTTATTTCTCACTCTTCTGGAGGTTGGGAAGTCCAAGACCACGGTGAGTCCCTGATGAAGACCCTCTTCCTAGTTTGCAGAAGGCCATCTTCTTGCTGTATCCTTACATGGTGGAAGAGAGAATCTCTCTTGTGTCTCTTCTTCTCAGGGCTTTAATCCCATTCATGAAGGCTCCACCCTCATGACCTAATTACCTCCCAGTGACCGCCATCTCCAAATGCAACCACACTGGGGATTAGGGTTTCAACATAAGAATGAATGACGGATGGGGAAGACACATTCAGTCCATAGTACCACCCCCTTCACCACTCATTCATCAAAGCGCTACTACAATAAGTCCTAAAAAAGCATTGCATTTCATGTTACCCCTCTGCTCAAAATCCTTCTAAGTTCTCTGACTGCACCCGGAATAAAGCCCCACTCCAAATCATGTCCACAAAGCCCTGCTTGATCTCATACCTGCCCACCTCAGAAGTCCTATTGTGTACCACTATCCCCAAGGCTCAGCACCTGACTCTTCTCTCAATTCCCCCAAACCAAGCTCCCTGCAACATCAGGACCTTCATGAACACTGGGTCCTCTGCCTGGCACCCCCTTCATACCTCTTTGAATACTCCTTCGTGATCCCTTAGAGCCTAGTTAAATGCTATCTCTTCTTAGGGGTCTCGCTAGATCTCTATTATTCTTTTTTCCTGCACCGGAACATTTCCTATAGGTCATTTATTGCAACTGGGATTGATTTAAGTATGCATTTGCTTGCTATTTGTTGTCCATCTCCCCCACTAGACTTCAAATTCCATGAGCACGGGTCCATATCCACATTTGTATTTTGTGCTAAGCACCTGGCATAAAGTTTAGCGTCCAGGAGAAAATTAAAATGCATACAATGAATAAAGAACCCTATACATACACATAATGCCTAAAATCAGGGACAGGGAGAGGCCCAGATGTGTTCTTGGGGAGCAAAACAGTGCAATGAAGGAAGTTTAAATGTCAAAAAGTAGAGGGGCATGTGGGTTCAGGTGATGAAGCGTCAGACTCTTGATTTCAGCTCGGGTCATGATCTCAGGGTCATGAGATCAAGCCCTGCGCTGGGCTCACGCTCAGCGTGGAGTCTGCTTGTCCCTCTCCCTCTGCTCCTCCCCACCCCTACCCCGCTCGCTCACTCTCTCAAATGAATAAATAAAATCTTTAAAAAAAAAAAAAAAAAGGAGAAGTTTAGGGTGCCTGGGTGGCTCAGATGGTTAAGCGTTTGACTTCGGCTCAGGTCATGATCCCAGGGTCCTCGGATCAAGCCCCGCATTGGACTCTCTACTCAGCAGGGAGTCTGCTTCTCCCTCTCCCTCTGCCACTCCCCCTGCTTGTACTCTCTCTCTCTGTCAAATAAATGCAATCTAAAAAAAGTAGAAGTTTAACCATTTAAAACCTATTTCCATCTAAATTTCTTTACCATAAAATGTGGATGATAATAGGATCCCTATCACAGCACTGTTATATGAGGATTAAATGAATTGCTACATGTAAGCACTCAGAATAGTGTTTGGTACCTGGTAAGCTCTGATAAAAGTGTCTGCCATCATTATTACCATTCTTTGGGGTACCATGGAAAGGTCTGGATGAACAATTATAAAGTCAGAAGAAGAAAATAGAGTAGGAAGAGAAAACGGGAAGGACCTGATTTGGGGCAATTCTGATTAAGACAGGGAAAAGACACATGGAGAGAATTATCTAGTCTCAAAGGTTCCCAACTTTTGACATGGTTGTGGTGGTGCCAGACTAGCACTCAGAAGAGCCTACCTCATAATGCTATATTCTGCCAACACTTCCAATACTATGGAATAAATGTTTGTGTCCTCCCCACCAACATTCATATGTTGAAACTTCATCCCCAGCATGATGGTACTTGGACATGGGGCTTCCGGAGATGAACAGGTCACAAAGGTGGAGCCCTCCTGAATGGGATTCATGCCCTTATAGAAAGAGACCCCACAGAGCTCCCTTCCACTATGTGAGGTCATAGTGAGAAGACAGCCGGCTAAGAAGCAAGAAGCAGGGCCTCACCAGACGCCAAATCTGTCAATTCCTCAATCTTGGACTTCCCAGCCTCTAGAATTGTGAGAAATAAATTACTGATGTTTATAAGCCACCAGTCTATGGTACTTTTGTTACAGCAGCCCAAATGCACTAAAACATCCAATCAACACATCCAAACCTAAGTCATCCTCTCTCCAGAAACGTGCTTCTCTCTTCCAGCACCCCTCATCTGTATCGGTGATACCACCACTCACCCTCCTTTCGGCATCCCAGGCTAAAAATGTCAAGTCATCTTTGATACCCCTTCCCCTCAGCCCCCACAGGCAAAAGAGCACCAGATCTAGTCAATTCCTTCAAAACACACAATCATCCCCGCTGACACTCCCCAACCTTTAAACAATTATATCCTCTCACATGGACAGTACAATATCCCTCTGATTGATTGTTCTGTCTCCTTACTTTCCCTTCATTAATCAATTCTATAAACTCTCCTCATAATAACACACGAGCACATCGCAAGCCACTCTCTTACTTATAAGCAAGTGATGGCCCTCCCCAGCCCACAGAATCAAACCCGAACCTGAATGTAATGCACCCAGCACAGTGTAAGCTACACTGCATATATTCAATCTTTTCTCTCCCCCAACCTTTCTTCTGGCTTTCCAAACTTATTTCCTACCCCTCCTCTTTTTCCTCCAAAAGAACTCACTCCTTCTCATTCCTCATAGAAACCTATGCTTTCTGGCCTCTCTTTACTCATGTTGTTCCCTTCTCTACAAATTCTAATACTGGAAAGAAGAACTTCATCCCCACAGAAAGAGACTCTTCGGTCTACCCTTGATTTCTGAGAGCTGCCTGCCAGCGCAACCACAAAGGCTTTCCCAGGCACCAGAGAACAAGCTTACCTCACATTGGGGGCTTCCGCATTGCTTGCCCTTTTTCCTTCTAGGAAAATACTGTTCTTCTACCTTGGAGTTAATTCCTTAGTCATTCCTCACAGTGAAGCTTAAATGTCACCTCCTCAGATTCGACCCTGACCATCACTCCACTCTAGTCTCTTTCATGTGTCAAAATAACCAAAATTTTAAAAATAAAACTATTTGTAGCATACATGAAAGACAAAGAGTTACTATCTTCATTAATATCTTTAATATGCAAAACATGAGCAGAACAGTAGTGTAAGAGGCTCTGAAGATAGATCTATTTGGGTTCACATTCTGGTCCGGCTACTCCTCAGACTTGGGCAGGCCACTAACATCTCTGAGCTTCAATTTTCTCATCTATAAAATGAGCATAACAGTCTCTAGGTCACAAGGTTACTGTGAGGATTACAGACTGATGTCTATCACACCTGGAATAGATAGTTGTTCAATAATGGTAGATAGGATTTGTACTGATAGACAAAATTACTAGGCATATAATTTTTTAAATAAGCAAAGACAAATAAATCTGGCAAACAAATATCTGGTAATTATTCCTTAATAGAAATAAAACAAGTACATATTAAAACAAAGTGCAATTAGAACAACACATCCAAGCATGCCGTGCACACACACAATTCTGATCCCAATTCCAATCTGTGTGTTTTTTTAACACACAACCAAGCAATTCTGCACCACCAGCTGGGTGCCCTACAATGTGACCCAATTCTGACACCATCTGCCTGGAGTTAGTGTCAGATCCCCCAGGTTAAGGGCTCAGTCCTAAGACTGCACCCACCTCCCAGTTCACATGCCAATCACAAGTCCAGGTTGTCACCCATGCTTCTGACTCACTGGCTATAGATTGGAGGTTCCCACCATTCCCTCTTTGGGTTCAATTAATTTGCTAGAATGGCTCACAGAACTCAGAGAAATATTTTACTTACAAGATTACTGGTTTATTATAAAAGGACATAACTCAGTAACAGCCAGATGGAAGAGATGCATAGGGCAAGGTATGGGTCAAGGACACAGAGCTCCCACGCTCTCTGAGCACGCCACTATCCCTGAATCTCTACCTATTCACCAACCCAAATGCTCTCTGAACCCCATCCTCTTGGGTTTTCAAAGGAGGTCTCATTAGATAGTCATGACTGATTAAATTCATTCAACCTCCAGAACCATTCCCCTCTGCAGAGGTCGGGGGTGGGACTGAAATCCCACGATTGATTTCTCTAGTGATCAGCTTCCATCCTTAGATGAACTAGGAGCTTTCAAAAAGTTACCACCAGCGTAACAAGACACCTTTATTGCTCTCATCAAAGGTTTAGGAGCTCTGTGCCAGGAAAAGGGGACAAAGACCAATATGTATTTCTTATTATAAATCACAGTATCACAGCACGACTGTGATTTTATCATGACACCCAATACTCAGACTCTTATACATGCAGATGGAAGTATAAACTATAATTTGAACTATGTAATAAAAATCCATTAAACTGTTCCTATCTTGAGTCAGAAATCTCATCCCTAGGACTTTAAAGAAATAATCTCAGATACATAAAGGATACATGAAATGTTTCTATCCACATTATTTATAACAGTGCAAAGTGTAAAACAAAAGCATAATGGTAATTATTAAAAGTTTCCACTTATTGAGTGAGTGCTTCTTAGTAGTCAAACTGGGTTAAGTACATTGTACACAACTGTCTATATTTAGTCTTCGTAACAATCTCTGAAGTAGGTATTATTATAAAATCCTTACTTACAAAGAAACTGAAGCCTAGAGATGGTAAGTGAGTAATCCAAAATCATAGGTAGCAGGGCCAAAACCAAACCTAGGACAATCTGATCCTAGGGCCAAGATCTTAACCACTAAACCAGAGTGTTTATACTCCATGGAACATGTCGCCTTTTTTTTTTTTTAAGATTTTATTTATTTGACAGAGAGAGAGAGAGCACACAAGCAGAGGGAGAGAGAGAAACAGGCACTCTGCTGAGCAGGGAGCCCAGTGCGGGGCTCAATTCCAGGATCATGACCTGAGCCGCAGGCAGACGCTTAAGGGACTAAGCCACCCAGGCACCCTGAACACACCGCTTTCTAAAGAAGGTTATGAAAACTATGTAATCATATGGGGAAACACTTCTGATTAAGTAATACAGATTGAATCTGCGTTAAAACTACAGTTACGGGAAAAATTTAATTCTGCTTATTTGATCAATGGAATAATGTAATTCCACTAAACTGAAAGGAAATACCTGGAAGGATACACACCAAAATGTTAGCAGTATTTACAAATAGTAGTGGATGGTGAGATTACTTTTTCTTACCTTTTTCTATTATCCAAATTATCTGTAACATGCATTTATTTTTATTTTTATAAGGACAAACGTGATTATCATTCTACCTGGATTTTAGTAATTTCACAATTATGGAAGGAGGCTGCAGAGATTAAGAAGACCTATATTCTATTTCTCGAGTATTGGGCTAAAGTTTCTTTGCTTTCAAGACAGAATTCAAGTTTCATCCTGTTGGTGAGAAAAAATTGCTATTCACTTTTATGGTATCTACTGTTTCACAAAAGTGGTACACCTCTTAGTAAATTATTTCTACATGCATTATAGCACATTGTTTAGAATGGAAGCTCTAGATTCTAAATAATTAAAATCCAAAGCAGAAGCTATCACTAACTTATCTGTGTAACTTTGGACAAACTATCTCAAGACTTCAGTTAACATCACTTACCTCTAAACGTTGTCCTAAGCATCCAATGAAATAATGAATGTAAATTTTTCAGCACAGTCCCTGACTATGGTAAGCACTCAATATATATTCATGCCTATTATTCACAAGTATAGACACCCTTCCAAAAATATCAGATCTAGCATGTGAGAAGTTATCAGGCAAGGAAAAGGTAAATGTTCTCTAATTGCTTCCATTGTTCTGATAATAGATCAGCAGATCTTTCGGAAATTACATATAACTTGCAGAAGAAATGGTAAAAGTCATGCAACTGTCATACTGTGAGGAGTTTGCCATGTGCCCTTCCTACCAATGAGAGTACTAGAGGGCCTCCTCCTCCCCTCACCTTCATCAATTACCCCCTCCTTAGCTAAGTGGCAGCCTAGCCCAGCCCAGCCCCAGGCTCACTGCTAGGCTCAAATGGGAAACCTGGGGTTCTTTCCCATCTCCAGAAACAACCTGTTCTATGACCTCCGGGAAATCAATTCAATTACTTAGTCCTTCCACTTCCTCTTCCCTGCCAAAGCAAAAATAATAATAATATCATCATCATCATCATTATTAAAGAATAAGAAAAAAAATTCTCTTTTAAATACCGGTGCCTGCAGTTAATGGCCCAGTTCCGGACAAACTGGGACAACACTAGGACCAAGGCTGGGAAAGTAAGGATGGAGAACTGAGAAAAGGAGGCGTTCCTTGGGCACCACCCCTCCATCCTCTGCCCTTCCAGACCGCGGTATGCCCTCTCACCCATCTCGAGGGTTCTAAGGGGATGCCTCTCGAGGATTGTACAGTCACAAAAATAGAGCGACGAGGAAACCACAGCCAGACCCTAAAGGAGGGAGGCTCCAGAAAGCGCAGGAATTACACCAAGATGCAAGATCAGCCTGCTGGCCGCCGCCCACACAAGCAGGGTGGCACTCCTTGCGAGGCCCCCACAGGCCTGGGAGGCTGGATTGCACCAGGAGCAGACAGGGCAGTCCCTAGCTCACCATACTCCTGGGGCTCCGGGTCCGGCTGGAAAGTGAAGTGAGCCACATGCCTCCTCTGCGCCGCAACCCCGGTGGCCGAGTCGGGCTGCAGCAAGCCCCGCAGCAGCCCCGCGCCTCGAAGCCGACGCCACTGTCCTTCCGCCCCGGCCGCACGTAGCCTCAACAGTCCGCCCACAGTCGCCGCCAACGCCGCCAACGCCGCCATCCCCACTTGTATCCCCGGTTTGCGAGCTACGCCGCCGCAAGCGGCAGGCAGAGAGGGCAGAGCACCGAGACGACTTCCTTATTGGTTGGGCCCAAGGGGCGGACCCATGAATCGGACCAATCGGAGTTAGGAATTCGGGGGTGGGGAAGACGACGAAAGGAGACCAGGGGTGTTTTCTTGTAGAGCGCATGCGGAAGAGGAGCTGGGGCGGGGGCGAGCGAGCAGGTGAGCTCCAATGAAATTGTTCCTGGACGTGGAGCCTTCACAAAGTCACTGCGTGGTCCCACGGCGCGGACGCGGGTCTGTAATCTTACACGCTAATCCTGGATTTGTTCTTTACTGATGTCATTTGCATTGTTACCTCCGATAACTTTTTCATTTTGAGATTTATGCTTTCTTTCCAAAATGTAACCCTTTTTTAGCCGCTCCTATTCTTTATCGTATTATTTTATAAGTAAAAGATGGAAAGGGTTACTGATTGGCATTGCTTATTGGTTTTGGGTTTCAAAAAACTGGGAATCACTGCTCAAAGCTTCCGCTCTTTATTCAAAGCTTCCTTGAATCCTTACTCTAAGCATGTAAACATTCTTACTGATTTTGTTTTTCAGGATTTAGGGGAGAGTTAGAGAGGTAAACTCAGATTTCATCCTGCAAATCCATGTAATAGGAATTCAGATGCATTTTTGTCCAGGTGCCGTGAAAATGACCTGACCGGCTTACACTAACGTTGAAACTTGGAGAATTACAATCGTTAATTTACGTTTATAATCATTACGTTTATAATCAATTTCAAAAATCTTTAAAATCCAGATGTTTTAAAGGATACCTTCCCTGCTCATGAATTTAAAAATCACAGTAAAATATGGCAGAGACAAAAGTGAAAGGGTTTCCATGAGATGAAGGTGGGAGGGGGGGAAGGACAGGCCCAAAACAGAATTGGGAGAGGAGTGGGAGAAAATGAAGAGGAAGGAAGAGGGGAAAGGATGTTCTTCTTCTGGTTATTCTTGGCCTCACCACCTATGTTTGGTTTTACAAGGGAGGTGAGGGAGAAGAGAGAAGAAATGGGGTGAGGACAAAGGCCAGGAGGCCAAAAACCAACTGCCTGTTTTCTGCTTGGGACTGAGAGACAGAAATTTAAATCTGCTAAAGAGAGAACCAGAATTATATCCATTATCCCTACTCCTACACCAATATATCCATTATTCCTATTCCTACTCTACACCTGCGAGGGGCTTGGCACTGGGCGTGGAGCCTGCTTAAGATTCTCTCTCTCTCTCCCTTTCCCTCTGCCCCTCACCCCCCCACCCTCTCTAAGATGATAATAATAATAATAATAATAAAAGAATGTCCTAGTTGGTAGAGAAAAGAGACAAATTATATAACTACAATTCAATGTCACAGGGACTCTAGAACAGTGTGAACAAAGTGAACCAAGAACAATAAGCTCTGTTTTTAGAAGTCAAGAATGCTTCTAGAAGTAATGCTGAGCTGGACCTAAAAGATGAGTAGAAATTATCAGGCAAACTAGGGAGGAGAAGGTATTCTAAACAAAGAAAAAAACACAAAGGCTAACAGGGCCAGAAGGAACACGGTGCATTCTAGGAAGAGAAAACAGATTGGTGGCTGCTAGACTTGGAGTATAGAGATTGACAGGAGTCGGAAAGATAAATTAGAGGGAGATTTTCAAGGTCTTCATATGCTGGCCTAAGAAGTGTGGACTTACAACCACATACAGTCAGGAACAACAAAGAGAATACCTAACAGATTTGTCTGCCAAGCAAATTATTATTGAGGGGGAGTGAGTTTGAAATTTTCCCTATCCTCACCACACCATCTGCCTGGTAACCGTGAAAATGTCTAGGTTATTAAAGTGGGATCTACCCTGGCCACATTTCATTGATAATAAGTTGGGAAACTGTCATTTTCTGGGAATCTTGGAAGCATAATTTAGAATTAGGGTATCTTTAAATGCCACTGGGAGATGCAAAAAATGAGAGTTTTCAGAAATCTGGTAGATCAGAAAAGGTGAAAAATATGACTGCATCTGAGTTCCTGATTCTATTTGTTCCTGAGGCCTAAGTGCTTTCTGGTCCTGGGTTTCTGTGAAACTATGAGACACCATGATCGCCTTAAAATAGATTCTCCTCTGAGCTTAAGTTACTTCTAATTGCATTTCTGCAACCTTAACCTCCCTGAACACCTTCAGAACCCATGACTGTGGAGGGAATACAAAGCGAAGTTGCTAGTCTTTCTTCAGAATGACTCTTGGCTTATTCTCTGTCATTGAGCTTCCGTACGTGTCAAACCTACGCCTGTTTGAACTCAGCTTACTTTTGGATACCCTTCATATATAGCAACATAATATTCTGTAGTCTTATATCCTATGTCCTGACCCCTGTTCCCATTCAAACTCAACCAGAGGCATGGGGAACATGAAGTAGCCAAGGGCTCAAATTCTTGCTTTAGAATTTTAAAGTAGATTGTAATGCTGATGGCAGAAACAATAATTTGGGAAAAGAGTTTGAGTTTTAAAGACTAGTTTCTGAATATTAAACCTTAAGAACCTGAATGGCTTAGGGCACAAAATTCATGATCTACACAAAATATTGTAAATAGCATGCTAATTTCAGAGTCCGTTTTTCCCACCGCCCATGGAGGCAGAGCCATAGCACACAAAAGAACTGTCGGTGTCTCTATCTGCAGATAGGCCTAGGAGTATGACAGAGTCCTCACACCCCGCACCGTGGCATGGCATTTGGAACAACAGAATGCTTCTCTTAAATGGCCAAGAGAGATGCCCGTATGGCATCAAGGTCCAGAGAACTTAAGAAGGCCCAGAAGTCAGAATGACAAGGCATTTTTATCTAGAATATACTTTTTAAAAAATTTTAAACTTGATAATAAGAAGATAAATTACCTAATTTAAAAAATAAGCACAGAACGCAACCATCGGTGGTGGGAATGCAAAATGATACAGCCGCTTTGGAAGACAGTTTGAAACTTACAAAACTAAACATACTCTCGTCATACATACAATCCAGCAGTCACGCTCCTTGCTATTTAGCCAAAGGAGTTGAAAATTTATACCCACAAACAACTGCCCACAAGTGTTTATTGCAGCTTGATTCATAATTGCCAAAATTTGAAAGGAACCAAGATGTCTTTCAGTACATGGATAAATAATTGGATTGGATAAATAAACTGCGGTATATCCAGACAATGGAATAGTATTTGGCACTATAAAGAAATGAACTATCAAGTCATGAAAAGACATGAAGGAACCTTAAATGCATACTACTAAGTAAAAGAAGCCAGTCACAAAAGACCACATAGTGTACAATTCCATTTATATGAAATATCCAGAATAGGCGAATTGGTAGAAATAGAAAGTAAGTTAATAGTTACCAGGGGCTAGGGAAAAGGAGTAATGGGGAGTGGTTGCTGTTAAGTATGGAGTTTCTTTTGAGGTAATGAAAATATTCTAAAATTAAATAATGGTGATAGTCACACAATTTTGTCAATGTACTAAAAATCACTGACTTGTACACTAAAAGTGAATTTAATAGCACATAAATTATATTTCAGCAAAGCTGTTGTTTAAAAAATCAAGTTATGGAAGAGTAATAAAAGTTACATTTGTCTACCTGAATATGTGGTTTCGGAGATTCATTCCCCTACAGCATGTGTTTGACATGTACGTTAGTTCATAGACTCTGTTTGAAATTGGTCTCAGTTCAGGACTGGAGATACTTAGATGGAAGAGCTCCAGGGTTTTCTTTGATTTGCTGCTTACCACATGGAAGAATCCTGTTGGGATCATTCTGAAAAGAAAATCCAAAATATAGCCAAAGCCAATGTATTCATTTCCTAGGGCTGCTGTAACAAAGCACCACAAACTGGGGACAGAAATTTATTGTCCCTCAGGTCTGAGGCTAGAAATTCAAGATGAAAGTGTTAGCAGAGTCATATTCTGGAAGCTGTAGGGGAATCCTTCCTTGTCTCTTCCTCGCTTCTGATGTTTTACTGGCAATCTTTGACATTCCTTGGCTTGCAGCTACGTAAACCCAATCTCTGCCTTTGTCTTCACAAGATGTTCTCGCTGTTCTTCCTTTCTTGTCTCTGGTATCCTCATACAGCCATCTTATAAGGACACATCCAGTCTTATTGGATTATGAGCTCACCCTACTCCAGTATGATCTCATCTTAACTATTTATGGCTACAACTCTTTTACCATATAAGGTCATATTCTGAGGTACTAAGTGGGGGTACTGGAGGCTAATTAGGTTCAACGTATCTTCTGGGGGATGGGCACAATTCAATCCTCGACAGCCAGAGATTTAATGGCAGAACAGAAGCTGAATAGATGCTGTTGATGAATTTTCTGGAGATGCCTGCATTGGTAAAGAGTCTTTATAAATTGCTTAATAGATTTCTTCCAATACGAAAATCTATGATTTGGAGTAGGGTTAAAGAAACTGGAGATAGTTGGTCTACATGAGACTTTTAAAGTTATATATTAATTCTCCTTACATGTTTGATGGCTCCCTTGTAGAAAAAGGATTAAATTTTCTGTTTGGTTCCAGCAAGAAAAACAAGAAACAGAAGAAGCAAATTCCAGCTCAATATAACATATATGAAGTATATAAAGTAAATTGTCTTGGGATGTGATGAATCTTCTCTCATTAGAGATAGGCAAGTACAGGATAGATTAACATTATTGGAGGAGCCTCTTGGGAGGACTTATACTTCATTTAGGAGTTGTTTAGGGGCCTTCTAATTTTAAGAATCTGATTCTGCTATTCGGTAGTGTGCACTGAGAACCTTGCATGTGTCAGGTACTCTGTTTTAATGAACATTATTTTAAGCCAGCCCATGGACCTAAGCTACCTAAACCATCCAGCATGTGAATTATCCCTCGTTGTGCCCTTCCCAAGCATCTAGGCAACTTCTCTCTGGCTTATCATCTCCTGCAGGGGCTTGAGATGCACTTGGGACCCGTCTGTCAGGAACCTGATCTTCTACTGGATGGAAATCTTCAGAGTAGACACCACAGAAAGGGCATCTTTCAAAGTGACATTATCTGGCCTTTGTGCTCAGCCTGATGGAAAGATTTAGATACAAATGATGGCTCAGAAGATGCTCCAAATACTGATACCTGTTATCTGTGTAACAAGCAGAGCCACTCATCTAGAAGCAAAAATATATGCCAGCTTGATGTTTTTTTAATTCCCAGCATAATTTGAGTATTGCCAGGTTTCTAAAAGCCTAATTCAAGTGATGGCTTAGATAATCATGAGTACTGGGGCCAAAAGAAATTTTTAAGACCCATATTTTTCCTTACCTTCATTTTTGTTGTTGTAACTTTTATCCATTTATCTCATTTAAAAACCTTGAACAACTGGCACTTCTGGAAGCATTGGAGACTTTGTGAGTATATTGGGAATGCCTGATGGTGACCAGGGTGGAAGAGAAGAGAGGAGAACATGGGCAGATGAGCACTGGTCACCACCAGTGACTCTGGACAGTTTGTGCCCCCATCACGTAAAGCCACCCATAGACATAGGCAAAACAGAAGTCCACCTGTGTCCCATCATGCATACATTTAACCTTCACAAACTAATATGACACTTTTTTTTAAAGATTTTATTTATTTATTTGAGAGAGAGCGAGGGCACGAGCAGGGGGGAGAGGGAGAAACAGGCTCCCTGGCTGAGCAGGGTGCCTGACATGGAACTCAGGGGGCGCCTGGGATCACGACCTGAGGCCAAGGCAGATGCTTAACAACTGAGTCACCCAGGCGCCCCAAATATGACACTTTAATTAGAGCAGGGGATTCTTCTCTCCCTTCCTGTCAAAGAGTATAAGCCCTAGACTGGGTATTCAACCTTGACTTCACATTAGAATCACCTGGCGAGCTTTCAAAACATACTGCTATCCAGACCCCAGGTGGTAAACATTAGCAATATTCACAGATATTTCCATTCCCTCTGCTTCTAAGAAATCTGGCAGATTGCCCTTCCCCAGCCATCTGAAATTAGGCATGGCAATGTGACTTACTTTGCCAATGAATTGAGCCCAAGAGTAGAGAATTACTCTGGGTGGAGGAATTTAAGAGCTGGTGGCTGATTCTGTTTTCGTCCTCTGCCGCATCAACTAGCAACATTCCAGACAGTAGATCAGCCTGTTCCTGGAGTGACACTACCTAAGGCATCACTGCCCTCATCCAGCCTTGTTTGACATGGAGCATGAGTAGGAAATGATTTGAAACTATAAAGTTGTGTGTGTGGTTTTTTTTTTTTAAAGATTTTATTTATTTATTCATGAGAGACAGAGAGAGAGAGAGAGGCAGAGGGAGAAGCAGGCTCCCAAGGAGCAGGGAGCCCGATGTGGGACTCGATCCCAGGACCCTGGGATCATGACCTGAGCCGAAGGCAGACGCTTAACCATCTGAGCCACCCAGGCGCCCTGTGTGGTTTTTTTAATAGAACATGACTTGTAAGCACAAGCCAACTACTTTACATGGTATTCAGCTACTCTAACCTATTCTAACTCTTAGTTATACGCTTAGTGAAAAGCAGTACATTTGTCCACAACATGATGCCATATGTTAAGTGTGGCCATATGTTACTATTGTAGATTTACATGATTTTCAACCATAATTTTGGCTACTCACAATTTTTGCCTTAAATATATTAGATTTTGGAATATAAACACCCACAAATGATGCAGCTTTCCTCTACTGAGGCAATATGAAAATCCTTTACATACATGTTTCAATCATCTAAAACAACTTGATGGGCAAGCTCTTACAATCCTCATTTTATAGATGAGAAAACAGGATTGGAGGAACTAATTGACTAACCACAGTTTAAGCAGCATATAAAGCATTCTAATCTCTGCGATTATGTTGTTTTCCTCAACTATATTTTGCAGAATAATCCCTGAGAAATTTGTTCCAACTTCAGATTCCCTGAATCCCACACTGAGAAACTCTTACTTATTAGGCCTGGAGTAGACCACCTGCATTTTTAATAAGCTTTCCCTACCCAGTGTCTTTGATATGGTTGGTCCACATATCCTATAGACAAACCCTACAAACCCAATACAGCCTTTCTATACACTCTGTTCCCCATCTAGAGAAGAACAGCCACCAACTTACCCCTACTCACTCTTTTATCAGTTAGGGTTATTTAGTTACAAGCTACTGAAATCACCTCTGGCTAATTTATGCAGAACTATAATTATTTAGAAGATATAGGATGGCCCAAGAAAATTGAAGAAACAAACAGCTCAGAAAGAGCTGACACCAGGGCAGACCCAGAGAGCCAGGTAACAGGAAGTAATTTAGAGTCTTATAAGGATATTAAAAACCTCTAGCTTGAATTGACTCTCTGTGTTTGAGTGATTCTGTTCAAGATTCAACTCCTTAGGGAGAGAATCTGGTTAGCCCAGATTAGTTCATTGCTATCCCTTGATAAGAAAGAGAGGGTATCATATTGACCAGTACTAAATACAAAGTAAAAGATAAGATTTCCCAGACATAACTCAAGGACTGCTACCAACCAAGCAGAGAATTGGTGCTTGGAAGCCAAAAGAAGACTTAATGACCGTACAGTCATCCTGCCTGGGAAGTGCCTGTGTGGTCCCTCCAGTCAAGAAAATTTCATCAAAAAAGTCCTCCCTCTGGATTCCTCACTGTGGAACATAGTTCATTATCTCTAAAAGAGGACTTTAAAATGCTTCTGAATTTCTGCAGAATAATGTGGCTTCATAAATCTGAATCCCCCTACATCTTTTCTTAAAAAAGAAACCAAGTAAAAGGGAAAGCAAATTAAACACATCAAATTTATATCTACAGAATAGTTAGAACACAAGAACACACAGAGGTCTACAAACTCCAAATTTATGTGTAAATGAGGAATTAAAAAAGTTGGCATTGGCTCACAGAGTGGAAGGAGTTTAGGAAAAGCTTTGCTTAGAGCAAGAAGATAATGTGAATAATCCTGTGTCTATTGAATAAATTAAATTCATACTTTAAAACATTCCAACAGAGAAAACCAGGCTCAAATTGCTTCACTGGTGAACTCTACCAAATATTTAAGGAAGAAATATTACCAATTTTATTTAAGAAGTCCAAGATATAGAAGATAGGGTAATACTTTCCAACTCATCCTATGATCAGGCATTACCCTAATATTAAAATCAGAGAAAGACATTATAAGAAAGGAAAACTGGGCGCCTGGGTAGCTCAGTTGTTGAGCGTCTGCCTTCGACTCAGGTCATGATCCCAGGGTCCTGGGATCGAGTACCATATCAGGCCCCCTGCTCGGCGGGAAGCCTGCTTCTCCCTCTTCCACTCCCCCTGCTTGTGTTCCTGCTCTCATGCTCTCTCTCTCTGTCAAATAAACAAATAAAATCTTTTTTAAAAAAAAGGAAAACTAAAAATAAATGGACATAGAAACAAAAATCCTCAACAAAAATCTGGCAAATATAATAAAGCAATATATACAAAAAGATAATACATCATGACCAAATGGAATTAAACACAGGAATGCAAGGTTGGTTTAACATTTAAAAATCAATCAATACAATTAATCATATCAACAGATTAAAAAAAAGTGTTCACTTTTATAGAGGCAGAAAAGGCATAGATAATCAAAAGACAGACAGGGGCACCTGGGTGGCTCAGTCGTTAAGTATCTGCCTTCAACTCAGGTCATGATCCCAGGGTCCTGGGATCGAGCCCCGCATCAGGCTCCCTGCTCAATGGGGAGTCTGCTTCTCCCTCTCCCTCTACCCGCCCCCGCTCATGCTCTCTCTCTCTCTTTCTCCCCCTCTTGCTCACTCTCTCTCTCAAATAAATACATAAAATCTTAAAAAACAAAGATCCAACTAAATGCTGCCCATAGATGACACACCTTACATTTAAAGACATGAAAGTAAATGGATAGAAAAGATATATCATGCAAACAGCAACCACAAGAAAGATAGAGTGGCTGTACTAATATAAGATAAAATAGACTTTAAAACAAACAAACAAAAAGTTACTAGAGATAAATAGGGACATTTTATAATGATAAAAGGGTTAATCCATGGGGAAGATAAAATAATTATAAGCATATATGCATCTAAGCACAGAACACCGAAACACACAAAGCAAAAGCTATTGGAAATGAAAGGGAGAAATAGACAATTTGACCATAACAAAGACTTCAATACTCTACTTTCAATAATGGATAGAACGAGGAGGCAGAAAATAAGCAAGGAAATAAATAGATGACTTGAACATACTATAAACCAACTAGACCTAACAGACATCTGTAAGACACTATTCAACACATTCTTCTTAAGTACACATAGAAAATTCTTCAGGATATAACACGTGTTAGGCTGCAAAATAAACCTCAATACATTTAAAATAATAGAAATATTACAAAGTATGTCCTCTGACCATATGGAATTAAATTAGAAATCAATAACAGGAAGAAATTTGGGACCCTCAGAAGTATGTTAAATTAATCAACACACTCCCAAATAATCAATAGACCAAAAAAGAAATCAAAAGAAAAATAGAAAATACTTTGAGATCAATGAAGATGAAGAGGGGCACCTGGGTGGCTCAGTGGGTTAAGCGTCTGACTCCTGATTTCGCCTCAGGTCATGATCTCACGGTCGTGAAATCTACCCTGGGCATTGGGCTCTGTTATCAGTCATGGAGCCTGCTCAAGATTCTCCCTCTGCCCCTCCCTCCCCTCTCTTTCTAAAAAAGTAAATTAATAAATAACAAAGATCTCAAATCAGCTAAACTCCCATCTTAAGACACTGGAAAAAGAAGAGTAAACTAAACCTAAAACAAGCAGAAAGAAGGAAATAATAAAGATTAGAGTGGAAATTAATGAAATCAAAAGTAGAAAAAACAATAGAGAAAATCAATGAAACCATAGGTATTTCTTTGAAAAGACAAAAAAAGAAATTGCTGAAACTTTAGCCACATTGACCAAGAAAAAAAGAGAGAAGCTGGGCACCTGGCTGGCTCAGTTGGTAGAGCATGTGACTCTTGATCTCAGGGTCATGTGTTCGAGCCCCATGTTGGGGCTAGAGATCACTTATAAAAAAAGAGAGAGAAAAGAATCAAATTACTAGAATCAGAAATGAAATAAAGGGAATGATATCAAATAGAAGGAATGCAAAAGATTTAAAAAAATGGTTAATGGTATATAAAGATAAAAGTTACCCTGTCCATTTCTTAATTCCATCAAAAAGCAAATGATTGTTTAAAGTAAAAATTATAACATTTTATTGTAGGGATTATGATGTATTTAGACGTAAAATATATGACAATAGCATAAAGGATGGGGGTATAAATGGAATTACACTGTCCAAGGTTCTCACAGTTTGCATGAAAAGATGGGATATTCAGTTTAGGTAGACACTGATATGTGAAGTCTTTAACCAATTTTGAGTTGATTTTTGTGTATGTTGTAAGATAATGGTTCAACTTCACTCTCTTGCATGTGGCTGTCCAGTTTTCTCAATGTCATTTCTTAAAAGAGGCTATCCTTCCCCAAGTGTATATTCTTGGCTCCTTTGTTGTAAATTAATTGGCCATACATGCCTGGTCATTTCTGAGCCCTCTGCTCTTACATTGATCTATGTGTACATCCTTATGCCAATACTATACTGTTTTGATTAACAGTGATAGACAAAAAGTGAAGAATGCAGTCCCTAGAGCAAGCACTACAGAATCTGTCAAAGAGGTACAGCTAAGAAGCTAACAAAGGAATTAAAATGAAATATTGATTTAACCCCAAAGAAAAAAAAAACTTATTAAAAGATTATTGATATAGTTGTCATATCAAAAACGTCATTATCATCTTATAAAAGAAAAATGGCTACATAATTATAGAATACTCTATATAATATACAATATAGAGTATAACATACATTAACTATTATATACTACAGAGACAGTGAAAGAAGAAATTGGCTTACATACCTGGTCTTCTATCTCCGGCTGTATGACCTTAGGTGTATCAATCTCTGTGAGTCACGCAGGGAGAACATTAAAACTGACCTAGAGGGATACCATGTTGGGAAAAAATCACAGAATACATAAAAGAGACTGGTACATAGCAGTCAGTAAGTATTTGCTGAATTAGATAGCTGATTCGCACATATAAAAGGTTTAATACAGGGCCTTGCCCAGAAAAATATCTAGTAAATATTAGCTATGATTATTTTTATTAACAACTCACAATTATGGGCTGTAGTAACTTGGTCAAGGCACCAGGTGGCATGAGAAAATAAAAATTACTGCTACTTTATAGTACTCTTCAGAATACAATTGTATAACGATTTGCATACTACATATGTTCATGACATGTTGAGATTCAAATTTCCTAAGTCACATATAAATTTGAAAATACCTCTATTAATTCATCGTCTGGTAGCAATTTCATTTCAGCATTTCAGTGTATCTGCCTTGGCTTCTGTCAAGTAATGATAGGCCAAGCCCCAAATATTACAGACACTATTTTATTTTATCCTCAACTCTCCTGGGAGGTATGTACTAACTCTAGTTTATATATGAGAAAACTGAAGCTTAGGGCAAAAATGGGATTCAAACCACGGCTTGACAGAAATGTCTTTAAAAATTAGTTTACATGGTCTCCCATGGTCCTTAATTCCTCTAAAGAAGAATGAATAAAGAAATAGCCAAAGTAACTCTTTTCAAGCAAAATAAAAGAAGCAATCTCCATGTTTATTATTCTTTTTAAGCTTGCATGTGGATTTCCAGTATTGAATTTAACAAGCATACTATAAAGAATTTTGAAGTGGAAGCTTATTAATAATGCAAATTATTTATATTTTACTCCTAAGAGTCTTAAAATACTTTCTGGTTTAAAAAATTAATATATAGTAGATAGGCATCGCAATTTTCCATTTATAAATGAAAGAACACACACATATGGGGATAAGTCATTTAATCAAGTCACTCCCTCCAAATCCATCTTGGAATTGGTTTCAGAGTATGCAAATGCTTGGTTTCCAAGAGCAAACTAACATTTATTTATTTTCTCCTTCATTCAACAAGTATCTATTGAATACTGTGTGGGGACTAATATAAACCAGACACAAATCATTCCATCATAAGTGTTCATCTCTGAGGTAAAAAAAAAAAATCATGTTGTAGAATAGTTTCTGGACTGGCTTGCCCAACCTGAAGACCATCTACCATTTCACTGGCGTTATGGCTGGTTCTTCCTGTTCAGATGATGTCGTCTGACTTGTCACTGATGTCTGTCATCCTGAGGGAGTGCCATTTCTAGACCTTGATAAAGTCCTACCTGGGGCCATGGAATGGAAGGATAGGAAGTTGAATCGATACTGCTAGTTCCTCCTCTGGGTGAGGTTCGCCAACCAATATAGACCTCCTTTCCAATTTTTAAAACCTTGGTGCACAGAAATGTCTACTCTACTTAGTTGGAAGGATGAAAAAGCTAGGACAGCTGTAGACAAGCCATTACAGAAACCATTCTGCAACCCATGCAGAATGTAATGCAAACTAGAAAGAAATAACACCCTTAAGGAACACAGCAGTGTTTTTCAGTGTGGTTGCTTACTAATGCATCATTATCAGCTAGAATGCAAGATGCAAGGTACAGAGATCTAAACTCTACTCCATACCTACCAAGTTAGTAGCACATCCTGAAATAGGGCCTGGGAGTTCACAATGCATTTTTAACATGCTTATTAGGTGACTGTGGTGTAAAGTTGAAAATTAAATATTGGAGATTTCTTTTAGCCAAAAGAATCAGGGAAGGCTTTATGAAGAGAGTGGCATTGCAGCAGGACCTTGAATATAGGGAGCAGACATTCCAGATGGGAAAGCAATAGCATGAGCAAAGGCAAAGCAGAGTATAAGAAGAGGTTCCTTTGTGACGGGGCAAAGGATACATGACAATTTGGGTTTTTTTTTGTTTTTTTTTTTTTAAAATTTTTTTTATTTTTTTATTTGAGAGAGTGAGCACATGAGAGGGGAGAGGGTCAGAGGGAGAAGCAGACTCCCCGCCGAGCAGGGAGCCCGATGCGGGACTCGATCCCGGGACTCCAGGATCATGACCTGAGCCGAAGGCAGTCGCTTAACCGACTGAGCCACCCAGGCGCCCCGGATACATGACAATTTGTAATAAGAAATAAAGTTGGAATGGTCCCTAGGGGCAGGTCAGAAGAGCTGTAAATGTCATGTTAGGGAGTCTGGACTTTGCTTCCCATTGTCAGATGAGCTACAGTAATGATCCCGATGAGAACAATAAGAGCCTGAGTCAGGTGTAATGAGGTATTACACCACCCCAAACCACTGGCTTATTTTCCATCTTCACAATTCTCTTAAGCTTTAATAAACTCAAACAGGGGTTTCTTTTGTTTAAAAGAATCATAAAATATTAGGGGGAAAAAAGACATTATCAAGTATGGTGGTTTTCAAACTAAGCTCTTGCATGGTGGCATGTAAGAGGCCAGTCTAGTGGGGTTCTGGGTCTCCCCATCTTATTTAACTGGAGTTTTTGAATAAACTGCTTTAAATATGCTAGACTCCAAAGGAGAACAGGACATGGTCACTGACTGAAAGTGATAGGATCTTTGTTTAGTCAGTGACCCAATAAGTCTCTTATCATAGAAAAATTCTCCTACATATGATCCCATTGACCCTCTTGAAGATTGTGTCTCACACTACAAGCATCTCGATAGGTTTTTAACTTTGTCTAAAATCTCGTTCCACAAAGAAAACTCTCAGCCATGGCAGAGGATTCTCCAACCTCGTTTTCCCCGTCGGTGCAGTTAACTCACAGGTGAAAGAGTACCTGCAATGAGGAGCGAATGTGGGCTGCTCATCCAATGACCCTGCAGTGTCAGCTGGCCTTCGCAAGATTGGCTGGTAGAATGTTCTAGACAGGGTCTCTTTTTCTTTAGAGTGATAAAGTGCTCAACAGAGATAAGTAAACAAAGAAACTTATTCTGGCAAAAGTGGTGAGATAGCAGAAAATCCAACTCTTTAAAAAGTGGTTGAACTAATCGGTGGAATTAACATTTAAAATAATCTTAAGCATTTCCATAGAAAATATTATATGGTTATATTTGCCATTACATAGCTTTTAAAAATATACATATAAAGCAGTTTATTCAAACCAAAAGACACCAAGCTACTCCAGTTAAACAATATAGGAAGACTCTCAAATTGATTACTGCTGACTTTGAATTGACATTGGCTTCTCACAAGTAGTCAGCGGATCATGATGTCACACTGGGCAGTTAAAGAAGCAGGTCAATAAGAATAAGCAAATGGGGCTAACTGTGGTGACACTCTTCCTCATATACAGTTGGTTTCTGCCCACACATACCCCTGAAATTGTCATCTTAAAGGAAGAAGTGACATTCTAACCACTAGCCTCTTTCCAGCTTTCATCTTTGTGGACTGATATGAAACATCTGATACTATTGACTAACCATTTTTTCTTTCTTTAGTCTACCACTTCTTTTTCCTCTACCACCTTGTTACTTCCTTCAGAGGTTCCTCTTCCTCCTTCCATCCTTCTAAATGTAAGCACTCTGAATTCAAAGCCCTGTCCTTGGACTTCTACCTCTGTCTCCCATAGATCTCACTTCTTTCCACTATCACTCAGTGGTAGTGGTAGCTTTCCTCCTTGAGGGTCTACTGTGTACCAAAGAGTGGGAAGTGCTTTACATGTGTTTTCCCTGACCTTCACTGAAATTCTGTTAATGACAATTCTTATCACTGTCCAGTGAATAAACTCAGAGGCTCAGTGGGTTAATTCACTTCCATATGGACATACATCTGCAAGTGAGATAGCTTGGATTCAAACCCAGGTCAGGGGCGCCTGGGTGGCTCAGTCGTTAAGCGTCTGCCTTCGGCTCAGGTCATGGTCCCATGGTCCTGGGATCGAGCCCTGCTTTGGGCTCCCTGCTCCACGCAGAGCCTGCTTCTCTCTCTCCCACTCCCCCTGCTTGTGTTCCCTCTCTAGCTGTGTCTCTCTCTATCAAATAAATAAAGTCTTTAAAAAAATTGTTAAAAAAAAAAAACAACCCAGGTAAGCTTGAACCCATTGCCTGACGTTTTCCCGTGCTGTCCATAATGATTGGCAGGTGAAGCCCAACACTACCTACAACAGAATGAAATTCGCAAAGATAGAGCCAGACTGATCAAGGTACAGAAAGGAAAGTTCAGAAAAAAAAAATGGGTTTTCCAACAAATTATGTTTTGACGTGAAATTTTAAATTAAACACCTACTTCGCACCACACCAAAATCCCAATTGGATTAAGATTTTTGATGTAAAAAACCAAACTGTGACATTTACCTATATGTTCTATATATATCACATATACTTACCTGTGTTTTCTGTATTTTCTTGTATTTTCTAGATACATATTTACATAATGTAGAGGAAGAGAAGGACTTGCAACGTATGACGCCAAAGGTGGAAAGCATAAATAAATTAATGAGAGGCTCAATTTCCAAACACATAAACTTCCAAAGGGGAAAAAAAATCTCTTAAATCTACAGCTCTGCACACATACGGCCACCGGCCTGGTGCCTGTGCTGCTGGCTTCTTATGCCTGTGTATCGCTTGCTATTTTCCCATTACCATCTTATCCTTATCTAGAAGAAGAAAGCTCTCGGAACTAGTATTCAACACTTAATTCAGCTTCAACTGTGACCTCAAATATGCCAAACTTTCTAGAACTCAGTTCCTTTTCTTATAAATAGGAAGTGTTGACCTGCAAAATTTCTAAGGTCTTTTCCATTCCAAAATTGTGATTCTCTTTTTACAGCCTCTATTCCCTTCTGTTGCAGTTGGGGAGGATAACAAATAACCACCCTTTCTTTTCTTGAGTTTAGAACTGATTAAGAAATAAAATACACCAGAGACACGAATGGTACCCCGAGGAATGGCTTTCTTATTGATAATAAATCAGAAAATGTGGCTTGAATCAAGGGCAACAGGAACATGCTAACACTATGCCACAACACAGAATTCAACTCAACCACCAGTCAAAGGCTGAGCTTGACCACACCACCGGCCACCTGCCCCCCAACTGCATGGCAGAGAAGGAAAATAAAGGGAGAATATGTGGGATTGAGCCACAAACCCTCATTTCCTCCTTGCAACCTCATCAGAGGTAGGAGCACAAACAAAGCTGAAGTCCTGGTCCATGAAGTCGTAAAGGCATGGGAAAATGCTCTCTCTGACTCCAGTGGGAAGGCACTTCTCTCATCGGAACTCCAATCATATATTTCTCCATACTTCTTGAAAACCAGCCTAGTTCAGAGTCCTTTCTCCCTCACTCAGAAAAATTATATTATCTAAATTGGTCTTCCCATCTCTGCTCTTTCTACCATCTTATCCATTCTGTGCACCACTTCTAGATTAATCTTCCAAAATTGGGTCATAATCAAGAAATAGCTATATAAAATCTGAACTTGAAATCAGGAAACATACATTTTTAATCCAGGTTCTTTGACTAATTACCTATAGGGCCCTACACAAGTCACTGTACTTTCCTAAATTTGGCGAATTCCCATCCATGGCATGGCATGGTTAGACTGCTCTTACCTGTTCCGTAATATCAATTCAAGTGTCAAAAACTTGCAGTAAATTTTGAGGTACCTGGCTGGCTCAGTGAGAAAACCATGACACTCTTGAGGCCCACATTGGGTATAGAGATTACTTAAATAAATACATAAACAAACAAACTTTAAAAAACTTTCAGTAAATTTGTCTACAGTATAAACCCCTTAGCATGGCGAATATGGCTCTATATAATTGACTAATGATTTCTTGACTTCATTCCCAGAACTTCCTACAGGGTCTGTCCTTTTTAGCAAAACAGATCTCTAAAACATTTCGTACTTTATTTTTTCTGTGCTGTTCTTTTATTAGCAGGTACCCACGCCCTCAAAACTCCCAAAACGGCTTCTCCAGAGACTGTTCATTCTAGAAGATCCCGTAAAAATAATACTTATTTCCCAAGGCTTTTTGGATCTTCCCAGCCAGAAGTGATCTCACATTCACATCTGGGTTAGAGCTATATTTGTCATACATCCATCTGCGTCAGAGATGTTTATGACGGTCGGTCATGCCTTACTCCCACTCTCCTTGCAGCTAGGTGAAGCCTTGTAACTAGTTCTAGACAATGTACCAATGTGTTTAAGGACACGTCCTATTTCTGAGCCAAATGACCCTCCAGTTTTCTCTTTCCCTGCTGTGGCAATCTGACAACTATGTGTTTAGCTGCTCATTTCATAAGACTTTGTGACATGAAAGACATGGAAGACAGCTTGATGAAGCAAGTGAGATTTATTACCACAGTGTAAATGACCCCGCCTATTCTACTACACCATCTGGAAAGAAGGCTGAGGGTCACATGGCCAACTGCTGTTTCCTCAATTGTACACAGAAATAGCAATAACACCATGATAGTGCAGTACCAATATTTATTATACCTATTTACTTATAATTAATAATTATAATCTGTGAGATTAATTATTATTTATATTAATACTATGGTGTATTATTATATGGAATCTTATATATACTACATTGTATTACATATGAAGTCATTTTATTATATTGCTTGTAATAAATACCAAAGTGTTTCTTATAGTTTTTTATTGTTTTTACCTTTGAAGCAGCTTTTTATTTAGGGCCTAAAAGATATAATTGAAATTCTGCTCTAAGCAGTACAACAGAGACCCAAATAGAAAGCTCCAACCTTTTAGAAACGGTACTCCTTCTCATTGTGTGTTGGATTTCATGACATTTTTATCACTTCCTAAAAATATAAGTGATTTAAAACAAGTGATAAATAATTTAAGCTGAGGCTCTAAGAGTTTCTGCCGACAAAGTTCACAGGGGCAGAGCAGGATGCTACATTGCCTTCGGTATAAAACAAACTTACTCAGGAAGGTAACCTGGAGGGCCTCAGAAATGATGCTTTTGCCTTCTCTACACATCTGCTTTACGAATCTCTACTTTTCAGGGGCCCCTGGGTGGCTCAGTCGTTAAGCATCTGCCTTCGGCTCAGGTCATGATCCCAGAATCCTGGGATCGAGCTCCACATCGGGGTCCCTGCCTCGTGGGGGGCCTGCTTCTCCCTCTCCCACTCCCCCTGCTTGTGTTCCCTCTCTTGCTGTGTCTTTCTCTGTTAAAACAAATAAATAAAATCTTAAAAAAAAAAAAGAATTACCACTTTTCAGACCACACTACTACAAGTAAAGTTAATGGCCCGATGAATCCCATGGCGCAGATTCAACAATTAAGACTTTGCCCATTTGCTCCTTCTATTTTTAAAAATTTTTCAGTAATCAGGGACACCTGAGTAGCTTAGTTGGTTGAGCGTCTGACTTTTGGTTTCAGCTCAGGTTGTGATCTCGGGTCCTGAGATTGAGCCTCTGGACGGGCTCTGTGCTCAGCACAGAATCTGTCCCTCTCCCAACCCCAGCTTACACACACACACGCTTTTTCTCTCTCAAGTAAATAAATAAAAATAAACATCTTTTAAAAAATTTTTAAATATTCATATTTTCTTACATAAACCACGCCGCCATTATCACACAACAAAGTTTTTAATTCCCACATGGATTTTTAAAAATTAAAATTAAAGGGAAAAATTAATTTTGCTGAGGAAACTATTTTGAAATGCAACACAATACCTCCCTGCAAAATCTGGAGATGCCCTCGAATCCAACAAAGTGGAGGCTCCAACTGCTCAGCGTCCCTAATAGCTTCCAGGCCTTGCGAATGTCACCTGCAGGTGACAGGAGATGCAAGGCAGTCAGCCAGCCAGTTCTCCAAACCAAAATACCCACTCCCAGGATGAAAGGTTATCTCTTGTCTCTTCCCTTAGGCATATGTCAGGATGCTTTCTCTCCCAAAGATACTCTTGGATGAGTGAGAATGGGACGGGAGAAGGCGTGACATGTGCAAGAAGAGCCTCAAGGATGCTAGACACTCCCCAAATCTTTGAAGTTTGGAGGAGCTGGTGTCGATGCCACTTATTGTTGTGTTTGTTGTTATAAGGCTTGTTATGTATCGGCGGGGGAGGGGTTGCTATAAGTCTTGACTTGTGTGGAAAAGGGAATTATAAAACAGCAGGGGGTGCTTGGAATGACTTCAGTCACCAGATGGAAGCTGTGAAGATCAGGAATCTTGTTTGGTATTCATGACAGGGCTCCTAGCATATTACGTATAATCTTTGATTTAAAAGCTAAACAAAACGACAACAAAAATTAGCTAAATATGAACAAACTGGGACTTGCAAGCCATGGTATCCTGGGCAAGTCATTTATCCCTAACCGTGGCTTTCCTCACCTTGGAAATGGGGATCCTGAAGCCTACCTCTCACTAGCGTTAGGCAGTGAGGACTAGAGAAAATGTGCGTGCGTAACGGGGGCTCGGTAGAAATGGTCCTATAGGAACAAGGTTGTAGTGGGTGGAATATGCTTCTAGAGATTCACCAGGGTCCCCCAACTTATGCCTCTGACCCAATTTTGGCATTGGTGTGACATCTGCCCACTTCTCTTTTCTCTTATCCTTGGTCATAAAATGTTAGGAGAGCAGAAACTTAGTCCCAGGTCACCCATAAAGCATGATCATGAGAAGGGAGCAAAGCGAGGGAGGGGAGCTTTGTTTTCCCTCAGGAGAGCTTCTCCTTGAGCTCAGTGTCTAAGGCAGACCTAAGTACTGGGCTGGAGACACGGGCAAATTTCAAGTCAAACAAAAAGTGAAAAGTTGCATAAAGAAGACAAGTGCACCTTACCCTGTTTACTTAAAAATATAGATATTATTTTTGAGGCACCAGGGTGGCTCAGTCGGTTAAGTGTCTGCCTTCGGCCCGGGTCATGATCCCAGGGTCCTGGGATCGAGCCCCGCATCGGGCTCCCCGCTCAGCGGGGAGCCTGCCTCTCCCTCTCCCACTCCCCCTTTGTTCCCTCTCTCGCTGTGTCTCTGTCAAATAACTAAATAAAATCTTTAAATACATATATATAGATACTATTTTTAAACTTGTGAAGATTAGAATTATTGAAGCTATTTGCTTTTTTATAGATAAATCACTGAATTGTGTTGTTACCAGTAAAATCTGTGATGGCTTAGCAAGGCCGGGGGTAGGAGAGAAAGGGGATCAGAATGAATCCCTTTTTGCCATCTGTAGGGAAAAGTGAGAAAGGGGCACGATAATCAAGTATACAGAGGTCCACAGGGAATGGAGTGCACGCAAAGCTGAAAGCCCTTCCTACTCCTGAATCCCTGTGCTTCTCAACTCCCTGAAATAGCCACAGCATGATGTGTGTCCCAAATACTGCCTCTTTGCGCCTTCCAAAGACATCAGCTTGCAGTCTGGGGATTTCGTTACAACAAAATCAAGCACAATAAGAGTAACAATAAGAACAAATGATAATAGAGAAGGTTTCCTATGAGCCAATCAAGTACTGTTTTGCCCATGAAAGCTCCTGGCAGGCAATAATTCCTGACAAGGTGTGCAGTTGAGAGGCCAGTTGGGTGTCAAAGCCTTTTTCCCCCTCTAAATTCAGAGAGAATGCCTCTCACACTTTATTCCATCTAGGTAGAAGTTTAAATCGATTTCAGGTCCATAAGTTGAAGCTTGTTCTGTAATGGAATGGAATTTTCCTTATTATTCAGGGAGCAATTCAGATTGGGATAACTTCTCTAAACATTCACAGCCCAGGTACTCTTTCAGCACATCTTCCACCCAACCACCTGTGCAATATTAAGCTTACAAAGGACAAAAATTGTGGGGCTTTTTAGTTGTCTTCTGGTTTATTTTAAACATTTTATTTCAAAATAATTTCAGACTTACACAAAGTTGCAAAAATCATAGAAAGAATTCCCTTATACCCTCCACTCAGATTCTTGAAACCACAGTACAATGATCAAAACCAGAAAAATATTAAGATCTATTATCTAGTCTATACATCTCATTCAATTTTGCTCATTGTCCCACTGATGTCATTGATTTTATCCAGGTTCCAATTTAAGAGACATATGTTTAGTTGTCATGTTGCATAATTAATCTAAATTCTATACCAGATGTTGGGAAACTTGGTCTGTAAAAGGTCAGAGGGTAAATATTTTATGCTCCCTGGGCCAGGTGATCTCTTGGCCAGAACTAACCACAGACAGTACATAAACAAATGGGTGTGGCTATCATCCCAATACAACTTTACTTAGAAAAACAAGCAGCCAACTAGGTATGGTTGATGGGCATTTGTTTGCCCATTGTAGACCACTGGTTCTCAAAGTGTGGTCCCTAGACCACCAGCATGTGTAGCACCCAGGAACTTGTTAGATATGCACATTTTCAGGCCCTATCCTGGACCTATGAATCAGAAATTCTTAGGGGGAAGAGTGGGAAACACCAATATGCATTTTATTTATTTTTTTTTCATTTTCCATTTTTTTCATAGTTTCTTTTTTTAAATTTTTTTATTGTTATGTTAATCACCATATATTACATCATTAGTTTTTGATGCAGTGTTCCATGATTCATTGTTTGTTCATAACACCCAGTGCTCCATGCAGAACGTGCCCTCTTTAATACCCATCACCAGGCTAACCCATCCCCCTGCCCCCCTCCCCTCTAGAACCCTCAGTTTGTTTTTCAGAGTCCATCATCTCTCATGGTTCGTCTCCCCCTCTGACATACTCCCCTTTTCTTCCTCTCCTGTTATCTTCTTCTTTTTCTTTTTTCTTAAAATATGTTGTGTTATTTGTTTCAGAAGTACAGATCTGTGATTCAACAGTCTTGCACAATTCACAGTGCTCACCGTAGCACATACCCTCCCCAATGTCTATCACCCAGCCACCCCATCCCTCCCACCCCCAACCACTCCAGTAACACTCAGTTTGTTTCCTGAGATTAAGAATTCCTCATATCAGTGAGGTCATGTGATACATGTCTTTCTCTGATTGACTTATTTCACTAAGCATAACACCCTCCAGTTCCATCCACATCGTTGCAAAAGGCAAGATCTCATTCCTTTTGATGGCTGCATAATATTCCATTGTGTATATATACCACATCTTCTTTATCCATTCATCTGTCGATGGGCATCTTGGCTCTTTCCACAGTTTGGCTATTGTGGACATTGCTGCTATAAACATTGGGGTACACGTACCCCTTCGGGTCCCTACATTTGTATCTTTTTGGTAAATACCCAGTAGTGCAAACCAATATGCATTTTAGCAAACACTCCCAGATGTTTATGATGTATGCTAAAGTTCTAGAACACTGAATGAGACACTTTCTCAGTCTTTGTCTTTTAAGACCTTGATCTATGTGGGGAGTATAGGCTTTTATTACGTAGGCTGTCCCTCAGTTTAGGTTTGATTGATATCTGCTTATGATTAAATTCAGGCTATGTATTTTTTGGCAAGAATGCCACTGAAATGATGTTGTGTCCTCCTCATGGGGATGGGAGTTATCAGAAGGCACATTGTATCAATTTGTCCCTTGAGAGTTGAGGGTAACTTTGATCACTTGGTTAAAGGGATGTCTGCCAGGTTTCTCTACTATAATGTTACTATTTTCTCTTTGTAATTAATAAGTATCTTGTGGGAAGATACTTCAGGTCCATGTAAATACTTTCATGTGCTAATTTTAGCATCCACTGATGATTCTTGCCTAAAACAATTATCCCTGTCTTTTTTGCCAAACATGATTTGCATCATTCTTTCTACACCAATTACTTAGAATTCTACTTTCATAAATAGCATTTCCTTATCTTTCATTTAATTATTTTTTCAATGATTTATTTATATCAGCATGGACCCATGGATTTCTATTATATTCATATGTGTTATAATTCATTACTATCATCAATTGTGTTCTTTCAGTTGTCGCAGATTGGACCAATCGTAGCCCCTTGAAATTGGCTCTTTTGTCTTTTTTGACTTGTCCCATCATATTTTGAGGCTTGAGATTTTACATCCTGGTTCCCTACTTTCTGCACTCATTTACCTAGTGACTAGGGTTCAAGGAATACGGACCACATTTAGCTGTGCATAAATAATAATAATAAGAGAGAAATATATTCAAGGAAATATGAAGAAAAATCAATGCAAAGTGAACTTAGCTTTTTTTAAAAATTTTTTATTGTTATGTTAACCACCATATATTACATCATTTGTTTTGGTGTAGTGTTCCATGATTCATTGTTTGTTCATAACACCCAGTGCTCCATGCAGAATGTGCCCTCTTTAATACCCATCACCAGGCTAACCCATCCCCCCACCCTCCTCCCCTCTAGAACCCTCAGTTTGTTTTTCAGAGTCCATCATCTCTCCTGGTTCGTCTCCCCCTCTGACTTACTCCCTTCATTCTTCCTCTCCTGCTATCTTCTTCTTTTTCTTTTTTCTTAAAATATGTTGCATTATTTGTTTCAGAAGTACAGATCTGTGATTCAACAGTCTTGCACAATTCACAGTGCTCACCATAGCACATACCCTTCCCAATGTCTATCACCCAGCCACCCCATCCCTCCCACCCCCGACCACTCCAGCAACCCTCAGTTTGTTCCTGAGATTAAGAATTCCTCATATCAGTGAGGTCATATGATACATGTCTTTCTCTGATTGACTTATTTCACTCAGCATAACACCCTCCAGTTCCATCCACGTCATTGCAAAAGGCAAGATCTCATTCCTTTTGATGGCTGCATAATATTCCATTGTGTATATATACCACATCTTCTTTATCCATTCATCTGTCGATGGACATCTTGGCTCTTTCCACAGTTTGGCTATTGTGGACATTGCTGCTATAAACATTGGGGTACACGTACCCCTCGGGTCCCTACATTTGTATCTTTGGGGTAAATACCCAGTAGTGCAATTGCTGGATCGAATGGTAGTGAACTTAGCTTTTTAAGTATGACTATGAAAGACTATCATCACAGTGTTTCAAATTCATGATTCACTTGTAACTGGATGCCAAGATTTACATTTGAGCTGGTCTCCTAAGTGTAAGAAGATGATCTAGGGGTTTCCAAGAGGTCATTATCACTGATGTCAGAATCCAATAATTTCACTTATATCTCTTTAAGCAACAGATTAGAGTCTCATTTCAAAATTTCCATTACAGAATAGAATTTTCATACCCTATACTCATTATTAATACAATGGACCTAGCTTTTTCTATCTTGACATCTTCAGAATGAAACAATGTATATGCTCTCCAAAAAAGATAACGGCATTATCCAGAGACACTGGTAAAACTTAGACTCAGAAAGAAATTGCATTTTGTCCACTTTTGTGACTGAATCCTGACATTCCTGGAGTAAGAGTTGCCAGCCAAAGTCTGCAGGTGGAAAGTGGGGTATGTGTTTTGGGTCCACAGTGAGGTAAGACACTGTCCCAGCTGCTTGTGATTGCTACAGAAATCTCAGACTGGCCCCATCAAACACCTACTTCTGTTATTGTTTGTGATACAGGTTATAGGTCAGAAAGCATGAGTGACAAAAGGAAGTACAGGTAGGAAGAACCACACAATCTAGTCCTTTATCACCCAGAATTGTTGGCAATAACTGGTTTAATTGTGTATTTACTTATTATGTATTACCGAGCACCTACTGGGTTCAAGGCCCTGAGCTAGGTCCTAGTGGGATGCCAGACTGTATGAGATACCTCAAAAGGATTATTCCTATTTTCCTTGAAAAAAATGTGATGAAAAGACTAAATAAGTAATGGATTACACAAACATACATATGCACACATGCATGAATAAGAAATTGCTAAGGCAATTAAAAAGTGCTTCTCAATTGGATATTGCTCTTTTGGTAATTCAATGAAAAAAATAATTTCTTTAGAAAGTTTTCAGGTAAAGCACAAACTATTAAAAATAAAATTATATTTTAAAATCAATTACTCAGGCCCCTGGCTGGCTTAATCAGTAGAGTGACTCTTGATCTCAGGGTCATGAGTTCAAGCCCTATGCTGGACATAGAGATTCCTTTAAAAGTAAATACATACATACACACATACATAAGCAAGCAAACCAATCAATCAATCAATAAAATCAATTACTAATGACACAGTATGATTCCATTTACATGAAGTTCTAGAATAGGCAAAATTAATACTAATAATATAAAAAATCAGAACAGATATACTGGGATGTAGTAGTATCTATTGCTCTATCACAGATTACCCCAAACTTAACAGCTTAAAATAACAAACATTTATTATCAAATAGTTTCTGTGGGTCTGAAATTTGGGAGTGCCATAGCCCAAAGGTTCTGGTTCGGGGTCTCTTGCAAGACTGAAATCAGGAGAGTGGCCAGGACTGCAGGCTTGACCAGGGCGGGCTGGTAACACTTCAAAGATGGCTCACTCATATAGCTGTTGGCAAAGGCCTCAGGTCTCTACTGACTCAGGCCTCCGCAGGGCTCCGTTTCTTGCCACAGTGCCTTGAGTATCCTCACAAGGTTGGCTTCTCCCAGAATAAGTGATCCAAAAAAGAGCAAGATGAAATCTGCAATGTCTTTAAAAATATAAATAAATATCAGGGTGGGTATGCTATTGCAACTCTGACAATTTTGAAATCGTCAAGGCGGCGCTTTTATCTTTGGCAACCCTGGCCCAACGGGCTCAGTTTACAACCTTACTCAGGCTTATACCTTAGCCAAGGGCAAAATTGCAAATATTTATACTAGTAATCAGTGTGCCTTTGGGGTAGCTCATGATTTTGAGATGTTATGGAAATGGCAAAGTTTCCTTACCTCTAATGGGGATAAAATTTAAAATGGCTCCTATGTCCAAAATTTATTAGATACCATACTTTTGCTGGTTGCTCTAGCTATTATTGAGTCCTGGGCATTCCAGACTCGACCCCCAAAGGAAAGCACCTTGCTGACATGTCAGCCAAAAATGTTGCTGTCAAGGATACCAATAACCAAACCTCTGTCATGGTCCAAAGGGATATCCTCCTAAATGATAATTTGGAAAAATTGACCAGAGACACCCAACAATTGGCCCCAGAAAAGAAAAAAAAATATTGGAAATCTAATAATTATTGGTTTGACAAAAAAAGATAACTCTGGTTTGGACCAAATAACAACCTAGCCCTACCCCAAATTCCAAAATTCCTACGACTTACCACTGTACCTGAATTAAACCATTAGTCTACTGACAAAATGATAGCATTCGTGAACCAATATCAGTGGGAAAATATTAATAAGGTTGCAAGAATTTCCTACCTTGCTCTTCCTGCCTATCCTAAATACAATCCTTGAAGCCTGTCCACACTGCCCTGTAGCATTTTAAGTTGACCGACGGACCATGTGAGGTCTGACAAATGGATTTCATAGAGCTTCCCCCATCTCATGGATATGAACATGCTTTAGTCATGGTTTGTATGTTTTCTCACTGGACTGAAGCTTTCCCTTGTATACAGGCCACTGCTTCTTTTGTGGCAAAAAGTCTGTTAGAAAAGATGATTCCTACCTCGGGGATCCCTCTTACGCTTCACAGTGACTAGAGAACCCACTTCACTAGTCGAGCCTTTTGATAGTCTGTGCTGTTTTGCTTGTCCTACAATACTTTACTCTGCCTACCAGCCTCAATCCTCAAGGCTAGTCGAATGCACTAACCCCACCATTAAGACTCACTTGGCGAAATCTGTTGAGACCCTTTAAATACCCTGGCTAAAAGCATTGCCATTGGTCCTTCTAAATCTCAGATCCACCCCCTTTGTAACTCATAGACTCTCACACTTTCACACAGTCACAGGGCGCCTGATGCACCTGGCTCCTGCCTCGTCTGATCCACAGCTGATAAAAGGAGATCTACTCGGATATTGTAAAGGCTTCATTGCTTTAGTTGAGAATAACCATGCTTTGGTAGAACGATGTTTTCACAGTACACTCCGAGACGAAGACCTTTAGCATACTACCTTGCCACCTGCAGATTGAGTCTATTGGAAAAGATACCTCCCAAAAGACTCTCTTCAGCTTCACTGGAAGGGTCCCTACAGATACTGTTAACCAATCCTGTGCTGCCAAACTTTAGAGAATAAACTCCCAGATTCACGTGTCACATCTAAAGGTAGTACCAAACCCCAACTAGACCTGCACACCAACTAGTGACCTGAAAGTAAATCTTTCCAGTAATGAAAGCAGATGACATCTTGCAGAGACAGCTTTCCCAAGATACCCAGAGCAGGCCTGTAACACCTTTTTCTCACTGTTGCTTCTTACGTTGTTTTCGCCCTCTCTTTTTTGAAGATAATGATCTTATCGGTATTTCCCAACCTATTGCCAAAGGGAGAAACCTTTCTGACTATTGGATCTGTCACCAGAAACTCTGAGCTGTTCATGATATCGGAGATCCCTGTAACCCATTTCTTACCTGTAACCCATTTCTCTTACAATCTGTTCCCCTGCACTCAAGGGAAATATCAGTGGGATGAGTCTTCATTGCAAGGGTTTTAGAAAAGAACCCTTCAGGATGGGATGCTACCTCACAAAATATTATCCCAATTCCTCTGATCCCTGGCTTGAAAAAGCCAATCAGGAAATTCCAGCTAATGGATCTATCAATGACCAGACCTTAGTTGGAGCCCTCTGTTTTCTGCGGGGTTTCATTTTTATCAATGGTAAGATAGCCTTTCCCAAGGGCATACGCATGTTTAGATAGCTGGTGAACTTACTGAGATGTTTTACTGTCTCTGTCAACATCCATAATAAGTAAGAAGTCTCCTGTTGGTCCACCCACACATCCTCCAAGGCCTTACACAGGAGCTTTCAGGAAGAGTTCATGACTCCAGGTTTGCCTTTATAGGGAGAGCCTTTTTCCCTTCAGTTGGAGTAAGTGCTAATGAATTCATGATCAGAAATCTCTCCCTAAATAGGAGAGCTGGCTGATTCCATAGCCAAAGCAGGAATAGACCAATGATGATCACTTGAGTCATTGGCTAAAGTAGTTTTGGACAATCTCACATAGCCCTTATTATCTACTTGCTGAACAAAAAGGCATTTGTGCAATAGCAAATACCACCTGTTGCACATGGGTATAGGCCTCTGGAGAGGTGGAAATTCAATTACACAAGACCAGGGAATAGGCCACTCATTACAACAAATTTCACCTAATGACCCCTAGTCTTTTAACCTATTTAGCCAATGACCTTCAGGTTTGGGCTCCTGGTTTTGAAGAGTCTAAACTGGATTTGTCATATTACCTTTGATTATGCTTTGCATAATTATTTTTAAGTCTTGTACCTGTTGCCTGTCAAACCTTTGTGAAGATGGCATACCCAGCAAGGTAATGCTAGTTTAGTGCTTCAAGATGATCTCCAATGTTTATGATCTTGATAAAATATAAACTTTAGAGAAGAAATGCTTTTGAGTTCTCTCTCCTAACCTTCCTTGCTACTCAAAGGTGGCCTTAAGTGGTTTTCAACTCTTATGCACCTTCTCTCTGACATGGTACGTGACAACCAGGAAAGGTCCTTTCTGGCAGCAAGGGACAAAAAAACAACTAAACACAAAAAACTTGACTCTTGATTAATGATGCTTTCTTTAAAAGATCTTGATCAAATGGGGGAAATCTCTCTTCATCGTTCTAAAATATTTTTATCTTCTACTCTACCTCATCCTAAAAAATATCAGTTCTGAAACAAGAGGGCAAAGAGGTAACTAAAGTTCTAAAGGCCCTCAGACAGCACTAGAAACAAGAAAATCCCTTGTCATATAACAGACTCTTTGATTTTAGACCTATGCCCATTTAACTTGGCTTTGTTGCTTAAAATTGCAGTGAGGAGAAATAAGAGCTTTTATTATTACTATTTTTTGCATTTCAAATTCACAAGTTTAATAATGGAACCAAATTACATTTAATAAAGCAATTTCTCATCAAGGAATAAAGCAAAACTTAAATGAACACTGGTTTAGAATCTGTGTACGCTAAAGGGAAAGTAAGATGTGCTTATCAATGTGTAATCTCATGAAAAAACCCTTTTAATTTCTACTTAATTTCATTGTTCTCCAGTCACTAATGATGTTGAAACCCACTCCACTTCTTTTCTGAGCTCTTTTTAACATGGTGAAAATATAACAGTTGACCCTCAGACAATGGGGGTTAGGGGTACAGGACCCTGCACAGTCGAAAACCCATGTATAACTGTTTTGACTTTTGCAAAACTTAACCTGATGACCAGAAGCCTTATCAGTAACATAAACAGCCAATTAGCATATTAACATGTATTATATACTGTATCTTTACAGTAAAATAAGCTAGAGAAAAGAAAATGTTAAGAAAATCATAAAGAAGAGAAAATACATTTACATCATTGTACTGTATTTATTGAAAAAAAAGTCTGCGTATAAGCAGACCCACTCAGTTCACTCCTGAATCATTCAGGGGCCCACCATACTTATAAAGGTCATGGATCTGTATCTTCTATCCATTCACAGTAAGGCAGGAGGAAGGCAGGGATAAGTTCTGATAAACTAAATAACCCATGAAGTATAACTCTGGATCATGGAAAGTGCTCTCAGGCCCTTACTCTGAAATCTGATTTCTGGCTAGTGTGACCTCCCTTGGAGCCCAGTGGGCATGAAGTGTAGTTAGGTTGACCAATAGTCCTGGCTTGCCAAAGTCTTTCTTGGTTTTAGCACTGGAAGTGTCACATCCTGGCAAACCTCTCAGTCCCAGTTATTGCCTTGGACTTGAGGAAACCTGGCTAGTTGATGTCCCTTGCACTATGGGACAAGGAGCGAGCCTTTGTAGACACTCATCATTTTAAGGCCAGGAAAGCCCAGAAATGACAGGTATCTGCATTGTAGCGGCTGACCAACTCAACCTGAAAGTAGATTAAAGTAGGTGCTAACCTTGGCATGTCTCTTGCTTTTTGGGGTGTTTTGTTTTGTTTTTGTTTTTTAGCATTCACAGGAAAAATTACACTTTTGCTCAAAGGCAGTCCTTTAAATTTCTCCGTGATTCTGTCTCTTAAGGCTGAGAGCAGCCTATTTTGGCCTGTAGTTACAGGACATAAAGGAGGTTCAAGGGCACAGAAAGACTGGAATAGGAATCTTGGGTGAAGAAATGGAAGCACCATAGAGAGGTAGTTGAACATGTGCTGTCTCTTCTGAACCTCTTCCTGGAAGAGTCCTAAATGCTACTACAGTGTGATTCCACGCAATGCACATGCCTACACTCACATTACCTACCACACCTGCCCATATTCCCTGAAATGTCTTTAAGAATGGAGAATAAAGGGTTTAAGATGCCAAAACCTGGGAGAATTCACATGCTCATATGAATGCGTGTTAAGTGTAAATGATGGTCTCAGGTCTTTGAATTGAGGGAGAGCTCCAAAAACTATAAGAATAAGGAAGCTGGTGGTGCCTGGGTGGCTCAGTCAGTTGAACCTCCAACTGTTGTCGGACTCAGGTCATGATCTCAGGGTTGTGAGATTGAGCCCCACATTGGGCTCCATGTTGGAGCCTGCTTAAGATTCTCTCTTTCCCTCTCCCTCTGCCCCCCTCTCTAAAGGGGGGGTAAGGAAGCTGAGGGGAAAGGGAGAGTTCAATACTGAAGAGTAGTAAACAGAAAGCAGAGGCTGAAAAGAGAGAAAAGAAATGCTTCCTAGCATTTCACCAGAACTTGGTTCACCTTTATCTATAGGGAAGACTAAAAATAGCCTGACCAAAGAAACAGGATACCCTCTCTTACAGTTCAGTCACAAGTACATTGAAAGTGTTGTTTTCAGGATCTTGACCCTTAAATAATCATTAAAGTGACTATACTTCTCCTTTCAAATGTAACTATTTCAGAGAGGTAGTTACTTTTATATATGGATTCTTACTTCATTTTGGTCTTCAATGTTCCTTTTTCCGTAAATGGCACCCCACACTGCCCAAGCTGGAAGCCTACAATTACCCTTTTCTTTTTCCACTTTCCCCAGTTAGAGTGACCATCTCATTGATTTTACCTCTTATTTACTGATCCATCCTCCTCTCCTCATCCCTAATCCACTGTCTGGGTTTAAGCTCTCACTATCTCACTCCTAGCCTTTAGCAATAATCTATTTGCTTATGTCCTCACCATTCTATTTTTCTCAAAAAATTAAAGAGACATTTTAAAGTGCAAATGGAGACAGAATTGTGTCTCTATCCTGTTTGAGAGCCTTTCATGATTCCCGGTTAGTGGCAGAAAAAGAACCAACTCCTTAGCATGGTGCACACAATCCTTCGCATCTAGCCCTACTCCCCACTCCAGCTTCAGCTCCTGCTGTGCCCCTACCAGCTTTATGGGAATAGGAAGTGTCTTATGTATTTTTGCATCCCCAGCACTTATCACACTCCAGGATTTGGTAAATGTTCTCATAATAAAGGAATGCCTGCATGCATAATAACAAGCATGAACTTTAAAAAGACAGTTTTCAGCTCTACATTTTCTATGAATGTTTCTTATTTTACAATTTTTTTTTTATTTGACAGAGAGACACAGCGAGAGAGGGAACACAAGCAGGGGGAGAGGGAGAGGGAGAAGCAGACTCCCCGCTGAGCAGGAAGCCCAATGCGGGGCTCGATCCCAGGACCCTGGGATCATGACCTGAGCTGAAGGCAGATGCCCAGTGACTAAGCCACCCAGGCGCCCCTTTCATTTATTTTAGATTATAAGACTAAAACTTCAAAGTCAGCTAAAGTTCAATTTGGACACTTAGAAACTGATCATAGAAACCGTATTTATATATATGTACAGATATGTGTATATAGGTATCTGTATATATGTATACACACAGGAATATTCCATAGAACATAAATATTTTTATTTCCCAGAGGTCTATCTTTTAGGTTGTATCTGTTTCCTAAAGACTTATCATTTAGCACAATAAACATATTGACAATTGTATCTTTTTGCCAGATAAAAAATGAGATGTTTTTGGTTAAATAGTGACAACTAAAAATTAGGAAAATTGAGAATAAAGAGGGCCAAAGTAAGACCAAGAAAAAAAAATAAAGCACAAAGGCAAGGAGGTATCGTGATTGGAGGCCCAAGGAATAGAGATCAGGCCAAAGGAAAGAGCACCTGAACAAGGTGTAGCTATGACCTGGTAAAATGTCTTGTTGATCTATGTGTCAATTCATTAGACATCATTTCAAACAGGTGCACTCATTATCAAAGCTAAACTGAGTCCTTTCTATGTGCCAAGCATCATACTGGGTGACAGAAAGGTCTAGATGACCACAAAATACATCTTGACTTGAGTTCACAATCTAGCAGGAGAGACAAATAAGCCATTAATTATTGTAATATGGTGGTAGAGTTAAGATGCTATTAAACATAAAGAAGGAGCTTGAGTGATGGGACCAAGAAGGAGACAAAATCAAGGAAAGTTTTCTAAGGGAGGTAACATGAACCGGGCTTTAAGGGAAAATAGTGAAGGGTTATCCTTCAGAGAAGCCAGTGTGAATATTGGCAAGGAAGTTTGTGAATCCATGGAATATAAGGTGCCAGATGGGAGGTAGGGGTGGTAATTAAAGGAAATGAAGCTGGACAAGTAGGTGGGAGGACAGATGATCCAGTGTTAAGGACAATCTAAGTAATCAATGGAGGACAGAAGTCACAAAGGCAGTATCCTAATCTCAGGCTCAGAAACCAGAACACTCCAGAGTGGATGATTTCATCAGATGGCTGTTCTTTATCCATGAAGCAATAGGGAATACTTCGCTAGGGTCATTTTGATTTATTAAGTTTCAAAATCTAGAATCATGCTTTTTATTCAGTGTTGTAGGTGTTGTCCTCTTACTAACCATGGTTTTCAAAATGCTAGTCAAATCCTATATAATCCAAACACAAGGATTTTCTGAATGGGGCGCTCATTAGAGTTAGCTATTTGATCTTCTTTCCAGGAAAATATGCTTTATTTTAGTGTTTTGGGCTTCTTTCCCCTTTTAACATTAATGCATTTATTTATACTCCTACCACTTCTACAAATGATTTCATGTAGTCTATAATGGCTATAGAATAAAATAAGGATAAAATATAAGTAGAAATAAAGAATTATGACCAGGAAAAATAGGGGAAAAAAAAGTTCAGGACCAAGAAAAAAAGAACAGAAATATACAGATAATAAGAACAAGTACAATTCTTTTATTAGGGCTTCAAATCTAACTCTGAGCTTCCTGGAAACCAAAGCAAAAAGGGGTATGCCCCAGTCAGCTGTGTGTTCTCACCAGGAGAAAGAAAAAAGTACACCAGTTGATCAGGAGACATGGGTCCTACACCAGGTCTTCCCTAATTTGTGTGACCTTGGGACAGTAACTGAGTCACTCTGTGTTTCAGGGTTCATATCTATGAAATGTATAATAATATTTCACTTAGTCTCTTGCAGGAGAATCAACTGGAATTATAATACAGAAGTACTTTGAATGATATAAAATGTCATACACATTTAAGGTATTATTTGTAACAGAATGCTGAAAAAGTTGCCTTAGGAATATTTGCTATCTATCTCCAATGATGCAAATTGAATGGCTCTTAGTAATTATCCCTGACAGCATGATAATCATGTTGACATTTATATCAATTTACCAAGTAAAACAAACACCATCATCCCACAGGACTGTCATTTGCCTGGCTTTGGATAGTGTAATTCCTGGGACACATCAAGCCTGCCTCTTTAGAGAAACAGATCTCTGATTCCTATCAGTGCAGTCAAAAACATCTCTCCACTCTCCCATTATATATAATCCCCTCCTTAGCTATTTATTTACATATTTATTTGGAACCTCAAGAGAGCAGAGCATTGGCTTAATCCGTATTCATCACATTGTCTCATTTATGGCACATTATCACTGCTAACACATGCAAATATCTTCTCTTGACTTTTATGTCAGTTTATTCATTTCCCCCCATATCCACCACCATTGCCTTCCCTAATATAAGCACACAATTTAATATTTGATATGTATCATTTTATTTGCATATTTCCTTGTAAAATATATATTTTCCTGGGTGCCCTTATTTTAATTAGCTTAAATGCTATTGTGCTCTAGAGTTCATTTTCTTCCCTACTTTCTCAGCACTGTTTTTAAGATATATGCATGGTGGCCCATGGACATTTAGTCTACTGCTGACAGTATTCCCCACTTTGACTTCCTCATATCCCCCATAACAGAGTCCCAGATTACCTCCATTTCCTTGATCATAAATGTGTTGTCATAACGTTGTTGAATGTTTCTGTGTGAACGTTTGTTTAGTTTAATAAGCCTTAATGACTCTAATTAAAATTTAACATTATTTTTTAATATTTTTTATTTATTTGAGAGAGAGAGCAGAGCGAGTGAGAACATGAGTGGGGGGGAGGGGCAAAGGGAGAAGGAGAAGCAAGCTCCCCCTCTGAACAGGGAGTCTGATGTGGGGCTCAGTCCCAGGACCCTGGGATCATGACCTGAGTCAAAGGCAGACACTTAACCGACTGAGACACCCAGGTATCCTTTTAATTAAAATTTTGAGGAACAACTTATATGAGAAATATCCATTGTATTAAAATAGCCAAAGTATGGTCTCTACCATCTAAGAGAGGAAGAAGGGAGTAAAGGAAAATGAAATAAAGAATTTAAATGATTGAGTTTAAAATGAAAAAAATTACATTTTATAGAAAGAAAATAATAGAAGAATCATCAATATAGATGTGAGTCTGTTGGAGAAAATTGACAAGCCATTACATCCGGTTGACCCTGGAACTGGACTCGAGCAATCAGAGGCTCCTCACCCTTTCCCTTATGCTTGGAAGGTATGCTCTCCCTACCATTCCCACAGTGGGAGCTGTTTTCAAGGATATAGCCTTGGGAGAGCAATGTGTTGTTGAAACCATCTGGACAGTTTACATGACTAAAACCAGTTAAGGCCTCTCCATAAATTTTTTAAGATTTGGTGGATGGTTGCAGAGATCTACTCATCTTGTGGCTGCCTAAGACAAACTTCAAAGTAAGTTCCCTTGTTTACTAAATGTGCTCACAAATCTGGAGTGGTCTGCTTCTTTCCTCTGTCTCTTTTTCCCCTGTGTGTGTGAGAGCTAGTTTGCAAACCAACAGAGTCTGGAGAGTATAAGACAGGAAAGAGTATGTGGAAAACTGGCTAAGTTATAGGAATTACCCGTTTCCCTCTTGATATTTCCAGGGTATGTGTAGTGGGAAGCAAGGAAGACGAAAGATTGGCAAGATCCATGGTTAACTTCTGGAACTGATTTCTTAACTTAAATGTAAATACAGTCTCATTACATCATGTATGTTGCTTACCCACATCATTGTGTATCATGCTCACTTATGCTATAGCAACAGCCATTCCATTTCTTTTGTAACTAGGCACATTAACTGTCAACCCTTCTCTACTTCTGTTCTGGGAACCCAAGATCTACTTGGGCTTTCTTTCCCTTTCCCACTCTACCAGTGCCTATTATGCCTCAGGACATAATGTTTATGATATGGCTTCTGAATTTGGAAACATATTCTATCTCCTCATCCAGGGACACCTGCGCCACTAAATACGCAAGCAAACATACAACTAAAATCTAATTATTGTCTCATCCACAAATCCTTGTATACCTGGATTGCAAAAGAGGACTGAATGTCCCCTGAGAAAATTTCAATAATGTGATGAGTTTGAGCAAGTCAAGAGTCCTGTGAGATGCTGATGTCTGATTCAAGGTGAACTTAGTTGTTACCAAGGCAAACCACACTTATTTTCCTTGCTTCCACTCTTTCTCCCCTATTTATTGTGATTTTTTTTTTCTTTTTTATTATGTTAATCACCATAAATTACATCATTAATTTTTGATGTAGTGTCCCATGATTCATTGTTTGTGCATAACACCCAGTGCTCCAAGCAGAATGTACCCTCTTTAATACCCATCACCACACTAACCCATCCTCCCACCCTCCTCCTCTCTAGAACCCTCAGTTTGTTTTTCAGAGTCCATCGTCTCTCATGGTTCGTCTCCCCCTCCGACGTACTCCCCTTCATTCTTCCCCTCCTGCTATCTTCTTCTTTTTCTTTTTTCTTAACATATGTTGCGTTATATTGTGATTTTTCAAATAACAAGGAAAAAATATGTTTTAGGGAGCAAAGGCATTTATAGATGAGAAAAATAAGATTAATTGATTGCTGAGACTGTAACATCTATCCTAATATCAAAATTAGAATAGAGACGATCCTCATTTCCCTTATTCTTTGCTTTGGTAAGTAAATTGTTCCCATTCCCATTTTTTATCCTACTGCAGTAGGATAATGTAATATTTTGGTAATTTTTTTGGCAGGTACTCTCTTACCCAATTCCATTAGGCCTGGCCTTGAAAGTGTTTCACATTTACATCTCCCTCTTTGTTGCCTGATCCAAGTCTAAATGCAAGCAAAAGGGAAAAAGTGGGAAAACAGGTGTATCTTAGTCATCAAACCACATGTGTTGGGGCAAGAAGTTCATTTGTGTCATTAAAATACACCAAAGAGCAATAAGATTTGGGGTAAATCTTAGGACATTTCTAGACCTCTTTTCCTCATTTGGACAATGAGAATTTCAGTGAGATGATGTCTAAATATCTTCTTATTCTCCACTTCTCTCACTTCCCACTGCTGACAGCCCTCTTTAGGTGAGCTTTCTTTTTTAGCAATCACATATAAATTAAGAAAAAGCTGTGTATCTGGATACACTTGGATAAGTGCTATACATGGCATCATTGACTGTCCATTGTGTCCTGGGCATTTTACATTAATTGTTCTATTTAAATCTCAAAATAATGTTGTGAGGCAAAGGAAACAGTCAATAAAACCAAAAGACAACTGACAGAATGGGAGAAGATATTTGCAAATGACATATCAGATAAAGGGCTAGTATCCAAAATCTATAAAGAACTTATCAATCTCAACACCCAGAGAATAATCCAGTCAAGAAATGGGCAGAAGATATGAACAGACATTTCTCCAAAGAAGACATCCAAATGGCCAACAGACACATGAAAAAGGGAAATGAAAAAATCCAAATCAAAACCTCAATGAGATACCACCTCACACCAGTCAGAATGGCTAAAATTAACAAGTCAGGAAACAACAAATGTTGGCGAGGATGCAGAGAAAGGGGAATCCTCTTATACTGTTGGGGGGGGGGATGCAAGCTGGTGCAGCCACTCTGGAAAACAGTATGGAGGTTCCTCAAAAAGTTGAAAATAAAGCTACCATATGACCTAGCAATTGCACTACTAGGTATTTACCCCAAAGATACAATGTAGTGATCTGAAGGTGCACCTGTACCCCAATGTTTATTGCAGCAATGTCCACAATAGCCAAACTATGGAAAGAGCCCAGATGTCCATCACCAGATGAATGGATAAAGAAGATGTGGTACACACACACACACACACACACACACACACACACAATGGAATATTATGCAGCCATCAAAAAATTGAAATCTTGTCATTTGCAATGACATGGATGGGGGTATTATGCTAAGTGAAATAAGTCAATCAGAGAAAGACAAGTACCATATGATCTCACTGATATGAGGAATTTGAGAAACAAGACAGGATCATAGGGGAAGGGAGGGAAAAATGAAACAAGATGAAAACAGACAGGGAGATAAACCATAAGAGACTCTTAATCTCAGGAAACAAACTGAGGGTTGCTGGAGTTGTGGGGGGTGGGAGGGATGGGGTGGCTGGGTGATAGACATTGGGGAGGGTGTGTGCTATGGTGAGTGCTGTGAATTGTGTAAGACTGATGAATCACAGACCTGTACCCCTGAAACAAATAATACAGCATGTTAATAAAAAAATAAATACTGATAGAGACACACACACAAAAATAATGTTGTGAGGTATTATTAACTCAATTTTACATAAGAGGAAACAAATTTAGAGAGATTAAGCAAGTTGCTTGAGAACATGCAGTTAGTAAGTGATGGAGCTTGGAGTCAAGTGGGTCAACCCCCAGCTACACTCTTTACATTAAAACATACTGCCAATCATGCAAATTAGTACAAACCAACGTGTAGACTGTAAAGGCCAAAAGTATTCTCATTCTATTCTAAATACCACCAAAGATATGTTAGGGGTGCCTGGCTGGCTCAGTAGGAGGAGCACACAACTCTTGATCTTGGGTTCATGAGTTTGAGCCCCATGTGGGGTGCAGAGATTATTTAAAAAATGAACTTAAAAAAAAAGATGTTAAAGTGTTTGTTTTTCAGGTGGTGTACCAGAAATTAAGAATTCCAAAAAGTTATCAGAGGATCTTGCATTTATAAGAAGAAATGGAAAGAGGGATGAACAAAGTTCAGAGGAGAGAACTGCTATTTTGGGCTGGGACTTTCTGGGCAGCTTCACAGAGTTAAAAGAACTTAAAGTTATGGAGCCTAGAGAAAATGTCTTTGTCTAAGAGGCAGAACAAGGGCTTGTGTGTTATTTAGAATGCTTCCAGCTACATAAAACAGGTAATATACAACTCAGCATGGCTTAAATATTAAGGAAAATTTATCTCATATAACAAGAACTCCCAAAGTAAGATGACTTCTGGATTAACCTTATGCTCTAATCATCAAGGACCCATGATTTTTCCACCCACATGGTCTGCCCTTTTAGTTTTCCTCATGGTTGCAAGAAAGCTGCTGCTTGAAATTAAATGCCGACATAACTGCATCCAGAAGAAATACAGGTACCGCTTCTTCCCATGAATTTATTTCTAAGACCAAAGACATATTTCCTAGCATCCCCCAGCAGAGCAGACTTCCCTTCATGTTTCATTTGCCAGAAGATAGACACTGAGGCCTAAACCAATCACTGACAAAACAATGAGACCACCAAGTTGGACTTAAGCCGATCAGGATTAACCCCTAGAATTGAGAACAGAGCCACTCCTCTGAACTTTTGGAGGAGGGGCGGACACCTCTAGGGAACCACAGTCCTGCCGCTAGGCAGAAGTGGGCAGCCATAAGGAGCAGGTAACTAGTGTGACTGCCTTACACAAAGATAAGGAGATGCCAATGCTCTGGAAAGTTGATCATAGAAAGGGCTTCACAGAGTCCTAACGGGGACAGGACTGGATCAATTGGGAAGTAGGTCAGAATGAGTATTTTCAGGACTACTTGTTGAGAATACCGAAAGAAGAAAGGAACAGATAAAAGAACTTACCTTTGGGCAAACGGAAAGTTGCTATATTATCTCCTTCACATGCCAGGAAAATGGGGTTAATTTCAAGGGATTTTAGCACAGTTTCTATTTTGTCTGTATCAGCTAACTTTTTAATATTCCTTAAAATTGTGCCTAGTTTTTTCATTTTCAAAAGTGTTCTAAACATCTGATATATTTCCAGCATTTTTCTTGTTCCTTTACTGTTGACCATGCCTTTCACGCATAGTTGATTATTTTCTGACCATCAGGCAAAGGGCTCCTCCCACCTGAAGAGGCAGAAATGAAGGGATGAAATGACTGACTTGGAGGAATAGGCCATCAGGTATAAACTCTAATATAGAAATAGACAAAAAGGAAAGAGTTTTCCAAGTTTAGTCTTGCCAAGGGAAGAGATCTCTTCAAACTCAACAAAATCTCAAGGCCAGTAAGTATAGGAAGAAATATATTAATGACAGCAAATATTTATTGAGTACCTATGTTGTACCAAGCACTATACTAAGCACTTTTCATATATTAACTCATTCATTCCCCACAATGACCCCACAGAGAAGGTACAGAGTCTTCATCTGTAAAATGGGGATAACTAATGCATGGAACACTTGAATGACATTTCCAAGATCACACAAGTAGTAAGTGGTGGGTCCAAGATTCAAACTGGTATTTGGCTCAGACATCATTCTCTTTCCATGATTGTCTCTTTATCAGAAGGTACTAATCGGACTAAAGTTTTGCTACAAATTAATAATAAAAACAGTGCATATTTATTAAGTACTTCTTAAATGTCTGGCATTGTGCTAAGCACTTTCAAGCATCTAACATTTACTCTTCAGAGCAATTATGCAAGGTATTATCATTCCCATTTTGTAGGTAGAGAAACCAAGGCTTAGAGAGATTAAGCAATTATACACAAAATTATACAGTGCGTGACAGAGCCAGGATTCAAATTCAGATCTGAATACCTCCAAAGCCAATACCCTTACTTATGTAAACAATGGAAATGAGCTTGCCGGTGAGGTAAATTAGCATTCAAAGACCAAAGAATACACAGGCATTAAAGGCCAAGTATATGCCAGTCACTGTGATAGGGACTTTTTCATCATTATTTCACTTCATCTCCATTATTAATATTTTTTTAGGATTAGGTCTCACTTCTGAAAATTTGGGATCAGGTTAGGTATTTATTATTCTTGTCTAAAGGTTCATAAAATACAGACTCTTAAAAAATATATAATTATTTTTTTAAAAACGCTGTAAAGATTAAAAAAAAGAGAGAGAGCCCAAGGATAGTTGAGTCAGAAGTCAGATGGTTGAGTCAGAAGATAGATTCCAGTCTCCTCTCTGAAAATAAACAGCAGTGCATTTTTGGGCAAGTTGATTTCTGGACTGTTCTTCATGTAAGAAGTGGCACAGGTTGACCTGAATGATTGTTTTATTTTTTTTAAAGATTTTATTTATTTATTTCAGAGACAGAGAGAATGAGAGATAGAAAGCACGAGAGGGAAGAGGGTCAGAGGGAGAAGCAGACTCCCTGCTGAGCAGGGAGCCCGATATGGGGCTCGATCCCAGGACTCCAGGATCATGACCTGAGCCAAAGGCAGTTGCTTAACCAACTGAGCCACCCAGGTGCCCCCCCAATGATTGTTTTAAAAACAAGACAGTCCTTTTAGGGGGGATTTCTGCAATGTATGATTTAGGGAGAAAGCAGTTTCCTGGCTCCTGGTGGCTCATGAGTGTCAAAATCACTCAGCTCACAGAGTGAGACACAATAAAAGGGAATTTTACTTCATTATCCTCTCCCTTGAGTCCTACTCACATGCCCACCTTACTACTGGGATTCCTACTCAACAGCTGTCATGAGGGCGGCATGCCCCTTCCAGGAAAAACAGGTTTCACTTAAATCAGACTGTCCACTTGCACCATTTTCCTGTCATTCCCCTTCCCAAATCTGCTCCCAACCCCACTGCTATCTCCTGGTGTCTGAACCCCATTCACCTTCCTTGATTGTTTTTCTTCAACCCCCTTTACAGATTTAGGCATTCAGCAAGAACTTATCAAGTGCTCACAGGGGATATCTAACAAGGGCTCTTTTCCTGTTTGGTTCTTTTAATCAAAAAGTCACCTTCTTTAAAAAAAAAAAAAAACAAAATGTGAGCATCTGCTGTTTATAGCCATCTTTCCCAAACATGCTTCATGATGGGAAATATTTGGGTACTTATTCAAATTATTGATCTTTAGGACCTTACCCTGAAGAATCTAGTTCAGAAGATCTATGGTGGGGCTTTGAGAATCTGTTTTTCACAAATAACACCAGGTGTTCTTATTATCAGGCCAGTGTTAGAAAGACTCATATGAAGTAGAAGAAAGGAATCAGGCATTGTGTGTGTGATGTTAAAAAGTTTAATATTATAAAACCTTGGGAAGCTTATAATCTATTTGGGGAAACTAGATCCATAAACATAAAATAATGGTTGTCAATACACGATGGGACAAATAAGTGCATTAGACCATAAAAATGTGTAAGACCAGAATAAATTCAGAGAGAGGAGAGAGCTCTGGGCTGGGCTCAGCAGACAGACTTGGGTTATGATGCTGAAGACAAAAAGGATATGATTCAGTATGGAGAGCATGGAGAGAGGAGTGCATGGAATGGCAGAAATGTCAGAACACGGAGATGGGAGTCCAACTGGAGCAAAGGCAATGCAGAAGATAGCAGTTGACAAATTGAAACTGAATCCTGTAGGGAATGGGAAACCATTCAAGATGTCTGAGCTAGGGGGCAACTGATGACAATGTTTTAGCAGGTGAATCTGGTTATCATGTTCATCAGTGGCTTAGAGGTTCTCACCTGGAGGGCCCAGCCCCACCCCACCCCAAAGTTTCTGATCCAGGGGGTCTGGGAATGAAGACTGAGAGTTTGCATTTCTAACAGGTTTCCAAGAAATACTGATGCTACTAGTCCAGGAACCACACAAAGAGAACCACTATTCCAAAGACGGATTAGCACAATAAAGAGGTGGGGATGGCTGAGTGCCAAGACAAGAGTGGTGGTTTTAAAATAGGAAAGAAGAGGAAGATATTATGAAAGAAATTGGTGTGTGGTGAGAATAGGTACACATAGGTAAAGCAGGAAAAAAGGGAGATAAAATTATTTAGAGTTAAAATTTATGGACCCTAAACAGCAAGTAAAAGAATGTTGGATTATAGGAAGATGAAAAGTTCAGTCTGTCATAACAGAGTCGCTGCTTGGGTTGAATCCTTCTTGCTTTGTTCCATGTTGCCCCTGATCATACCAGCTGGTGAGGACAAAGTGAATGCCAAGATTTGTAAGACTACAAGGAAAGTGTTCTGGGCACTCACGGGATAAATTGGGTAATCAATGATTGAGGGTAATCAATGATTGACAATGTCTTCCAACCTGACCTGACCTGACCTAGTTACCAAGTCTGTCCCTGGCTGAGCCAGGGTAGCATTGTTTCAATTCAGTCATTTATGCAAACTCCCACCTAAACCAGAAAATCCTGCTTAGGACCAGAACAACTGTTGTCACCATCACTCCACACCTACCTGGAGGCTGTGAACCTTGACTCACTAGGCCACTCCCAACTTCAGCGATGGGCAGCACTCTCCCTATCTTTTGTTCTTACCACAAGGGGCCCTTTCCAGCCCTGCAGAGAATCTGGACCAGCCTCAGGGTATGAAGAGGAAGGAGCCTCCAGCCTGGGGTGGAGAGAATATCTGGTTATGACAGAGTCAGTGCATGGGAAGTCCTCACCAGACAGGGGAGCCAGGGATCCCCTCAGAGATAGCAACAGAGTGGGAAGAGAGGGCAGCACTCTGCATCCGGCCCTCACCAGCCTCCCAGAGCCTGGCGCACACGGGCACACGGCTTGCCCCTTGTGTTCTGTCAACACTTCCATGTCCTTGCTCTACCGTGGTTATCAATGAGAACTAGAAGGTCAATGCTAGGTCATCTGGGCTACAGCCAAAAAAAAAAAAAATAAAAAATAAATTATTCCTTCTCATTTCACAGGAGAGGAGAAACAGAAATAAGCACCTGGAGGACAGGGACTTCAGTTTACTTCATTTATTTGAACATAGACATACTTCATCTAGGACCATGTATCATGTGATGCCTCTGTGGAAAGGCAAATCCCTAATTCTGTATGAAATCCTCTGTCAGGGGCGCCTGGGTGGCTCAGTCGGTTAAGTGTCTGCCTTCAGCTTAGGTCATGATCCCAGGACCCTGGGATCAAGCTACAGTCAGGCTCCCCGCTCAGTGGGGAGTCTGCTTCTCCCCCTCTCTCTGCCCCTCCCCTCCACTCATTCTTTCTCAAATAAATAAAATCTTAAAAAAAAAAATCCTCCCTGTCAGTCAAGGGCATGTCTGGAAAGTCTGCCTCTGTGAACATTCTTCATTCCTAAAAATCCAAGTGTTGCAAAGTAGGTCACTTGGAATGGGTAGTAGCCATAAAGGACATTTTTTTTTTTGAAAGAGTGAATAATTTTTACAGTTTAATATTAATCTCCCTGCAGAAAACATAGAATATCTGCCAATTAAACAATATTCTAATAAGATGTATCTGTACACATATAACCTGGTTCAACAAAGATCTTCTCTTTGTAGATCCAAACTCATGAATAGACCTAAACTGGAAATGCCTATTATTCGTTCGTTATGTCTACATTTCCCATTTTACAAACAAACCTCTTTATTTATGGGAAGAGCTTCAGGGTTTCAGAATATCTTTAGTACAGGTCTCCTGATCCTGGAGCGGCAGCATTCCCCTGCTGTCCATCAAATGACATCCACTTGCAGCTGCAGGGCATTCAGTAGGGCTACTCTCCCACTCCAGAGTTAAATACATACAAAGACATATTGCACACAGGATAATCCTCTGGTAACCATACATGCCCTCCAATCTTACCAAACTATAATTTGCTTACTGTTCCTCAAATAAAATGTTCTAATCCCTATCTCTTTACCACTACCCTCCTCCCTTTTTTTTCTCCCAGTTTCTCTCATCTGAAATTCTATATAAATTTCTATCCAAACACTATCATTTTGAGCAGCCAAAGTCCTATCTTACTAAAGGACACATTCTTCCCTGACTATTCTACCCCATGGTCATCTGGGCTCTGACCCTCTTTAACCTTCATCAAGCATTTGGCTCTAATCTTTTTGCTGCCTAATTCTGTTAATTAGTTTCTCACAAGTTTTTGAGTTATCTTCCAATTAGATTGTAAGCTCCTTAAAGGAAGATTCCTATATTCTGGTTTTCGTATATTCCTCACACATCTACACAATAGATACTCTACATGTCCTGGTTTTGAAAAGTAACCTGGTCAGGGCACCTGGGTGGCTCAGTTGTTAAGCATCTGCCTTCAGCTCAGATCATGTTCCCGGGGTCCTGGGATCGAGCCCTGCATCGGGCTCCCTGCTTGGCGGGCAGCCTACTTCTCCCTCTGCCACTCCCCCTGCTTGTGTTCCCTCTCTCGCTGTGTCTCTCTCTGTCAAATAAATAAATAAAATCTTAAAAAAAAAAATAAAAAAAAAGTAACCTGGTCCATCCAAACTTGACCCAACATGTACATTTAATGTTCTTTACAGATTTTTCTAGAACCATGTTCATACATCCTTTGAATAAACATGATTTTCTGCTAGCACAATCAATTCATGTGAGATTTTGATATCAGAACTCATCAGCTGACTCTGTGTCCCAGCCACAAGACTGCAGTTGTTCATCCTGAGGGAACCCAACTTCTATGTCATAAACGAAATTCAGATCATCCTTCTTCTTCCGATTTTTCTCAAAAAGTTCATCCATGATGCTCTTTTAGCAAGTTCCTTTTCATCTAGTTTGTTCAGATCTTCCTCAGAATCAATTGCTATTTCCTGTTGAAATTTGTTCCATTTTCTCAACTAAACTTTGCCCCCACAAGTAACCTCATAAAAAACCTGAATAACTTCTCTAGCTGCCTCAGGGACACTTGTTCAAGTTAATTCTTGTGTCATGGATGATTCTTTAATTTTTCAGCAGCTCTGTTGCAATCTGAAAACTTTGAAATTTTTGGACTGGCATGATGCATTGGCAACTCTTCCTCTTCATTTCATTGTCATAGATTAAGATAATAGCTGGAGGCTAGAACCTAATTCCACAGTTCTTGGCAGTGCACATCATTCTCACACATATACTTCAGGTAAATCAGAGGAAATCTGATGAAAATGTGTGAGTCACATAATGACTTCCTGCTGGAAGTGGAGGTGGAGGTGGAGACAGGGAGCTCCCTGATATGACTTGCAGGACTGCATCCAGGGTCGGGGGTCTCCATAAAGGACATTTTATTTTGTCCACCACTCTAGGGGTTACATCAGTCCACTGGGCTAGCCAGTTTGCTGATAAAGCTAACATTGTTTTTCTGTAAGAAACATAATTCTTGCTTTCCAGGAAGAAAACTTTTATTCATGCATTCAAACAATATTTATCAAGGGTCAACTATGGACCAGGCATTATATTAGGCACTGGGAATACAGTAGTGAACAAAACTAATAAAAAGCTTTGCATTCTGGCAGCTGGTATTATAATGGGGGGAGAGGGAGATAAGTAGTAAACAAAACAAAAACACACCCAAATCAATTATAGAGAATGTTAGAAGGATGAATCCTACAAAAAACAATTAAGCAACAAGGAAGAGGATTATGATGTAGAGGGGCAGGGGGATTATGATTTTAAATGTTACTTAAGGAAGGCCTCATTAGGAAAAATTACATTTGAATAAACACAAGATGAGGAAACAAGCCTAGTGACTACTAAGGAAAAAGCATTCTAGAAAAAGGAACGGCAGCTCAAGGGCCATAAGGCAGGAGTGTGGCTACTGCCTTCAAGATATGGCTACATACAGCAGGAAACCTACCCTTCAAAGACTTAGGCATTTACTCTGAATTAGATGGGTGTCAGTTGGAAGGTATTGAGCAGAGAAGAAAAGTGCCCTAACTCATATTGGAACAAATCACTCTGGGTGTCCTATAAAGAACAGAACATGTAGGGACAAGAGTGGAAGCAGAGAGAACAGTGAGAAAATGATTACAGTGACCCAAGGTGATGTATGTGCTGGTGGTGAGGACTGAATTCTAGGTATCTCCTGAAAGAGGAATCAACAGAATTTTCTGGTTAGATAGCCTTAGTCTCCTCCTTAAAATATTGCTTAATTAAATCTACTCAAAAAGATATTTGGCCACCACACATTAGGGATAGCTTAAATGTAAACCCAAATTTCAATAGCCAAATCTAATATCAAATTGCTGATAATTAAAAAAAAAAAATTCATGATGGTATCATGATCTCTATCTGTGGATTTATGGTATCAGCTACATTTTAGGACAAATACTAACTTCGATTTCCATTAATTCTGAATTATACACAAAATAAAAAATAGGGAAATATCCTTGTGCATTCACATCATAGGATATTACAAAGGAATCAAAATTGTATTTATGAAGGGTTTAAATGACTTAGGAAAATGCTTGAGAAAGGTAGGTGGAAAAATAAGAGTACAAAGTTATAAATATATTATCTCAATTATACAAATATGCCAAATGATAATAGTAATTAGCTGATGCTAATGGGATTGGGAGTTATTTATGCTTCTATTATACTTTTCAAGTAGATTAAAGTGAGACTATTATTTTCCTTTGATAGTAACATTAAAAAAAAACCACTATGGCAAGATTCATCTATGGTTGCTTTCCATTTATCCAACAAGATGAAATGGAGGAGGCAATGTGCTAGGTTTATTGAGGATGATCAGAGTCCCACTGAAGGGGAGAGAGGGAACATGCTAGAGTCTCCACAAATATGCCGCCCCAGCATCCCTAACCCTTCTCCAAAGGTGTCTCTTCACATCACCCCATTCTCCACCACCAAACTCGTATTAGATTTTTCTCCATAGTAGAGCTAGCTAGTCCATCATGACTAATTATCATTTTCCTCATTTGCATATGTTTTTAAAAAAGATATTATAATATCCTTAAACTAAATGGAGACTGGAACAGAGTTTCTATTGGATCCTCTGCTCCACTTGATGGAAAGCCAACTGTGTTCTTGCCTCTTATAGTAGCAAGAATGTGAACAACCATCCACAACCACCTCCTCATTTCACCTGTGACTACAGGGGCTTTCTGACCTTATTCTCTCAAATGTGCTAATTTAGTAGATTCCTAATAACAGCATAAGTTAATTCCATATATAGATATATATGCCTCTACAAACAGCCAATATACATTATTACTTTACTAAAAAAACTAAGTAATGTAATTACTAGTAAACTTCTCTCTTCAATACAATATACTCTCTTTCTGGCAGTAAAAGGGGTAGAGCAGAGAGGAAGAAAGGAAGAAAATAAGAAAGAGAAAGGGTGAAGAACCATAGAGAGCATCCCAAAGTTATTTGTAACTACTCTGGGAAAATAGCATCAATTAAAAATCCTCCAAAATGTCTTGGCAAGAAAAAACAGAATACTTTTATTCCCTGGGTCACTCAACACCTAGTAGTCCTAGGAACCCTTTAAATTTTACCCTGAGAGGGGTGAGAAGCTGTGCAACAGCCGGTAGCAGGGAAGCGAAGTGATCTTATTTGCATTTTGAAAAAATTACTCTGGCCACAGTGAGGAGGATGGACCAAGGGGGATGTGGAATGACCTGTGTAGGAAACTGAGCTTCACACTGGTATTGAATCAAATAAGTCAGAATTACTTTACTCTAAAAACTGTCAGCAGTTAGGGGGAAGAGACACTGAACTGCTTTCTTCCCTCTAAGAAATTTTCAGTTTAAGTGTGAGAGGATCTTCCAAAAGGATGTAGGGCAGGAGCAGGTAGTGAAAAACCTTGATGAAATTGTAACTTATTTTATGAAAAATAACAGGTACATATTTCAGAGCCTAATACTTTCTTATCCCAGAGTCCTGGGATCAAGTCCCACATGGGGCTCCTTGCTCAGTGGGGAGCCTGCCTCTCCCCCTGCTTATGCATGCTCGTTCTCTATGACAAATAAATACAAAAATCTTTAAAAAACAAAAAAAATTTTTTCATTTTTTAAAACTACTGATATCTTTCAGGGTTACTTGTTACCGTGGCAAAACCTAACCTGATTGGTACTGATACTGGTTTAAGGTAATAGAAAATGCTGGTGTGAAAATTAAAAGGAAATCTCTAGAATGGAATCAGGAGGTTCCCGGTGGGAGCTCTTATGCCCTAACACGTTGTCAATTACAGATCCAACAGGAAGAGATGGACCTTGCCCTTGGACACTATTTTGCTATCCCAGTAGTTGGAAGAAAAGCTTTGCTCCTTTCCCAGGCAAGAGCTCAGCCGATGAAAAGCCACTATACTTCAAACTGCCACTTTAATACAATGGAATTTTTGTTTATATCAGACTTCCTAATGTTCCCCTTTCCTAATCTTTAAGTGTTCCTCTGCTTTGTTCTGTGGACTTGCCTCCAGTTCTGCAGTAGCTTGCTTGTTCCAGATTGCAATTCTCTACTATTCCCAAATAAATCCAGCTTTTGCTAGTAAAGTAATTGGCAGTTTTATTTTTTAAGGTTAACGCTGGCTTCCTCTGGAATTTCCAATAATTGAGACCAAACAAATCAGAGATCATAAACAAAGACTAACAAATTCAGAAGAAGTGTTTACTCTTAAGAGTAAACATTGCAAGCCTGAGACTGATATCCTTAAAAAGGTCTGCTTGGAAGGTTGCCTTTGGCCAGAGTCTAGGAGCTCAAATTTCTGGAGGACTCCCAGCATTTCCTAAATAATTTGTGAGGTACAAACAATGTGGTTTAAGATAAATACCTGCTTTCCCTCTGGGAGCCTAGAATTTGGGTACGTGTTAGGTAAAGGGTGAGTACATGACCAGCACCCCAAAACACCCAGAGTGACAAGCCTCTAATGAGCTTCTGTGGTAGACAACATTTTGTGGGTATTGTCACAACTTCCTGCTAGGAAATTAAGTGCATCCTTTGTGAGTCACTGGGAAAAGACACTTGGAAGCTTGTGGCTTGTTTCCTGCAGACTATGCTTCATGCACCTTTTTCCGTTTGCTGATTTTGCTTTACATCCTTTCACTAATAATAAATCATCACAAGTATAACTAAATCCTCTGAGTTCTCCTAGCAAATCATCAAACTTGGGGGGTGGTCTCAGAGACCTCCAACACGGTAAGAAACCAATGGCAGAGTCAGAAGAGAAAACAAAAAAAGAGATTTCAATTAAAAAACTTCAAGTACTGGAATTGCAAATATGGAATACAAAATTATTCCATGTAAAATGACTAAAGAAATAAATGATAAAATAACACATTTGAGGAGGAAGAAAATAACCACCAAGGAAGAAAAGGTAGGTTTGAAAAACAACCAAATGAAATTTCTAAAAATGAAAAAATTTAAAGATAATAGCTGAGAATTTTTCAGAATCAAGAAGATATATGATTCCACTGACTTGGAAAGCATATTATATACCAAAAAGGATTAAAAACAAAACAAAATCAATCACAAGACATATTTTGGTGAAATAGATCACAGAGCTTTAGATCTTAAAAGTAGCCAGAGAAAAAAGACAGATCACTTATATAGAAATAAAAGATGGATAGAGCCTGAAAAAACAATCTCATGAAAATGAGAGATTTTTCAAATAAGCAAAAAGATTTTCACTATCAATGGATCTTTGCTAAAGGAATTTTCCAAAAAGCATACTTCAAAGAGAGGAAATCCTCTCAAAAGTTAATTTGAGATACAAGGAATATATAAAATGGCAAATGTTTCTGTGAATCTAAATAAGTACTTCTGTATAAAATGATAATACTAATCTGTGGGATTATAATAGGATAAAACTAAAATACACCATAATTGTCATACAAGTTGTGCTAATGTAGTTAAAATATATTAAAATCTTTGGTTGAGATATTTGTTTAACTTGATTCTTTGTCAAGTTAAATAACTCAGTAAAATTTAAGACAAATTACAAAAAACAAACAAACAAAAAAACCCCCAAAACTCTAAACCTTCTAAGCCATCAGAGGGAAAATTATAGAAAAGAAAAACACAAAACTAAAAAAAAATGAAAAAAAAAGAGGGAGGAGCAAACAAAGAATAAAGGGAGAATACAAGTGGATTAAGTAGAAATGCAAACATATGAGGGTAGAAACAAATTTACTATAATCATAACAGATATTAATAGATTAAAGTTGTCAGGCAAAAGAGACAAATTACCAGTGATTGGATATAAAGTAAAATTCAGGTATGTTATTTACAAGGGATATTCCTAAAAGGCCACAGAAAAGTTGAATTATAGGGGCGCCTGGGTGGCTCAGTTGGTTAAGCATCTGTCTTGGGCTTGGGTCATGATCCCAGGGTCCTGGCATCGAGCCCCGCATCAGGCTCCCTGCTCAGTGGGGAGTCTGCTTCTCTCTCTCCCTCTCCCTCTGTGCGTATGCCCTCTCTCTCTCTCTAAAATAAATAAAATCCAAAAAAAAAGAAAGAAAAAAAATCATTGGAATTAAAAAAAACAGTTGAATTTTAATTACACTCACACACCAGGGAACTATTAACCAAGAGAAATTGGAAAACACCACATTTAGAAGAAATAAATACATATTTAGAAATTAAGAAGATCCCTATGAAATGGTAAACATGATACTTAACCAGGAAGATAAAAAAATTCTAAGTTTGCATGCACCTAGTGAAATAGCCTCAAAATATGTAAGGCAAAAATAAACATAATTTAGCAACCAAAAAGTGGTATTTTAAACATATTTATATATTGTCATGCTAACTTGATAGCTTGTCTCTTATTTAAGAGTATTTTATTGTTCTAGGAAACATGTAATACATTGTCATTTTTCCATTTAACATAATAGAAAATAGGCTCCTGGTTAGGAGTTATTTTTGCACAGAATATCTGATTTTTTAAAACCATTAAATAGAAGACACCAAAATATTGTTCAAGAATATATACATATGTGATAAAATTATTTTTAAAGAACAAAGGAAAGGTAATTTAGAGCAACCCTCCTAAGGACAAACTTTTAAAAACAGGGAAAAAGCATAAAAAGAGCTAACATTTAGTGGTAGGGAGCCTCAAAGATGGACCATGATGATTTCTGCCTTCTGTTGGTCACACCCTCAGGAGAAACTAAAAATTATTTTGAATAAATGAAAATGAAAACACAACTTATCTAAATTTGTGGGATGCAGCAAAGTGGTACATAGAGAAAAATTTATAGCACTGAATGCATATATTAGAAAAGAAGAAAGTTCTACAATCGATGATCTAAGTTTCTACTTTAGGAAACTAAAAAAAAAGCAAACTGAATCCAAAGTAAGAAGAAAGGAATAATAGAATTAGAGCAGAAATAGTTGAAATTGAAAACAGTTAATCAATAGAGAAAAATCACTGAAACCAAAAGCTGACTCTGAAAAGATAAATAAAATCAATAAGCCTCGGGGCCCCCTTGAACCCCGTGTTGGGCTCCCTGCTCCGCGGGAAGCCTGCTTTTCCTTCTCCCACTCCCCCTGCTTGTGTTCTCTCTCTCGCTGTGTCTCTGTCAAATAAATAAATAAAATCTTTAAAAAAAAAAAAATCAATAAGCCTCTAGTCAGACTAAGGAAAAAAAAAGAGGACAAAAATTACTATATCAGAAAAAAAAGAAAGGACATAACTATAGATTCTATAGACATTAAAAGGATACTAAAGAACTACTGTGAACAACTCTATGCTCATGAATTTGATAAACTAGATGAAATGGACCAATTTCTTAAAAAACACAATTTGCCAAAACTCACACAATAATAAACAGGGCTCCTGGGTGGCTTAGTTGGTTAAGCATCTGCCTTCGGCTCAGGTCATGATCCCGGGATCCTGGGATTGAGCCCCACGTTGGGCTCCCTGCTCAGTGCGGAGTCTGCTTTTCCCTCTGCCCCTCCCTCTGCTCGTGCTCTCTCTAATAAATTAAGTAAAATCTTAAAAAAAAAAAAAAAAAAAGAATAAACTACCTGAATAGGTTTCTATCTATTAAAGAAATTGAATCAATAATTCATTACCTTCCAGATGGGTTCCCAGGCCCAGAGGGGTTCACTGGTAAATTCTACCAAATATTTAAGGAAGAAATTATATGAATTCTCCACAAGCTCTTTCAGAGGATAAAAGCAGAGGGAATACTTCCTAACTCACGTTATGAGGCCAGCATTATCCTAATACCAAAACCAAAGACATTATAGGAAAACTATAGACCAATGTCTGATGAATATAGATGCAAAAATCTTCAATAAAATATTAGCAAATCAAATTCAACAGTGTATTAAAGGAATTGCACACCACAACTAAGTGGGCTTTATCCCAAGTAGTCAAGGCTGGTCCAACATTCAAAAATCAATTAATGTAACCAATCACATCTACAGGCTACAAAAGAAAACTCACATGACCATTATTAATAGATGCAGAGAAAGCAACTGACAAAATCTAACATCTATTCATGATAAAAACTCAGGAAACTAAGAATAAAGGGGAACTTCCTCAACTTAATAAAGAGTATCTATAAAAAAACATACAGCAAGGCACCTGGGTGGCACAGTAGGTTGAACATCTGACTCTTAGTTTCAGCTCAGGTCATGATCTCAGGGTCCTGAGATTGGGCCTGCGTTGGGGTTCCACACTCAGTATGGAGTCCACTTAGTTTCTTTCTCCCCTTTCTCTCAAATAAATAAATCTTAAAAAAAATACAGCTAGCATATTTAATGGAGAGAAACTTGAAGCTTTTTCACTATGATCAGAAACAAGGCAAGGAAGTCCCCTCAACACTTCTTTCAACAGCATATTGAAAGTGCTAGCTAATGCAAGAAAAGAAAAGGGGAGCCTGGATGGCTCAGAGCATGCAACTCTTGATCTTGGAGTTGCGAGCTGGAGCCCCACATTGGGTATAGAGATTATTTAGGGGGAAAAAAAAGACAAGAAGAAACAAAAGGTATGCAGATTGGGAGGGAAGAAATAAACTGTCTTGTTTGCAGATGACATGATCCTCTATGTAGAAGACCCAAAAGAACTCCTGGAACTAATCAACAATTATAGAAAAGTTGCAGGATACAAGGTTAATATACAAAAGTCAATCATTTTCCTATATATAGCAATGAACAAGTGGAATTTGAAATTAAAAACAATACCATTTACATTAGCACCCTCAAAAATTAAATACTTGGGAATAAATCTCATAATATATATACAAGGTCTATATGAAACTACAAAACCCTGATGAACAAAATCAAAGATTAATAAATGGAGAAATATTCCATTCATGGATAGGAAGACTCAATATTGTCAAAATGTCAGTTCTTCCCAACTTGATCTACAAATTGAATGCAATGCCAATCAAAATCCCAGCAAGTTTTCTTATGGAAAACCAATCCTCAAGTTTATATGGAAAGGCAAAAAATCCAGAACAGTCAACACAATATTGAAGGAGAAGAACAAAGTTGGAGGACTGCCACTAGCCAACTTCAAGACTTACTATTAAGTGACAGCAATCAAGACAGCGTGGTATTGGTGAGGGAATAGACAAATAGATCAGTGAAAGAGAATAGAGCCCAGAAATAGACTCCCATATATGTATAGTTAATTGATCTTTGATAAAGGAGCAAAAGCAATACAATGGAAAGAAGACAGTCTCTTCAATAACTAGACATCCACATACAAAACAATGAATCTAGAGACAGATTTTACATTCTTCACAAAAATTAACTTATAGTGGATCACAAACCCAAATGTAACATAAACTGCAAAACTGTAATACTCTAGAACATAACAGCAGGAAATAGATGACCATGGGTATATGGTGATGACTTCTCGGCCACAACATCAAAGACCCAATCCATGAAAGAATTGAAAAGCTGGAGTACATTAAGATTAAAAACTTCTGCACTGTGAAAGACAGTATCAAGAAAATGAGAAGACAAGCCACAGACTGAGAAAAAATATTTGCAAAAGACATCTGATAAAGGACTACTATCCAAAATACATGAAGAATTCTTTTTTTTTTTTTTAAAGATTTTATTTATTTATTCATGAGAGACACAGAGAGAGAGCGAGAGAGAGGCAGAGGGAGAAGCAGGCTCCCAAGGAGCAGGGAGCCCGATGTGGGACTCGATCCCAGGACTCTGGGATCATGACCTGAGCCGAAGGCAGACGCCCAACCATCTGAGCCACCCGGGCGCCCCATGAAGAATTCTTAAAACTAACTTAAACCTTAAGAAAACAAACAACCCGGAACGCCTGGCTCAGTGGGGAGCCTGCTTCTCCCTCCCCCTCTCTCCCTGCTCATGCTCTCACTCTCTCTCTGTCTCAAATGAATAAATAAAAAATCTTAAAAAAAAAAAACCACCCAATTTAAAAAATAAGCCAAAGACATCTCACCAAAGATGGTATCAGCTGGCAAGTAAGCATATGAAAAGATATTCCACATCATGTGTCATCACAGAAATGCAAATTAAAGGAACAATTACATACTACTACATACCTATTAGAATGGCCAAAATCTGGAACACTGACAACTCCAAATGCTGGCAAGGATGTAGAGCAACAGGAACTTTCATTCATTGCTGAAGGGAATGCAAAATGGTATAGCCTCTTTGGAAGACAGTTTGGCAGTTTCTTACAAAACTCAATATACTGTTACCATCAATCCATCAAACCTGCTCCTCAGGGAGTTGAAAACTTACATCCACGCAAAAACCTGCACACAGATTATAGCAGCTTTATTCGTAACTGCCAAAATCTGGAAGCAATCACAATTACATATGGTAGGTGGATGGATAAACTGTGGTGCATCCATACAATGGAATATTACTAGGCACTGAAAAGAACTAGAGGAAATTTTCCAAGTGAAAGAAAATAACCTGAAAAGGCTACCTACTGTGTAACTCCAACTATATAATGTTCTGGAAAGGGCAACACTGTTGAGACAATTAGAAGATCATTGATTGCCAGGGATTATGGGGTAGGGGACAGATGCAGAGGAGGAGCACAGATTTTTAGGGCAATGAAAAGACTCTGTATGATAGTATTATGATGGATACTTGTCATTATACATTTGTCCAAACCTATAGAATGTATATCACCAAGAGTGAACTGTATGGAACTATGGACTTTGGGTGATTATTATGGTGTGTCGATGTAGGTTCATTACTTTTAACAAATGTACCAGTCTGGTGGGGGATGTTGATAATGAGGGAGACTGCATGTGTGGGGGCAAGGGCTATATGGGAAATCTCTGTACGTTCCCCTCAATTTTGCTGTGAACCTAAACCTGGTCTAAAAAAGAATCTTAATTAAAAAAAAAAAAGTCTATTGAAATCTAAAAAAAGAAAAGAAGAGGGGCGGGGGGAAGAGTCAACTGGATTCAGTCTGGAGACTCTAAGACTATACATTTGTAATTACCAATTACCAAGCAAGTCACACAGTGAAGGCATGCCCTATACAACTTATACCTCAAAAGCCAGCATGATACTCTAAACACCAAGCCATAGATATTATGAAGAATCAGAGAGAATTAAAAGAACAAAGTACAGCCCTAAAACTCGGTACCATAAAGCAATTAGGAAATCTATTTTAGAATTCAAACCGTTTGTAATTTTCTTCTTGACGTTCATTTACTAAGATCTACTCTTGTGTCTTCCCTTAATTCAGTTTTTATTAAGAATTATGCTGCCACACCAGCAGTACATTTGCTTAAAGAAAATAATTATACAATTTTTACATTTTAGTGTCATTTTATGCTACAAAGCTTTATTTACATAGTTCTTCAGAATATATTTCAGTTGTTCACCCACTATTCTAAGTGTGAAATGGTATCAAATAGAGTAGCTTTACAGAAAAGCATAAAAGAGAGAAAACAATTCTACAACTTAATATATACAGTATCATTAGTGGTTATTATTTTTACAGTTTTCTTTTGAGGATAATCTACTGAATTTTGCTGCCATTGACATTTCAGGGTGAAGTTGTCTTTAAGAGCAGATTTCCACAGAGAATCAAGAGTATAACAGTCCAATATATTTTACAGGTTGATATCTGACAATTTATGAGTAGCTGCAAATCATTTTTTCTCCCATTTTTTTTCAAAAGTCTTGGAGGAAGAGGAATCATGACTTTCACCACTACTGTAGTGGTCATATAAAGTCTGAAATGAAAAACACACACCTGTTTTGTAACTTCTAAAGGTCAATGTATTATCAGACAAATAAAGACAACTACAAAAAATGTAATGAATTTCTCTCTTGTTATTATAACTAGAAAATTATAAACTATTGAAGATAATTAAGAATAGTAAACACCTAGCTTGGCCTAAAAATCCACTATCATGAGATACAGCTCCATCATTCTATAAAAGAAATGTAACATAGCCATTAATAAGCATATATATACCTTAAAGGCCTTCTTGCTCTGCTGTATTTTTCTTTAATTAACCCAGTCTTAGATAAATTGCTACACTTTAAAATACACTCATCAGGAAATATAGTTTCAGATGATATTTCAACTACTAAACAGATGACATTAAAAAAATACAAATTGTTATATAAATAAACACAATTAGCTATATTACAATCTACATATTTTAAAAGATTTAAGGCTAAGCCAACATTTAATTTATAAAGATAACAGACATCTCTACCATTAAGGAACTTATATAACCTTAGAAGTCAAGGTAACTAATTCATCTCAATTTTATTTATAAAAGGCTCTATATAATATACTGGTAGAAATTTAAAACATGGAGATATGAAAGAATAAAATTATAAAACAAATTTTGCCCAATTTGAATTCCTAAAGCCATTGATTTAACCACGAGCACTTAGGAAAATTTAAGAAAAAATTTACCTTTATGTCATGAATGCAAATATAATAGTGAATATATAGTAAATTCCTCCAGAATGTATCCAAGTTCTTGACATCTTAGATTGGCCTTACCCTACCCAGAGAGCTAAGAGTATTTTTAATTTAAGCTCCCATAATTTTATAATAACATTATTACTGAAATAAATAATTAGTAACTGCTTGGTAACTAAACCAGTTGCTCAATAAGCATACATAGGGTTCAAGAAATGACTAGGGGTTTGACGGCAACAAGATCAAAAAATGTTGGTATAGATAGAAATAAACACTGGGAGGCTGAAAGGTAGGTCTAAGACATTTGCTTTGAGAAATGTGCTGACTGCTGTACATAGCTTCAAGTCATTACATGTAACAAATACAGAGATTTCTCCAAGATGGCTTCTGAAAAAAAAATGGCTAGAAGAAATGAATTCAAAAGCTGTGTTAAGAATGTCGTTGATTTAAACGACAAATTCCTTTTGAAATTTATTCTAATCAAGACCTGACAGCAATTTTAGGAATGCACCTAATATGATAATATACTTTCAATTATGCTATCTGCAGAATAAGAATGTAAATCAACTAAGTCTATATTTGTCAAAAAGCACACATTAAGTATCTAAATGTAGAAATATACTTCATAGTTGATCTGATGATTGGACCAACTTTTCTTTGGATTACTTGCTTAAGTGTCTATTCACTAAACTATAGAAAACATTTAAAAGTAATGTAGAGGGCGCCTGGGTGTCTCAGTTGGTTAAGCGACTGCCTTCGGCTCAGGTCATGATCCTGGAGTCCCGGGATCGAGTCCCGCATTGGGCTCCCTGCTCAGCAGGGAGTCTGCTTCTCCCTCTGACCCTCTTCCCTCTCGTGCTCTCTATCTCATTCTCTCTCTCTCAAATAAATAAAATCTTTTAAAAACAAACAAATAAATAAATAAAAGTAATGTAGAAAGAGAACAGACATTCTTACTTTAGCAGCTTTCAAAATGGAGTTGGGAGAATTCAGACCAACGAGTTGGCCCAGAACATATTTCATTTCTTCAGTGGTGCCCTTAGCCATCTGGTTACCTGTCAAAAAATATAATCAATAAAATGCCGGTACCAATAAAAAATATAAAATCACATACAAATACATTCTGTTTAACAGCACAATAACTGGCTTCTTGTAATTTATCACTAATCATAGCCATTTACCTAGAATAAGTAAATATGAATGCCAGCAAGTTAAAAAAAAGCAATTTCATTTAATTTAGGATTTTAGCATAAAAGGAACTTCCTTACGGAAGGAAGTAGGCTGGAAAAGAGAAGCTGATTCATATTGTTTTTTGTTACAGCTATGTATCTGTTTGGATTAGTAGTTACTAATAAACGGATTTTCAAAGAAGTACCTGGATGAGTTTGAATTTGAACATACGGATGTGCCAGAAGCTCAGGAATGGATATCCTCTGCTTAGGGTCCCTTATTAAACAACACTATACAAATAAGAATTAAAAGAAAATCAAGTTTTCTTATGTAATATTAAGTGTCTTTCAAGATTGTATCATACTACAGAAGTTGCTTTCCAGATAGCCTACTCAGAAGTAACAAGATTATTTCACAAGTCATTTTTGCAAAATCCCCAAGTATTCATAAGTTTTAAAACACCTTCAAAGTGAGCTTAACATGACTTAAAAAGCTAATTCATTCAGCAATTCATTCCAATAGACCAGATATATCTATTGAAGCCAGTTACATAATTCTAGTGAGTTCAACTATTTCTTCTAAGCAAACAATTTAAGTATATGAAATATTATTCTTCTATATCCATATACTATTAATGTTACCTTTAGCACATCTTGAAGATCTTTCTCTGGAATATCAGGAAATTCGATTTCATGATTAGGGTCAATTATGGCATGTAATTTAGAAATCTGATTAATTATATGCTGAAATGGTGTCTTCCCATAAGTCATATAGTACAAAATGCAGCCTAAGGACCAAACATCACTTTTGGGGCTTATCTAATTAGAGAAAAAAAAAGAATAGTAAGTTATTATAATCTTAACATAAAAGTAAATGTAAGAATATTTTATACACACACACCTACACATATAATCCCTAACATTTAAAATCATAACTAAAGCTCAATGAATGGGCAAATACTAGATTAGGTTTACATGAAAAAAAATCTTTGTCTAGTTTTTGTTATATTTTGTTATTTTATCAAGAGATGAGCTTTAAGTCTCTCAACAAACTTATAATTAAAATATTTCAACTGAAACATATATTATGTTGTCAGCTTCTGAAAATATAAAAACTAAAAAACTGTAAGTTTTAAATTTACTTTTCTCCAAAATTATTGGATTACAATAAATATTTTTTAAGATTTTATTAGAGAGAGAGAGAACACGTAGGTGAGAGCAGGGGGAGGAGCAGAGGCAGAGAGAGAGAGAGGAGACAAAGAGATAGAGTATCCCAGGCAGACTCTGTGCTAAGCACGGAGCCTGATGCAGGGCTTGATCTCACCACTGAAATCATGACGTGAGCCAAAATCAAGAGTCAGATGCTTACCTGACTAAGCCACCCACATGCCCCAGGATTAGGATAAATTTTTATATAAATTCGTAACATATAAGTATGCATAGATTTTAAAATGGTTTAAGTTGAGCTATCCTAAACCCAAGAACCCAAGAATAAATCCAGGCTGGGCTGGATTTGAATCCTGGCCTTATTATTAGCTAGTAATTCTATATAACTCCATTTCCTCACCTCTAGAATAGAAATAATAAAAGTATATTGTCATGGACATTAAATGAGTGATATAACCATGAGATATGTATAAGCAGAGAGAGTAATTTCTGGGTATAGTAAGTAATCAAGAAATGTTACTTATTAAGTGTTCTTTGTATTAAATAATATCATTAGAAATAATGCAATATTATAACAATCATCATTCTGACTTTAAAAAGAACATGAATAAGATAAACACAGCAGTGGGCATAATAAATAAGAAGGGTTAAATTCCTTTTAAAAGGTATATATTCAAACATACATTAAAACAAAATATAACTACATGCTCTCAAAAAAGATTCATCTAAACCAAATGAAGAAAAAAGAAAAGAAATGGACACATAACCAAATGCAAAAAAGAGAGACAGAAAAAAAGCAAAATAGGAATATTAATATTAGAAAAAGAGAATGAGAACATAGCAAAACACTTTTAACAGAAGAGGGAAAGTCATTTTATGATAAAAGATAAAACCAACCAAGAAAAGATGATAGTCACAAACGTTTATGCACTGAAACTACATTTAATAGAACTATATTAAGTAAAAACAATAGTAAATTCTTCTGGGAGGATGGTAGAGAAATTTCAACATGCCTTTCAGAAAATGGCAGATAAAACAGATCCCACTATCTGAACACAAAAAAAACTAAAAATTAATAATAATAATTAAAAAAACCCTCCTCTTCCTCCAACTCAAACATCCAGAAGTTAAATCCATTTCTAAATAAATCATGGATTAAAAAGGATTTCAAATTATGGAAAAATGGCAGTGGCTACAGCAACATAGTTGTTCTTATTTGTTTATTTCTGTAACTGAAGTATAGTTGACACATGTTACATTAGTTTCAGGTGTACAACATAGTGATCTGACAACTCGATACATTGTGCTACCTCACCGTAAGTGGGGCTACCACCTGTCATCACACAACACAGTTACAATACCACTGACTCTATTCTCTATACTATGGCTTTCATCCCCTGACTTACTCATTCTGTAACTGGAGGCCTGTATCTCCCACTCCCCTTCACCCATTTTGCCCAATCTCTTACCCCCCTCTCCTCTGGCAACCATCATTGTTCTCTGTATGTAGGAGTCTGTTCTTTTTGTTTGTTTGTTTTGCTTTTTAGATCACAGCATAGTTTTTCAATCTGTCCAAGTCCCCAGATAAGATAGACAGAGAAGCCTGGTAGCAAAACCATATACATACAGAAAATATTTACAACAAAACTAAGTGAAAAACTATACCCATGAACCCCAGAATATTAATGGAGACAAAGTACCAACAGCCACAAATCAAATCCTGTATGGTAGAGGTATTTGAAACAGAAAGCAGAGGGAAATAATGAATGGGCCTGATAGATTTCAGAACAGAAACTCCAAATAGCCAACAGATGTTCATTGGAAAGTAATTTGAGAACAGAGGAGACTGGGAGGGGTTTGTGCTCTTTACCAGCAGGGATTACCTCATATGTTGGGATAAAAAATTTGTCTTCTGTTCAGAATCATTAAGGCCACTGGATAACAGGGGTTTCAAATGACTGGAGATTTTCTCGTAATACTAAAGCACTGAGTTGACAACTGAAAAAAATCTGAACTCTACATACATATAATTCAAAATGAATCTTATTTTTTTTTAAATCTTATTGCATAGTATTTTAAAACTAAAACTGCAAATTTTAGAAATAATGAAAATAAGAAACACTACAAAAATGTGTAAGTAGAAGTTAAAACTCAAGAGTAAAATTTAGTTTTAATGTTTTAATTAATAAAATTGCAAAAATTAAATTAGCAATTATTTAAGTCCAGAAACTAGAGGGGCACCTGGGTGGCTCAGTCGGTTAAGAGTCTGCCTTCGGCTCAGGTCATGATCCCAGAGTTCTGGGATCAAGTCCCACATCAGGCTCTTTGCTGAGTGGGGAGCCTGCTTCTCCCTCTCCCTCTACCTGCCACTCCCCCTGCTTATGCTCATTCTCTCTCTCTCTGTCAGATAAATAAATAAAATCTTAAAAAAAAATCCAGAAACCAGAAAAAGAAACCTGAAGAAAATAAAAATAATAGAGATAAAAGCAGAAACTAATTAGAGAACAAATGAAAATAGAATAAATGAAGACTTTTTTAAGATTAACAAAACCTTAGTAAATCTAATCAAGAAAAAAAAGACAACAAATCCAAGTATTAAAAGAAAAGGGGAAACTTAAAAGATATAAAAAGAAATTGATGAGGACTACTTGACATAATGTATACCAGTTACTTGAGAAGATATTTAGAAGCCTGACAATTTTCTAGGACAGAAAATACAATTAGTAAATACACATTTATCAAGCAATTATTTTGAACTAGGTAATGTATTGATTAATATTCTTTCTCATTTAATCTTCAATTACTTTTTATTTTTTTAAAGATTTATTTATTCTGAAAGAAAGAGAGCGTGCGCACACACGAGCGAGCGGGAGGAGGGGCAAAGGGAGAGGGAAAGAGAGAAGCAAAAGCGGAGACTTACGGGGGCTCAAACTCAGGACCCTGCTGAGATCATGACCTGAGCCAAAATCAAGAATCTGACGCTTAACCAACTGAGCCACCCAGGCGCCCCTCAATTACTTTTTAATTAATTAAAAGTAGGCAAGTCAAGTCACAAAGACTGTTGTTAACGAAGAGGCAGATCTATTGCTTGAATGCAGGTCCCTGGACAACAATGTGTGCTTGCGTGCACTTTGTGACACTGCTCCAGAGCAAGAAGGGTTAGTTCAGAAGCCAGAGGCATCCTGGCAGGCAAAAGGAGCCCAGCAAGAACACCAATGAGGCTAACACAAAGCTCACTGAGGTGGTGAAATAAGGTAAGTGGGAAAGTAGCCTGTGGCAGGCTGGGAAAAAATTACAGACTAGAATTAAACCTGGAAATGCAGAATTCGCAAATGAATAAATGGTAAGAGATAAAACGTAAGAATCAAAGAAGAAACAAAAGACTTCAAAGTTTATCAGTTCAATACCATTTAAGGGGTCCAAATCAGAGATAATTTAGTCGTAATTTCTACCTTTAATTTTAAAACTTAAAAATACCCTGGGAACATTTCTTATTGGAGCACACTGTTGAGACACCATCATATTAAAAGAACAGTCTCAAATCAATAAATAACAGTAAAATTGAATCCCATGACAATTTACTTAAGAAAGCAAGGACTTTATAATGACCTAAAAAGTTTTAGAACTTGAGCAAATTTGAGTTGGCTGTTAAGTTTAATCAAAGAATAGTCCATTCCCTATTGATGCCCAATAAATGGGATGTAAATAACCTTCACAGTACCTTTGACTTGGATTTCCCATTCTCTCTTGAGGAAGACATATCTTTGATTGCTTCTGGTGGCATATAATTAACTGTACCAACCTGTATGCAAATCACAGAAAACACAAATCAATGAAAATACTTTATTTTGCCTTAGGTTTTTTAAAACACAAACGTCAGACTCTTGGAAACTTGAATAATTACATAATGCAGTAATTTTTTAAAAACTCAAGTAACTGACAACAATATTAGGACATAAATTTCTTCACAACTCCAGCAAATTGGATTCATAATCGGTAAATTATTCCTTTCAGAATGCTGAGCTTTTTCTATGATGATGGAGAACAATTACCATAAAACTGTCGAGACTAAAGTTATACTAAAAGCCATAAGCTTTTTTTTTTTAAAAAAAAACCTAGCTTTTTATTTTTATTTTTTTAAGATTTTATTTGTTTATTTGACAGAGAGAGAGAGATAGCGAGAGCAGGAACACAAGCAGGGGGAGTGGGAGATGGAGAAGCAGGCTCCTCGCTGAGCCAGGAGCCCGATGTGGGGCTTGATCCCAGGACCCGGGGATCATGACCCAAGCCGAAGGCAGACGCTTAACGATTGAGCCACCCAGGCGCCCCTAAAAGCCATAAGCTTTGAAGGAATTGATATCAATCACTCATTTCTGTGCTAGAATAGACCTAGAATGCTTTTTTTAAAAAAATCAACCAACCAACCAATCAAAACTCTAGCTATGTCTCTAAGTATTCCCTGGGCCTATGCCCAGAGTGAGATGGGGCAGGTATGTAAATCATGCAAGAGCTTCCACAGTCGGATTATGCCAATCTTATAAGGCATTTATTTTATTTTAAAACAAATGGTTCTGTTTTCAAACACAAAATACCTGTACTTTAGGACCTTGCCATAGAGGATATCTTCAAACTGATTTACAACTAAATATTCAGCCGTATTTTTTTTTTTTTTAACCATTTATTTGAGAGAGAGCGTCTGCACGTGAGGGTATGAACAGGGAGAGGGGCAGAGAGTAGAGGGAGATGGAGAGCAGCAGACTCCCCGCTGAGCAGGGAGCCTGACCTGGGGCTCCATCCCATGACCCTGAGATCACAACCTGAGCTAAAATCAAGAGTCAGACACTTAACCAACTAAGCCACCCAGGAGCCCCAATGTTCAGCCGCATTTATGATACAAAGAGAAGTCACTGTCAAATAGAATTGTTTCAAGGGCATGCCGTCCATCTATTCCTCCTAAAAATGGTCTAGTTTTACTTCTAGGATGGCAGAGCCACATCAAAAATCTGCATACATGGAACACATCATCTTGGCTCCAAGCAGGATTACTTTTAGTTATTCTTTGGTGTCATCACCTTAGTTTTTATAGGGACAAATTTATTAAGTCTGTGATTGCATACTGTATTAGAAAAATGCAGTTGAGTACAGTATTCATTATGGTGTTTCCAATATGAAGGCCCACTTGAGAAATTTTTTTCAGTGGCGCCTGACTGGCTCAGTCACTTAAGCAGCCAGCTCTTGATTTTGGCTCAGGTCATGACCTCAGGGTTCTGTGATCAAGCCCCACCTTGGGCTTCCCACTCAGTGGGGAATTTGCTTGAGGATTCTCTCTGCCCCTCCCCTCACTTGTGCTTGCTCGCTCTCTCTAAAATAAATAAATAAATCTTTTAAAAAACTAGTTATAAAAAAAAAAAGAATTTTTTCAAATGCAAGTGATAGGAAAAGCTTTACTTCTCCAGAAGAATGAAATAATCTTACCTCATAGACAATGAAAAACATCTAACTGCAATTTCCTCTTTGGTTGTTACCAGGTATTTCTGAGACAAAGTTTCAGGTGAACTCAAGATCATGACCAAGATGATCTCCAAGACAGGTATTACTGCTTCTCTACCTCAGCTATAGGAAAATCATTCAAAACTGCTCAATTTATTTCTACCTAATCTTGACTTTCTATACTAAAGTGTATTAAATATGGTTCTGATTCTTATGGTATTTATTCTTATACAAAGGTTTCAAATCCTTTGAAGAATGAAGTAGGAAAAAATAAAATCCCCGTTAGCAAAATACTTTACAGGTGAAAAGGAATTGAACCGTAGTGTGTGGAAGCCAACCACTCATTACGTCTTACCTGAGAGTCTTTAACAATACTTGTTGTATCTGGTTGCATTTGGTTTGCAATCCCAAAGTCAATTAGCTTTAGCATTCCATCAACTATCAGAAAGTTAGCAGGTTTCAGATCACTGTGAACGATGCCTTCAAAATAAAAATCCATTGTGATATCAGACAATGTAAAATATTTTAAGTACAAAAAAATTTCACAACCTACTGGCTGAGTTGATTCCTTTAGTCAATCAAATTAAATGCTCATTTTTAATATTTTCTAAAAAGATAAAGCGCCTGCTATGTGCCAGACACTTTTCTAAGTTTGCTGCTTAGATTGAATCACTCAATTCTCATACCAGCACTGGGTTAAGGACTGTACTATTATTATCCCCACTTTTAAGAGAGAAACTAAGGCAAAGAGTTTAAGTAATTTGTTCAAGATCATATAGCCTAAGTGACAGGGCTGTGACTTGACCCTGGCAATCTGGCTTGAGAGTTAATGATCTTAAAACCACTGATTCACCACCCACTACATAACATCATAAATTATACTGCCAAGTGGTAAGACCCTAATGCCCCTGACACCTCTATCCCTACAATGCTGATCTTAATCTCTGGTGAATTACCTTTTAACTTATAGGAGACATGAGGGGAAAAAAATTACAATTATTTAGGTTAAGGGTTATTTTTAAAAAAAGAATACAGTAAAGGCAGAGAAGCCCTAAAAAGAACCAAGTCCAAGTAAAGTAAAAAAAAACAACTTAGGGCTAACAATTGAAAAAGAATAAAACCAACTCCCACACAGGGCACACAATACAAAATGACCAGGAGAATGAGAAATAAACATCTCAGATTTTTGAGAGGCCTGAACCGCAAAGTCTCAGATCTGCTATAACTGAACTATTTGGAGACCCAGGATAATGGACTATGTTAATATTAATAAAGATATATTTTGCATTATGGATGCATTATGGCTGTGGGAACTTGAGTTCATGCACTATATCCTTTGGTAAACAATGCTTTAAAGAAATGTTTTTTTTGTCCTTTCATCTTTAAATGAGCTTCCAAATATTTATCTAGTCTAAAAGTGCCAATAACAAATACTTAAAAATTAATGGTGTATTTCTCTAAGATGACATTATTAATGATTATTATAACTCTGCATATAAAGAGATTTTAAAATACCATGTTGATGAATTGTGTAAACTGCTTCCAACATATTTTTCCAGTAACTTTTGCGTTCCCATGGATTGATGGATTTTTTCTTTTTAAGCCAACTATTTAGGTCTATATTTCCACACTCCATTACCATGTAAATGTACTGGTCCGTGATTTCACTGCCATTAAAAACAAATAAAAAAACCAAACAATTCATGGTTAGGTTATACTATTAAGATTTATTAAGTCTAAAGAATTATAGCAAAAATAGTTTTCCTTTAAATTAAAAAAAAATTCTTACTAATCATAAAGTCGGATGATCTTATCACTGTGTTGTTGTAGTTTATTCAAGTAAGCGATTTCATTCCGGTAACTCTCAATTGTTTGATTATCTGCTTCTTCTAAGTTCACATATTTTATGGCATGTATCTGTTTCTTTTCATTCAAAACCTGGAATACCTATATAATAGAACAAAGGATAAAATTTAGAATGTACTACTTTTACATTATCATAACACTTCTAAATTTATTAGAATTTTAGGTTAAAGAATACTAATATGAATAATTAAACTTGTCTGGGCTTATTTTGAGTACTGAAGGGAAAAAATATGTTAGGAGAGCTAAAAGACCACTCTCAACTACCTATGACAATGGGCATTCAATTATGCAAGGGGTAAATGTAAAAAGTTTTTATATTAACATGTAAAAAAGGTAATTTAAATTTCATATGTATTCATAACACTCTGTTGGATACCTTAACCTGGAAAATAACCTAAAGAAGAAAACATTCAAAAACGTTAAGAACATCGGGGCGCCTGGGTGGCTCAGTCGGTTAAGCGGCTGCCTTTGGCTCAGGTCATGATCCCAGGGTCCTGGGATCGAGCCCCGCATCAGGATCCATGCTCGGCGGGAAGCCTGCTTCTCCCTTTCCCACTCCCCCTGCTTGTGTTCCCTCTCTCTCTCTGTCAAATAAATAAATAAAATAAAATAAAAAATGTTAAGAACATCTAAGGGCTGTCATAAAGAGTCAATTCATTTCACAGATGGTGTTTTTTTCCTATGTGCCTGGAACTGACATTTCATTCATGTGGTAGAGAGTATTTTTAAAAAATGTAATAATTGTAAGCTATCTGTATATTCAGTTGTGAAAAGTGGATTAGGTCTAATTTTCAAAGTCAAGTTGACAGGAACAAGATGTTCCTATAAGCCCACTGTCAGGATCTCTGAGGTCCAGGTCAGACTGCTCTGACTATAATGACAGTCAACTTCTAAGCAATATTGATGGGGCAGATAATACATCTTGAAAAATAGAAAACACTGTTACTGTGCCCAACTTTCAGCAAACATGCAACAGGGATGAGGCTTCTGAAATGCATGAATACAAATACAAATGCCAGGGTAAGGAAGAAAAATCACATTCATTTATCCCTTTGGACACGCTGAAGTAAAATATCATTTACTCAAAAGCCATTTAACCTTGACTACCCAACAGGTCGGGGCAAGGAATAAGACAAGAACAGAAGTGTGTATGAGATTCATGCATTGCAATTGCACTAACAAGCTTCGTTACTTTAAAATTTTAAATACAAAACTCTAACAAAGTCTTACTGGATTTACTGGCACGCATAGCAAATTAGACAGGGATAGGCATTAAAACAGTGATAGGGCGAGACAACAGAAAATAGCAAGGGAAGAGATAAAAGGAATTTTAAAACATATAAAGCCACTTTGTCTAAGGTAAACAGCCTTACAAACCTCAGAGAATTGAGAGTGTCTACTACTCTAGGACAATTAAAGTGTTGTTAGCAGTACCTACCACGCAGGGTTGGAAGGATGACCAAGATGATGTGTTTGCAGGAGAGCAAAATTAGCTACTATCTTTAAGGACAATTAGGACAGAATAAAGTGGACTTTTTATTTTTTTAAAGATTTTATTTATTTATCTGACAGAGAGAGAGAGACACAGCGAGAGGGAGCACGGCAGGGGGAGCAGGAGCGGGGGGGGGGGGCAGGCTTCCCGCCGAGGAGGGCGGGGCTCCATCCCAGGACCCTGGGACCACGGCCTGAGCCGAAGGCAGACGCTGAACGACTGAGCCGCCCAGCGCCCCCGAAGTGGACATTTTAGACGAGAATGGGCGCGTTCAGGGTGGTATGGCCGTAGACGAAGTGGACAGTTTAGAATCTATTAAAGTTGTCAGGTATATCAGAAAAAAGGATTTGCAGGATATTAAAACTATATAATAAGATCTCAAAGTTTTGGAGGAAATGAAAACTTTTAAATCAACTTTTTGCATGTATGAGCTTTCACTCCCGTACGCCCCTGCTTTGCCAAAACTCTTGCAGTACCTGATGATTAGGTAGCCCTTGTTTCTAGTTCAGAGATAGCATCAATTATAATGTTCAGTTTCATGGAAAGTTAATGAAAGAACTAGAAAGGCCAGTGTCATGACCATTCCTAATTGCCCCCATGACCTTTCTAAATGCTCTTAATACAGTATAAATTGGTCATTGCCTAAACTCTAGAATAGAGAGAACATAAACAGTTTCATAAAGCAGGTTACCCTCTTTCTCTGAGGTATGTTGATTTTGTCAACTCCACCATAATAATTAAATTAAATAATGATAATGTAATCATACTAAAAAAAAAATATGGGTCAGTCATGGCCTTATCACCCGGCTCTTGACTTAAGCTAGCACCTTCACTATGCTCCAAGGAAAAAAATATTTAAAACACCAGCAAGATTATTTTACATCCTCTGAAAACATACCACTAAATATCACACCTTGACACTACTCAAATATAGCTAAAGAATAAATAATAAATATTAACCAAAGAATTTCTATTAAAGCAACTAAATTAGATAATTCCAATATATTGATAAAAATCAATTGTATTGTCCCTTTGTTCTTATGCCTGAAATTTGAGGCAACAGAAAGGTGAAAATGTATACAAAAAAGAAACTAATATTGAACAATTGCTACACATTATAATGTACATACCTTATTTATAATAAGTTAACAAGACAGTCTTAAATCTAGTTACTGTTAGCTGGCTTAGAGAATACAGTAAAACTTAAACCCAACAGGTTTTGCTTCATAGATCATTCTTAACAATTTATAACAGCAAAACAGCTGAGTAGGAACATTCATCCAACAAATTACTTCACTCTTTTACGTTCTAGGCACTATTCCAGATTACGGAGCAAACATTGTTGAGCAAATCAGACAAACATCCCTACCTTGATGGAACTCACATTCAAGTGCAGGAAGACAAACAACAAACCAAATAAGTAAATTACAGAACACACTAGAAGATGAGCTACAGAGAAAAATAAAGAAGCAAATGGAGCTCACCTGCAAGTGGAAGGTGGGAGTTGTGGTATTAAAGAGTGTGGTCAAGGAAGGCCTGATTGAGAAGACATTTGAGCAAAGACGTGAGGATATCTGGAGGAAAACTGACTTTTTATATGAAAATACACGAGGAGAGCAAGGATTGAATCAATGAGACTAGTTAGAAGGCTATTATAATAAACCATGTGAAAAAATGGCAGTTGCTTTGACCAAAGTGGTAACAGTGGAGGTGGTGAGAAATAGTCAGATGCTGGATATACTCTTGAGGTAGAACCAACAAGATTTGCTGATTAGCTGGATGTATGTGAAAAAGAAAGTGAAGTCAATGATTGCAGAGTTTTTGGCCTAGCTAGTGGAAGAACGAAGTTGCGATTTACTGAACTGGGAAAGACTCTGGAGCCAGAGTTATGTTTGGGACATATTAAGTTTTAAATACCTAGTAGACAGCCAAGAAGACATACAGAGCAGTCAGACTGAGTATACAAGTCTGGAATTCAAGGGAGAGGTCTGAGCTACAAATATGTTTGGGAATTATCAGCATATACATGGTATTTAAAACCTCGAGACTGGTCAAAACCAAAGGAGTGAAGTGAGTTTAGGAAGAGAAGAGGTCAAGGACTGAGACCTGGAGCACTGTGCCATTAAGATAAGGGACATGAAGAAGACTGGAAAGGAATGGCCAGTTGGAGAACAGGAAAACTGAGAGAGGCCAAATGGGGGCAAAAAAATAGTTTCAACAACGAAAGAACAATCAACTGTCCCAAATGCTGAGTAACCCACAACTAAAGCTAAAATTAGATTTGGCAAAAATATGAAGATCATTGGTGATCCTGATAACAACTGTTTTGGTGAGTGAAGATAAAAATATGACTTAAGTGGATTTAAGAGAATAGTGAGGAGAACTGAAGACGGTAATTGTAGATAACTCTTTTGACATGCCTTCCACCCAGAGAAGTAGAACTGTACAAATTTAGAACTCAGATAAATTTAGGAAATGATCCATTCCAATTCCAGAAATTCACATTACTAAACTCTGTTTTTGAAAAGAAAAACTAAAAAAACTAAAAATATTAGTCAAATATCTTGCTGAATCATCCCAAAATATTACTTATACAAGATTGTGATAATTTGCCATCCTAAAGTCAATATTGTCATTTTGAAAAGAAATTTGGAAGTACAGGACATCAGAGGGAAGAACAGAGAATTGAAATTAAGAGATAGGCCTAAAGAGATATGTCATTTGTTGGAGAGAGGGAATGGGAGCAGGGGATGAGAAGGATTTTTTGGCTCAAAAGCAATACAGGCCCGCCAGGTGCTAAGAAAAAAGAGCCCCCAAAGGTAAAAAGACAAAGGTAAAAAGACAAATATTTTTCCCTCTTAAATGTTTAAGATACTTACCTTACTTGAGCCTCCACTTCCTATCTGCTTCAATATAGAATACATTCTTCCTTTAACTGAAATGCATTCATTTGTTGAAGAGGATGCTGAAATCTAAATAATTAAAAAATATAAAGATTCAAAGGTGCAAAGAATATGCCTGAGAAATTAGCTTGTATTGGTTAAATGCTTCCAATTTTGAAATTATCTTAAATTTTAAGTATTTAGATGTCAGTTACAATATTTTAAAGAGGAATTTTACTCTATTTTAGTCAAAGAAATAAATTTATTAATATATACACTTCCAAGGTATACCCCTCTAACTTGCCTTTACTTTTTAAATGTATTAATTTAAAAAGATTTATTTATTAGAGAGAGAGAGAGAGTGCGTGTGTGCGTGTAGAAGCAGGGGGAGCTGCAGAGGGAGAGGGAGAAGCAGGCTCCCCACTGAGCAGGGAGAACAATGCGGGACTTGATTCCAGGACTCTAGGATCATGACCTGAGCTGAAACCAAGAGTTGGACGCTCAATTGACTGTGCCACCCAAGTGCCCCTACTTCTTTTTTTTTAATTGTTTTCAATTTAAGTATAGCTGACATACAATGTTACATTCGTTCACCTGTACTTTTTAGAAACATAAAATAAATAGAAGATTGGGGCTCCGGGGTTGCTCAGTCAGTTAAGTGTCTGCCTTCGGCTCAGGTCATGATCCCAGGGTCCTGGGATCGAGCCCCACATTGGGATCCCTGCTCGGCGGGAGGCCTGCTTCTCCCTCTCCCACTCCCCCTGCTTGGGTTCCCTCTCTCTCTGTGTCTCTCTCTGTCAAATAAATAAATAAAATCTTTAATAAATAAATAGATAGACAGACAGATAGATTTAAGATCTCTTCCAATATACAAACTCACAAGCTATTCCTTTTCACCTTATTTATTCTCTTTTCTTATATAAACCTCTTTATACTTCCATATATAGACAATTATATCTATATTCTTTCTCCTCATTTAGCATTACATTATAAAGAAAGCAGAGTGCTAAGGTGCTTAGAGCTCCAGAGTCAATCAGACAAATGCAAATTTCAGCAATGCCCCCTTTCTGCTGGGTGCTCTTCAACATGTTAGTTAATCTGAACTTCAGCATCCACCTCAGCAAACTTCTAGCTGATGTCTTACTGCAACGTGCCCCTTCTTCCCTCCCCTTATGCTAGAGCTCTCTGTGGACCTATAAATGCTTTGCACCAATGGAGTGTAGTGAAAAGTCATTCCAAGCTGACAAAGAAGCTGAAGACACAAAGAGCATCTTATTAGCTGATTAAGTTGAAACAAGGTCTGAATATAACCATGGTCCTGCTTTAGATTCCAAATGGTAGAACTCTCTTGTAATCTCCTTCTACATAATATAAAAAGATGCTAATTTCTTTAACTTCTAGGGTTGAAAAACACTGCTGAGTCATGAAGTATGTTTCTTTTCCTTTTTTTTTTTTTTAAAGATTTTATTTATTTACTTGTCAGAGAGAGTGCACAAGCAGGGGGAGCTGCCAGCAGAGGGAGAAGCAGACTCCCTGCTGAGCAAGGAGACCGATGTGGGACTCGATCCCAGGACCCTGGGATCATAACCTGAGCCAAAGGCAGACACTTAACTGACTGAGCCACCCAGGCATCCCTGAAATATGTTTTCTATAGGAAAATATTAGGCTTTGAAATATATACCTGTTATTTTTCATAAAATAAGTTACAATTTCATTAAGGTTTTTCACTACCTGCTCCGGCCCCACGTCCTTTTGGAAGATCCTCTCACACTTAAACTGAAAATTTCTGAGGGAAGAAAGCAGTTCAAAGTCTCTTCCCCCTAACTGCTGACAGTGTTTATTTTTTAATTTTTTATTTAATTTTTTAAAAGATTTTATTTATTTATTTGACAGAGACAGACACAGCAAGAGAGGGAACACAAGCAGGGGGATGGGAGAGGGAGAAGCAGGCTTCCCGCCCAGCAGGGAGCCTGATGTGGGGCTCAATCCCAGGATGCTGGGATCATGACCTGAGCTGAAGGCAGACACTTAACCACTGAGTCACCCAGGCGCCCCCTGCTGACAGTTTTTAGAGTAAATTCTGACTTAACTTGATTCAATACCAATGTGAAGCTCAGTTTCCTACACAGGTCATTCCACATCCCCCTTGGTCCCTCCTCACTGTAGCCAGAGTAATTTTTTCAAAATGCAAATAAGATCACTTCGCTTCCCTGCTACCGGCTGTTGCACAGCTTCTTATCCCTCACAGGTTAAAATTTACAGGGCCCAGCAGAGGGATACCTGGGTGGCTCAGTTGGTTAATCATCAGACTCTTGATCTCAGGGTTTTGAGTTTGAGCCCCATGTTGGGCTCCACACTGGGCGAGGAGCCTAATCATTTAAATACATACATACATTATATATATATATATGAAAAGGGTCCAGCAGAACCCTAAGGATCACCTAGCCCCTGCCTGAGCTCTAGCCACACTCTAGCCCCTTTTCAGTTTCCTGACACTGGGCTTTTCTAGAAGGTCCCTGGCTACTTCACTTGGTCATGACTTGACTTATCAACTCAAACAGGGTCTGACATGAGTAACAGCTCAATAAATGTGTTTTGAATCAATGTATGTAGGGAAACCCGATCATCTCTCTCTCCTTTGTAATTTATTATTCTGCTTCAATCCTCAGAAGGCTATTCTTCTTGGGGTGCCTGGGTGACACAGTTAAATGTCTGCCTTTGGCTCAGGTCATGATCCCAGGGTCCTGGGATCAAGTTCCACATCAGGCTCCCTGTTCTGCGGGGAGCCTGCTTCTCCCTCTGCCTCTGCCTCTCTGTCTCTCATGAATAAATAAATAAAATCTTAAAAAAAAAAAACTATTCTTCTTTCCATAGAATACTGTCAGCTTTCTTGTTCTTTTATTTTTTTTAAAAGCGATACTTATTTTAGAGAGAGGGAGAGCGAGCAAGGGGAGGAGAGGGAGAAAGGGAGAGAAACAGACTCCCTGCTGACCACGGAGCCCTATACGGGCTTTGATCTCAGGAACCTGAGATCATGACCTGAGCAGAAACCAAGAGTTGGACGTTTGACTGAGCCACCCAAGTGCCCCCCCTTTTTTAATTGTAAAATACACATAACAAAAAATTTGCATTTTAACCACTTTTAAGTACACAACTCAGTGGCATTAAGATAAAGTACATTCACACTGTTGTGCAAACATTACCATCACCCATCATCTCATATGGAAACTCTACACCCATTAAACAGTAACTCCCCATTCCTGCCTCTCTCTAGACACTGACAACCATTATTCTACTTTCTGTCAGCTAAATTTTTTATCTCTTAATTTGAAATAGCTAATTACCTGTATGGTTTTTTTTGTTGTTGTTCTTTTTGGCTGTTTATTTAAACAACAATTGCTACTAACTTTTATAACTTACTAAGTAGCAGACCCTTTTGTAAAAGTTACATATATATATTAATTAATTCAATCTTCACAATTATCCTATGGGGTAGGTAGCTTTGTTATTCCCATTTTTTTTAAAGATTTTATTTATTTATTTGACAGAGAGAGACACAGCGAGAGAGGGAACACAAACAGGGGAGGGGGCGGAGAAGCAGGCTTCCCACGGAGCAGGGAGCCCAATATGGGGCTCAATCCCAGGACCCTGGGATCATGACCTGAGCCGAAGGCAGACACTTAAAGACTGAGCCACCCAGGAGCCTGTTATTCCCATTTTATAGATGATGAAATGGCCACGGAAAATTTAAGTAACTTACAAAAGGTCACACAGCTGGTAAGTAGTGAGGCCAAGATTCATGGCCAGAAAGTCTCCCTTCAGAGTTCATGCTTTCTACCACTATTAAGCTGCCTCTCAGATAGTTATTAGAAACTAATTTTAGGGCGCCTGGGTGGCTCAGTTGGTTAATCGACTGCCTTCGGCTCAGGTCATGATCCTGGAGTCCCGGGATCGAGTCCCGCATCGGGCTCCCTGCTCAGCAGGGAGTCTGCTTCTCCCTCTGACCCTCCCCCCTCTCATGTGCTCGCTCTCTCTCACTGTCTCTCAAATAAATAAATAAAATCTTTAAAAAAAAAAAAAAAAGAAACTAATTTTAGTATTGATATCAGGAGAGTGTTTTTTTCTCTAGATGGCAGTACAATCGCTTCATCAGCAAAAAATTTTATTTTTATTTTATGTTATGTTAATCACCATACATTATATCATTAGTTTTTGATGTAGTGTTCCATGATTCATTGTTTGCGTATAACACCCAGTGCTCCACGCAGAACGTGCCCTCTTTAATACCCATCACCAGGCTAACCCATCCCCCCACCACCCTCCCCTCTAGAACCCTCAGTTTGTTTTTCAGAGTCCATCGTCTCTCATGGTTCATCTCCCCCTCCGATTTCCCCCCCTTCATTTTTCCCTTCCTACTATCTTTTTTTTTTTTTTTTTAAACGTATAATGTATTATTTGTTTCAGAGGTACAGGTCTGTGATTCAACAGTCTTTCACAATTCACAGCGCTCACCATAGCACATACCTCCCCAATGTCTATCACCCAGCCACCCCATCCCTCCCTCCACCACTCCAGCAACCCTCAGTTTGTTTCCGGAGATTAGGAATTCCTCGTATCAGTGAGATCATATGATACATGTCTTTCTCTGATTGACTTATTTCGCTCAGCATAATACCCTCTCGTTCCATCCATGTTGTTGCAAATGGCAAGATTTCATTCCTTTAGATGGCTGCATAATATTCCATTGTATATATTTTAGTAGCATCTCATATTAATCAGCCAATGAAATGAGGCTGCTCAGTAATAGCAGACTTAAATAGTGAATTCAAATAAAAAGTAACCTAAATTACAAGAGAAATTTTGTGTAGCTATTCAAACTAGATCTCTTGGCCTAGTTAGTGAGAAAAACTTCATTCGTTTCTTTAATAACTAACCTCTCAAAATCACAAAGCATCCTTAGGAGGATATTAGAAAAGAGTTTTGCCTCATAGAACTAAGAATGGACAAGTTCTTAAGGCCATTCCTAACAACTAGCTGCTGTGAAAATAAAATCTTTGGATTTGATCATACCTAAATCATATACCATCATAAATGAAGCGTATCAAACCTGTAAAGTCTGAAGTGGAGTAACAGGTATTTGCTGCCGTTGCTGCTGGAAATAGGCAAGTTGGCTATAAGGTGTTGACAACTGACAAGCAGGTGGGAAGTCATTCTTTACAACGGGAGTTCTAAAACTAGGAAAGATATGGTTTTAGTTTAAAACATTAAAATTGTAAAAACAAGATTCTGATTCAGTTTGTGTAATTTTAAAAGATGCATATAAACTTAAATGTATTACATCAAACAGAATCCAAGTCAGTTTTCATAATATAGTTAAATTATTCTAGATACACCATCACCAGAAATTTCATTTGGGGGCAATTCTTTCTGAAAGTAATATTTTACTCCAAGACAAGAAATTCTTACTAGTAAAATTAATAAGATGGCATTAAAGTATGGAGTTGGGGTTATTTTATAAGAATTTAGCCAAAGCAAACATTAGCCTATGGCTGGTCATAGAGCTTATGAGAGCTTTTTAATAATTATGTTCTACAATAGCCTGCTAGAAATATCTGAAAGCCAATTACATCAGAGGAGTTTGGCTTTTGAGCTTAAAGCTGTGCTTTGCTTGTCTTATTCACTATCACATCTTCAACACCTAGAATGGTGCTTGGCACAAAGGAATTCTACAAATATTTGTAGACAATAAATAACATAACTTCACAAAAATAACTACATCATGATTCTAGTTAGCAACCATTCTTTAAAATATTCTAACATATAATAAAATGAGGTAATATATAGCAAAACTGTATTAAATTGGTTAAGAGACCAGGTTATAAAACCTCTTTTATAAGGCCAGTTCTAATTAAGATCAGAGTACATTATGAAAATGAAAAGCAAAAGGCATCATGGACTTAAGTTATTCTCTAAGACATTAAAAATATAGCCACTAGTTGAATGATATAATGTGCCACATTCCTTTATTTCCTTTCTTTGAAATATCATTAATTTGCTTTTGCAATACCCTATTTCCTGTCAATCAGCACTGACCATCCAATTTCTTCACCCACCCCTCATTCCCACCCACCCAAGTCTTTTACTTTTGAACACTCCCAGAACTATGTGACCTATACAACCAACCTCTTTCAGATACTACATTCTAATTAACACCTCCTTTGCTATAAAATGTACCTACTTTATCCAGTCTAAGAATGCTAACCTTTAAAATATGTCACTTACAGAAAGATATTCATGTGACAATGTATAATTATCCAGAAGTTTTACGTATTTAGAGTATTTATAGGTTATAGGTACAGATTATAACATAAGAGACTTTCAAAACAATCCTTAAAAATGTATTGTAGTCACCTTCCCCTGCTCTTTTACAGATGAAAAAAGTGATGCTCAGAAAAATAATAGAAGTTTGGAAACTCTTTAAAGTAACAGAGCAGGATTCAACTATAGATCTATTTGGCCCCGAAGCCCATATTATTTCTATTGTGCCAAACTACACAACAAAAGTAATTACCAGCTCATGTAATCATCCAAGGCACTGCTACTGGGTGTTTTACAAATAGATTTTGGATCAGTCCTCTTAGGTGCTGATATTGGTGGTGACTGCTTTGAAACTGAAAAGACAGGCTGCTCAAAAGTGGTTTGTTTCTGCTAAATCAAAATAAAAAAACATCACAACTTAGTTTTTAGTCACCTGTTCAATCGTTTTACAAACATTATAACCTCTAAAAGAAAAAATAAACATATGAAATACACCAGGATACTCAAAATAAGTAAAACATGTATTCCAGACTTCCAATAACTTTTTAGTATAGCCCTCTTACTCTAAATTCCAAATCTATTATATTTTTCTCAAAGGGATTACAAGTGGAGGGAAGGCACACAGTATAGTTTAACAAAACAGGATCTAATATCCTCTGCCAACAGGGCTACTGTAACCATTATTGAACTTTTATAATCTAAATAAGTACTCTGTACTTCTGAAAACTAGTCTTTCCTTAATCAATAAAACCTCAGTATATGGGAATGGGTAGCTGAGGTGAAATTAAGGAAATGGTCATGAGAGAGGAAGGAGTTATTAATTTGAAGTAGATGGAAGTGATCCAGAGGCTAATATCTTCAAGGAATGATGGGGAGTCACTAGGATGTTCAGAGATGATAGTAATGAGCAAGGAACAGGATGGTATATCCACAAAGCAGAAGCCTCACAAGGCCAGGGCTCTGCAGGAGAAGAAATTGACTGGACACAATTACGGGGAGTTTCCTAGCTATAAGGTGAGATGTGAGACAAAAACGCTATACTTGAGAGGGCTGCTGGAGAAGCAGGGACCTCAGGAAACCACTTAGTTTCTTTTGCTTCTTTTCCTAAGCGTGTTCTTCAGTGGTTTTTAGTATGTTCACAAAAGTACACGATCATTAGCATTATTTAATTATAGAACATTTTCATCATCCTAAGAAATTCCATATGCACTAGCGGTCACCCTCCATTCCCCGCTCTTCCCAGTCCCTGGCAACTACTAATCTACTTTCTGCCTCTACGGATTTGCTTATTCTGGACATTTCTTATAAATGGGATCACTCAATACAAGGCCTTTTGTGATAGGGTTTCTTTCACTTAGCATGTTTTTAAAGTTCATCCATGTTGTAGCACTTATTACTACTTCATTATTTTTCATTGTTGAATAATAAAATGAAATAATGAATTTAGAGTACCACATTTTGTTTATTCGCTCACCAGTCAACGGATATTCGAGGTTATTTCCACATTGGGCAAATATGAATAAGGTTGCTATGAATATTCATGTACAAGTTTTTGTGTGGGTATAGATTTTCAGTTTTCTTGAGTAAACACTTAGAAGTAGAATTGCTAGATCATACGGCAACTCTATCTTTAGCCTTTTGAGAAACTGCCATACAATTTTCCAAGTTTTTGCACCATTTTACATTCTCACCAGTAGTATTTGAGGGTTCTAAATTAACCACTTCCTCACCAACATCTGTTATTGTCTCTTTTTAATTATAGCCATCTTAGTGGGTATGAGGTGGTATCTCATTGTGGTTTTGATTTACATTTCCCTAACAACAAATAAATGGCTCAAGTCCTTTACCATGCTATTGACTTTCAAGTTTCAAAAAGAAAGAAAAGGTGTTGTTTCATATGATCCATGATTTAAATTGTCATGACTTTTTCCATCTAACATTATCTACTTCATTACTTAGATCTTTAATGAAATAAGATAAAGTCTCTTCAATAAATGGTATTGGGAAAACTGGACAGCAACAATTAAAAGAATGAAACAACCACTTTCTTGCACCATATACAAAAATTAATTCAAAATGGATTGAACAGAGGAGGAGCAAGATGGCGGAGGAGTAGGAGACCTAAATTTCGTCTGGTCCCAGGAATTCAGCTACATAGGTATCAAACCATTCTGAACACCTACGAACTCAACAGGAGATCAAAGAAAAGAATAGCAGCAACTCTCTGAACAGAAGAGCGACCACTTTCTGGAAGGTAGGACGTGCAGAGAAGTGAATCTGAGGTGATGTTCGGGGGAGGGAGCCTCCGTCGGCCACTTCTGGCAAGTGTTAGAGCAGTGGAGCACAAAATCAAAACTTTGAGAAATCGGCTTCGCTGAGGGACATCGCTCCAGTGGCTAAGCGGGGGGTGGAACCCTCGCTGGGACAGTGTGGTCTCAGGACCCTCGGGGTCACAGAAAGACCGGGGTGCCTGAGTGCGGCAGAGCTCCCAGGTATTGGAGTGGGGAAGCTGGCTGCAGAGATGGAGCTGAGGCGCGGGCTCTCAGCTCAGGGTTGCCATAAACCGTGATCTGCGGCACAGTCCGGCCACTGCTCCTCCAGCAGGGACCCAACAAGCGGCAGATCCGGGGAGACTCCGCTTCCTCTCCCGGGAAGAGTGGCGTGGGAGCCCACCGCAGGATCTGCTGGGTTTGGAGACTCCACATGGGGTCATGTGCCAGAAATAGAAACGTTCAGTCACAGCCGGGTGAGCATGGAGTGCTGCCGGAGACCAGGGAGACGGGAGTGACTGACTGCTTTTCTCTGGGGGCACACTGAGGAGTGGGGCCCCAAGTTCTCTGCTCCTCCAGGGCGGAGATTGGGAAGCCGCCATTTGCACTCTCGTCCTCCAAAGCTGTAGGAAAGCTTTCAGGGAACAAAAGCTCCCGAGAGCAAACCTGAGCAGATTACTTAGCCTGGACCCAGGCAAGGGCGGTGCAATTACGCCTCTGGCAAAGACAATTGAGAACCACGGCAACAGGCCGCTCCCCCAGAAGATCAGCAAGAACAGCCAGCCAAGACCAACTTCACCAATCAATGAGAACGGCAGAACTCCAACGCTAGAGGAATACTGCACATAGAATTCATGGCTTTTTTACCATGATTCTTAGTCTTTCAAAGTTAATTTTTTTAATTTTCTTTTTTTTTTTGAATTTTTCTTTTTCCTTTTTTCAACCAACATCTTATCAATCCCTTTTTTAAAAATCTTTTCTATTTTTCATTTTTAAAGTCATATTCTGTCATTTCATTGTAGTTAACCTTATTTTTGATATATATATAAAGTTGTTCTTTCTTTAAAATTTTGGTATAGAGTTTCTTCTAACAGACCAAAATATACCTTAATCTCTAGTGTATGGCTTTGTCCTAGTCTCCTGCCCGATCACATTCTTTTTTTTTTTTTTTTAATTTTTCTTCTTTCTTTTTTCACCAAATGTCTTATCAATTCCTTTTATAAAATCTTTTATAATTTTCACCTTTACAGTCACATTCCATCCCTTCATCGTATGTACCCTTATTTTTGTAGATATATACGTTTTTCTTTCTTTAAAATATTGGGAGACAGTTTCTTCTAACAGACCAAAATATCCCCAAAATCTAGTGTGTGGCACTGATCTATTCACCAGCCTGATCATATTTGATCATATTCTTTTTTTTTTCTTTTTCTTTTTTCTTTCTTTCCCTTTCTTTCCCCCTGGTTTCGGGTCTCTTCTGATTTGTTTAGTGTATATGTTTCTGGGATCGTTGTTACCCTGTTAGCATTTTGTTCTCTCATTCATCTATTCTCCTCTGGACAAAATGACAAGACAGAAAATATCATCTTAAAAAAAAAGAACAAGAGGCAGTACAGACTGTCAGGGAGCTAATCAATAAAGACATTAGTAAGATGTAGGAACTAGAGTTTAGAATGATGATTTTAAAGATAGTAGCTGGGCTTGAAAAAAGCATGGATGATATTAGAGAAACCCTTTCTGGAGAAATAAAAGAACTAAAATCTAAGCAAGTCGAAATCAAAAAGACTATTAATGAGGTGCAATCAAAAATGGAGGCTCTAACTGCTAGGATAAATGAGGCAGAAGAGAGAATTAGTGATATAGAAGACCAAATGATGGAATATAAAGAAGGTGAGAAAAGGAGAGATAAACAACTACTGGACCACGAGGGCAGAATTCAAGAGATAAGTGATACCATGAGACAAAAAAACATTAGAATAATTGGGATCCCAGAAGAAGAAGAGAGAGATGGGGGCAGAAGGTATATTGGAGCAAATTATAGCAGAGAACTTCCCTAATTTGGGGAAGGAAACAGGCATCAAAATCCAGGAGGCACAGAGCACTCCCCACAAAATCAATAAAAATAGGTCAACACCCCTGTGGGAAACAGAACACCACAACGACCACTGGTGCATGTTCGCTCAGACTCCAAGATCTCTGAGAAAACTCGAGATTGCAGGGTGAAAAATAACCCAAAAGGATCAGAGTGAAATGCCCTTGGGACGGGTGTGGTCAGTTCTAAAGTACACAGCAGAAGATGTTTAGTAGATAGGAAGCCAGGTGTAAACAGCACACTGTGCACTCCCCTCTTTGTTCCCTTGTCCTGTAAATTCTGTTTTAAAGATTCTTACGTGCTTGACTAAACCTGTATACATGGAGAAATGTGACTTACTACGCCCCTGCTGTAAATAATTATAGATCTATATCGCTGTAGAAGGTATTTAAGAGTATGGAAAATAAACCTCAGCACCTCGGGCTCTTAACTCGGGGTCCCCTGTGCCTCGCTATACTGTCGTCTCCTTTTCTCAGTTCCATTGCCGCCCCAGGTCCCCGACTCTCAGAGGTCGACACACCCCGACATCTAATGGTAAAACTTATGAGTCTCAGAGACAAAGAGAAAATCCTGAAAGCAGCTTGGGACAAGAGAACTGTAACTTACAATGGTAGAAACATTAGATTGGCAACAGACCTATCCACAGAGATCTGGCAGGAACAGAGAGGACTGGCATGATATATTCAGAGCACTAAATGAGAAAAATATGCAGACAAGAATACTATATCCAGCTAGTCTATCATTGAAAATAGAAGGAGAAATAAAAAGCTTCCAGGACAAACAAAAACTAAAGGAATTTGCAAACACGAAACCAGCCCTACAAGAAATATTGAAAAGGGTCCTCTAAGCAAAGAGACAACCTAAAAGCAACATAGACCAGAAAGGAACACAGACAATATACAGTAACAGTCACCGTACAGGCAACACAATAGCACTAAATTCATATCTTTCAATAGTTACCCTGAATGTAAATAGGCTAAATGCCCCAATCAAAAGACACAGGCTATCAGATTGGATAAAAAAACAAGACCCATCAATATGCTGTCTGCAAGAGACTCATTTTAGACCCAAAGACATCCGCAGATTGAAAGTGAGGGGGTGGAAAACCATTTACCATGCTAATGGACACCAAAAGAAAGCTGGGGTGGCAATCCTCATATCAGACAAATTAGATTTTAAAACAAAGACTGTAATAAGAGATGAGGAAGGACACTATATCCTACTTAAAGGGTCTATCCAACAAGAAGATCTAACAATTGTAAATATCTATGCCCCTAACATGGGAGCAATTATATAAGCCAATTAATAACAAAAGCAAAGAAACACATTGACAACAATACAATAATAGTGGGAGACTTTAACACCCAACTCACTGAAATGGACAGATCATCTAAGCAAAAGATCAACAAGGAAATAAAGACTTTAAATGACACACTGGACCAAATGGACTTCACAGATATATTCAGAATATTCCATCCCAAAGGAACAGAATACACATTCTTCTCTAGTGCCCATGGAACATTCTCCAGAAGAGATCACATCCTAGGTCACAAATCAGGTCTCAACCAGTACCAAAAGATTGGGATCATTCCCTGCTTATTTTCAGACCACAGTGCTTTGAAACCAGAACTCAATGAGATGAGGAAAGTCAGAAAGAACTCAAATACATGGAGGCTAAAGAGCATCCTACTAAAGAATGAATGGGTCAACCAGGAAATTAAAGAAGAATTTAAAAAATGCTTGGAAACCAATGAAAATGAAAACACAACTGTTCAAAATCTTGGGATGCAGCAAAGGCAGTCCTAAGAAGAAAGTATATAGCAATACAAGCCTTTCTCAGGAAACAAGAAAGGTCTCAAATACACAACCTAACCCTATACCTAAAGGAGCTGGAGAAAGAACAGCAAATAAAGCCTCAATCCAGCAAGAGAAGAGAAATAATAAAGATCAGAGCAGAAATCCATGAAATAGAAACCAAAAGAACAGAACAGATCAATGAAATTAGGAGCTGGTTCTCTGATAGAATAAACAAGATTGATAAACCCCTGTCCAGACTTATCAAAAAGAAAAGAGACATGACCCAAATAAATAAAATCATGAATGAAAGAGGAGAGATCACAAGCAACACCAAAGAAATACAAACAATTATAAGAACATATATGAGCAACTCTATGTCAGCAAATTAGATAATCTGGAAGAAATGGATGCATTCCTAGAGATGTATCAACTACCAAAACTGAACCAGGAAGAAATAGAAAACGTGAACAGACCTGTAACCACTAAGGAAATTGAAGCAGTCATCAAAAATCTCCCAACAAACAAAAGCTCAGGGCCAGATGGCTTCCCAGGGGAATTCTACCAAACACTTAAAGAAGAATTAATACCTATTCTTCTGAAACTGTTCCAAAAAAAGAAATGGAAGGAAAACTTCCAAACTTGTTTTATGAGGCCAGCATTACCTTGAACCCAAAACCAAAGACCCCATCAAAAAGTATTAGAGACCAATATCCTTGATGAACATGGATGCAAAAATTCTCACCAAAATACTAGCCAATAGGATCCAACAGTACATTAAAAGGATTATCCACCACAACCAAGTGGGATTTATCCCTGGGCTGCAAGGTTGTTTCAACATCCACAAAACAATCAATGTGATACAATACATTCATAGAAGAAAGAACAAGAACCATACAATCCTCTTAATAGATGCAGAAAAAGCATTTGACAAAGTACAGCATCCTTTCTTGATCAAAACTCTTCAGAGTATAGGGATAGAGGGTACATACCTCAATATCATAAAAGCCATCTAGGAAAAATCCACAGCGAATATCATACTCAATGGGGAAAAACCGAGAGCTTTCCCCCTAAGGTCAGGAACACGGCAGGGATGTCCACTATCACTACTGCTATTCAACATAGTATTAGAAGTCCTAGCCACAGCAATCAGACAACAAAAAGAAATTAAAGGCATCCGAATCAGCAAAGAAGAAGTCAAACTCTTACTCTTTGCAGATATGATACTTTATGTAGAAAACCCAAAAGACTCCACCCCAAAACTGCTAGAACTCATACAGGAATTCAGTAAAGTGGCAGGATATAAAATCAATGCACAGTAATCAGTGGCATTCCTATACACCAACAAGACAGAAGAATGAGAAATTAAGAAGTCAATCCCATTTACAATTGCACCCAAAACCATAAGACACCTAGGAATAAATCTAACCAAAGAGGCAAAGAATCTGTACTCAGAAAACTATAAAATACTCATGAAAGAAATTGAGGAAGACACAAAGAAATGGAAAAACGTTCCATGCTCATGGATTGGCAAGAACAAATATTGTGAAGATGTCAATGCTACCTAGAGCAATCTACACATTTAATGCAATCCCTATCAAAATACCATCAACTTTTTTCAAAAGAAAAAAATTTCTTTTTTCAAAGAAATGGAACAAATAGTCCTAAAATTTGTATGGAACCAGAAAAGACCCCGAATAGCCAGAGGAACGTTGAAAAAGAAAGCAAAGCTGGCGGCATCACAATTCTGGACTTCAAGCTCTATTACAAAGCTGTAATCATCAAGACAATATGGTACTGGCACAAAAACTGACACATAGATCAATGGAACAGAATAGAGAACCCAGAAATGGACCCTCAGCTCTATGGTCAACTAATCTTCAACAAAGCAGGAAAGAATGTCCAGTGGAAAAAAGACAGTCTCTTCAACAAATGGTGTTGGGTAAAATTGGACAGCCACATGCAGAAGAATGAAACTGGACCATTTCCTTACACCATACACAAAAATAGACTCAAAGTGGATGAAAGATCTAAATGGGAGACAGGAGTCCAACAAAATCCTAGAGGAGAACACAGGCAGCAACCTCTTCGACCTCAGCCGCAGCAACTTCTTCCTAGAAATATTGCCAAAGGCAAGGGACACAAGGGCAAAAATGAACTACTGGGACTTCATCAAGATAAAAAGCTTTTGCACTGCAAAGGAAACCGTCAACAAAAAAGACAACCGACAGAATGGGAGAAAATATTTGCAAATGACAGATCAGATAAAGGGCTAGTATCCAAAATCTATAAAGAACTTATCAAACCCAACAGCCAAAGAACAAATAATCCAATCAAGAAATAGGCAGAAGACATGAACAGATATTTTTCCCAAGACATCCAAATGGCCAACAGACACATGAAAAAGTGCTCAACATCACTCGGCATCAGGGAAATACAAATCAAAACCTCAAAGAGATACCACCTCACACTAGTCAGAATGGCTAAAATTAAGTCAGGAAATGACAGATGTTGGCGAGGATGCAGAGAAAGGGGAATCCTCCTACACTGTTGGTGGGAATGCAGACTGGTGCAGCCACTCTGGAAAACAGTATGGAGGTTCCTCAAAAAGTTGAAAATAGAGCTACCCTACAACCCAGCAATTGCACTATTGGGTATTTACACCAAAGATACAAATGTAGTGATCCGAAGGGGGATGTGCACCCCAATGTGTATCGCAGCAATGTCCACAATAGCCAAACTATGGAAAGAGCCCAGATGTCCAACAACAGATGAATGGATAAAGAAGATGTGGTATATATACATATATACCATGGAATATTATGCAGCCATTAAAAAAAAAATGACATCTTGCCATTTGCAACGATGTGGATGGAACTAGAGGGTATTATGCTAAGCGAAGTAAATCAGAGAAAGACATGTATCATATGATCTCACTGATATAAGGAATTCTTAATCTCAGGAAACAAACTGAAGGTTGCTGGAGTTGTGGGGGGTGGGAGGGATGGGGTGGCTGGGTGATAGACATTGGGGAGGGTATGTGTTATGGTGAGTGCTGTGAATTGCTTAAGACTGTTGAATCACAGACCTGTACCTCTGAAACAAATAATACTTTATATGTTAAAAAAAAAAAGAGAGAGAGAGAAGATAGTAGGAAGGGAAAAGTGAAGGGGGAGATGAACCATGAGAGACTATGGACTTTGAGAAACAAACTCAGGGTTCTAGAGGGTAGGGGGTTGGAGGGATGGTTTAGCCTAGTGATAGGTATTAAAAAGGGCACGTATTGAATGGAGCACTGGGTGTTATACGCAAACAATGAATCATGGAACACTGCATCAAAAACCAATGATATAATGTATGGCGATTAACATAATAAAATTTTTAAAAAAATGGATTGAACACTTGTATGTAAGACCTGAAACCACAAAACTTCCAGAAGAAAATACAGGCAGTAAGGTCCCTGATGTCGATCTTGGCAAGGAATTTTTTTGGATCTGAAACCAAAAGCAAAGGCCAAAAAGCAAAAATAAGTAAGTGGGACAATATCAAACTAATAAGCTACTGCACAGCAATGGAAATCATTGACAAAATGAAAGACAACCCTCTGAATGGGAGAAAGTATATGCAAATCATATACCTGATAAGGGGTTAATATCCACGATATATAATGAACCGCTATAACTCAATAGCAAAAGAGCAAACAATCCAACCAGAAAAAGGGCCAAAGATGTAAATAAACCTATTTTCCAAAGACATGTAGATGGCCATTGGTACATAAAAAGATGTTCAACACTACTAATCATCAGGGAAATACAAATCAGAACCACCTCACTCCTGTTACAATGACTGTTATCAAAAAGACAAGAAATAACAAGCGTTGGCAAGGATGTGGAGAAAAGAGAATTCTTGTGCACTCTTGGTGGGAATGCAAATCAGTGCAGCCACAGATTGAAAACAGTATGGAGGTTCCTCAAAAAATTAACAATAGAACTATCATATGATCCAGCAATTCCAGTTCTAGGTATTTATTCAAAGAAAATGAGAACACTAACTTGAAAAGATACATGCATCCCTATGTTCACTGCAGCATTATTTACTATAGCCATGATATGGGAACAACCTAAGTGTCAATTCAGTGGATGAATGAATTGATAAAGAAAATGTCAAGCGCGCGCGCGCACACACACACACACACACACACAATTAGCCATAAAAGAAAATGAAATTTTGCCATTTGTGACAACATGGATGGACACTGATGGCATTATGTTAAGTGAAATAAGCCAGACAGAGATGGACAAATACTGCATAGTATCATTTATATGTGAAATCTAAAACAACCTCATAGATTTGAAGAGCAAATTAATGGTTACCAGAGGTGGGGGTGGGTTGGCAGACGAAATGAGTGAAGGGGGTCAAAAGATAAAAGGTATTTCTAACTACAAAATAAACAAGTTATGAAGATATAATGTATAGCATGGTGACTATAGTTATTAATACTATATGCATACTTGAAAATTGCTAGGAGAGTAAATCTTGTAAGTTCTCACAAGAAAAAAAAATTTGTGTAGCTGTATGGCCACAGATATTAATTGAGCTTGTGGTGATCACTTCGTAATATAAATATTCAATCATTAGGTTGTATACCTAAAACAAATGTTATATGTCAATTACACCTCAATGAGAGAAAACATAAAAATACTTATTTTTCTTAAAAGTATATCTATGGTCACATATGATGGGTTTATTATTGTTATTTTTAATAAGTTAATAGATATTTTTTAAATGTCTCAGTTCTATTTTCTAATATAGTAAATACAGATAAATATAACCTATATAAATAAAAGCTCTTTAGGGGCCTTGATAATTAAGAGTATAAGAAGGACCCCAAGACCAAAATATGTGCAAACCACTGAGTTAGAATATAACTGAAAAGAAATAGTGAGGAAAGTAAAGCCATGGACTTTATAGGTATGGCTCTCTAGTAGCCTACCAGATCATTCCTTCTAAAATGACCTCTGGCCCCTGGGAATGATCATTCAACCTGTTATAAATTCATATACATTGTCTAGTCTATATTATCCTATTTTATCCATGGGGATGTCAATAGGAAATTGTCAAATGCTTTGGTACAGCATCGCACTAGTTCAGGAATCAGCATATTGTGTTCTGTAAAGGGCAAGAAAGTAATCATTTGAGGCTTTTTAAGACAGATGGCTTCTATTTCAACTATTCAATTCTGCTTTTACAGTTCAAAAGCAGCCATAGACAGTAATGAATGGGCATGGCTGTGTTCCAATAAAATATTTTTTACAGACAGGCTGGGAACTAGATTTGACCCATAGGCTGTAGTTTGCTGACCCCTTGCACCAGTTTACCAGAAATCTAGAAACACCACTGAAAATAAAAGACTTCAGCTTAACATACACTTATACTGAATCTGTGACTATTAGTAATCATTGTTTTGTGAATAATAATAAAAAAAACCTTTAAACTATTCCACTAACTATGGTACATAAGGATTAAATTAAAGAAGAAAACATTTAACATGATAATCCACATTACAAACAATGGCAATGCTACACTTGAGAGGAAAAGAAACTTACCTCTGTATCAACTTTCCGGGCTATCTCTGGAATCTGCCACTGATTTGAAGATGCAGCAGGATTCTGGTTTACACATTCTGGCTTTCTCATAGACTGCCACTGTTTCTGGTCACTCTCTGGAACCTTTGGTTCTTGATGTTCCTTAGTTTCTGAAATTGCATTTGTGGTTATTAACAATAAAAGGAAAGAATATTTGATAATAACAAGATTAAATCTGAACTACCGAACATATTACAAACTGTATTAGCACTTTGCTCTTAAAAAACAGGACAAAACAAAGTGAAAAAAGGAAACTAAAAACTTTAAGCCGGGGCTGACAATTTGCTTTGAAATGCATTTTTTTTAAAGATTTTATTTATTTATTTGAGAGAGAGAATGAGAGATAGAGAGCACGAGAGGGAAGAGGGTCAGAGGGAGAAGCAGACTCCCTGCAGAGCAGGGAGCCCGACATGGGACTCGATCCCGGGACTCCAGGATCATGACCTGAGCCGAAGGCAGTCGCTTAACCAACTGAGCCACCCAGGCGCCCGACAACTGCTTTTAGCAAATCCATCTTACTGAGGCGCCACACAGCCATCTTCCTAAATTGCTACCTAGAGCTTTAGCAGAAGCCATTCTGAATTTAAATACTTCTGGTCTTCACCAGAAAACACCAAACAAATAAGTAAAAATTTAAAAATACATACACCTCATAAGGTCTTGCTAATAAAGAGAAGCTAATCCACTACTTTTCATAGACCTCTAGTTTTTTAACAAAAATTTTACCTTAAACTAGGCTGTACTTATTTTCTTAATGCTCTCTTAACAAAAGAGCCTCAACAATACATTTACTATCCTATGATTATCAATATTCATTCCTACCATGATAACAAATGCAAAAATCCTAAACAAATATTTGCAACTGAGATACAAAAGGGATAATGAATTATGACCAAGTTGTTTATTCCTAAATACAAAGTTTGCTTAACATTTAAAATCAATTTAATTTGCCATAACAGAACAGAGAAGAAAAATATATGATCAACTCAAATGCAGAAAAAGCATGTGATAAAATTCCACACTCAGTCACACACACAAAAAACTAACAGTACTCTAAGTATAAAGCAAAATTCATTGTTTTGATATTTGATAAACAGTAGCCACAAAAATCTACAGCAATTATCATAAAAGGGTAAAATATTGAAAGCTTCCCTCTACAATAGGGAATGAGTTAAGATCGCCACCTATCATCCTTTCTATTCATCATTATGGTGTTAAGTGCAATACAGCAAAAAAAAAAAAAAAAAGGTTAAAAGAATTAGAAGAAAAAGATTTTATATTATTTTCAAACAGCATGAAAGAATCCATAGAAAAATATTAGAATTATTCTGTAAATTTAGCAAACATCACTCTATTTAAGATCAATAACTAAAACCAGTTATATTTTTATATACCAACAAGAAGCAGAAGATAAAAAAAAATTTAAAAATAAAGATCCTATTCATCACAGCATCAAAAATATGTCAGATATCTAGGAATAACTCTAGCAAAAGATAAGAAAAGTCTCAACACAGAAAATGATTCTCAATAACATTTTAAATACTACTTAAATGAATGAAGGGATATTCCGGGTTAGTGGAGGAGAAAACTTATCTGTTAAGATGTCAACCCGTCCCGTTACGATCTCAGTTAAAATCCCATTTTTTACAAAATAGATTCTAACATTTATACAGAAACCCAAAAGGCCTAAATAGCTGATATAGCCTCAAAGATAAATGAAGTTGGAAGATTTTAAAACTGACAGATATACTTATTGCAGTAATTAAGAACCGTGGCACAAAGACAGATAAAAAGAACTATGAAACAAAGAAGAATCCAAAACCAGACATCACACACAGGATCACCTAATTTATAATTTTCTGAGGGAAAAGAGGGTCTTTTCAATAAATGATGCTGGACCGACTGGATATCTACATGGGGAAAAAAAACAACAGACTCTTGATACTTCATCTTACATATACATAAATATTAAATTCAGATAGAATATAAATCTAAATGTGAAAGGCAAAATGATAAATCATTTAAAATATATGGAAATATCATTACGATTTTAGAGTAGGAACAGATTTGTTTAAAGACAGGAAACACTCACCACATAGGAAAAGACTGATAAATTAAAATGCACAATAAGAATTCTTTTCCTAAAAAGTCTTCACTACATAATGGGGAAAGTTACTTTAACACATCTATCCAACAAAGGATATGTATCTAGGTGATATAAATATCTCCTAGGAATCAATGAGAAAAAAAAGAAAACCCCAATAGAAAAATTGGTCAGAGATTCAAACAAGAACTTCACAAGAGGATATCCAAATGGCCAATAAACACAGAAAAAGATGTTCAACATCATAAGCTATCAGAGAAGCACAAATTAAAACCACAATGAGCTATCACTTAGCAGCAACCAAATGTCTAAAATTAAAAACCAACAATAAAACAATTGGGACTAATAAGGAGCGAGAGCAAACTACTGCTGGTCAAAAGTACAACCATTCTAGAAAACTGTTTGGCACTATCCGCCACAGTTGAACATATGCACATACTGTGATCCTACAACCCCACTCTTGAATACACTCAGAAGAAATGTGTATGACTGAAATGCTATTTCTTTCTTTTTTTTTTTTTTTAAGATTTTATTTATTTGAGAGAGAGCGAGCACAAGCAGGGGGAGCGGCAGGCAGAGGGAGAAGCAGGCTCCCTGCTGAGCAAGGAGCTGACATGCGACTTGATCCCAGGACCCCGGGATCATGACCTAAGCCAAAGGCAAACACTTAACCGACTGAGACAGCCAGGTGCCCCTGAAATGCTATTTCACTGGGCTATATATATACTCTTACGATCTGGGCAGTTTTGTGACTGGTAGTTTTACTATATAATGAAGTATTACTGGCACTGTGTAGGTAGGTACTCAACAAGCTTTTATTGAAAAACATTAAATTAGGTGTCAGATTAGTACTATTAACAAGCATATTTGGTAAAAATGATTTTTCAATGCCAGTTTATAACAGATGCCATGAAAATTTCCTCTAAATACTAGAAATAGGTATCTATTCTGAGTCAAAATAATGGCAAAAGACGACTATTCTAGGACAATTAACAGTCCCGGTTTGTTAGGGACTGAGGGTTAAGATGATTTATGGAACTTCCAGGGTTAACACCAGGAAAGTTTCAGTTTGGAAACCAAAGAGTCTTGGCAAGCCTAGTTTTTCCCAGTTTTCCTCCTCAGTCCAATTAACAAAAAAAATACAGTAATCTGTCAACCTTTGGGCAAAAATCATCCAATTCGTGATCTTGCTCAAAAATCGTTATTGGTACTCTGATGTCTACAAAAAAAATTTTAAACCTGGTGTTTAGTCTACCTAGTCTTATCTCCCACTTTTACATGACTTGTTAATAGTTTTTCATGTAACTAGACTGTCTTTGGTTCCAAAATGTTTTATTCATTTGCTTTTGCTATTCCCTCCATCTGAAATACTCTATCACTGCTATTTCTTCCTATTTAAACCCAAACACTTCTTCATGTTCCCTTTCCTCCACAAAACATTTTCTTATTTATCCTAAACCAATTGGTTCTTCAGGTTTCTCCCTCCTCTGAATTCTCATAGCATTTTATTTATGTGGTTTTCATAACACTCTCTAAAATCTATACAGCATTATATTTATCAGTCTCTCCCCCATGCTGGATGGCTATCTCCTTTGGGCCCTGTCTCATTCATTTATATGCCCTTAGAAAATTTATCATAGTACTCATATGGTGGAAAATCAAATGTTTGATAAAAGAGAAAAGAGAGAACTTTCCTATAGGCAATACAGCTTCTGTGTTTTTTCCAGAAAGTATTTGGTCAAGCCAACTGAGAAACCTAACTCAGTCCCATTGTACTTTCCCTCCACTCTTCTTTCTAGGCACCTTTTAGGCAAATAAACTTCTGTTGCTACAGAATTCAATATTTTTTCATACATTCTATTTAATTCAACTGGCACACAAGATAAAGGGATATAGATACAGTCTTACATTGTAATTCTTAGATGGCCAGTCAACTTTCACAAGCAACAAAGTGGTGTTCTTTCTTTTTTTAAGATTTTATTTATTTATTTATCTGAGAGAGAGAGAGAGAGAGAGCATGCACAAGCAGGGGGAGGGAGAAGCAGGCTCCCTGCAGAGCAGGGAGCCCATGCAGGACTCAATCCCAGGACTCTGGGATCATGACCTGAGCCGAAGGCAGGCGCTTAACCAACTAAGCCACCCAGGTGTCCCTAAAGTGGTATTCTTAATTAAGAAAGCTTATTTTGTTTCTCTTACCTTCTAATTTTGTTAGAAGACCTGGTTCCGTTTTATTCTTCAGGGTTAGTGAATCAGTAATAAGTTCAGAACTCTTCTCATCTGACATCAGAGGTTCCTTGGAATGGATATTTTGAATAGACTACATAAAAAGAACAAGATATCAAAAAAATAAAGTCTCATAAACAACAACAGCACTAATGTGTCTTAGTGTTCGAAATACTGAGTCTCATTTATGTGAAAAGATTGCTAACTAAATTATCTACTACCATCAGATGTAGACTCACAAACTGAGAACAGATTAATTTCTTGAATTACTGACTAGAGCATCGGGAATGTCCATAACCATATATTTGGGCAATGTGCTTTCAATGGACATAATCAACTGCTAAAATATATTCAATTAAAAAGAGAGATTGAAATTTTGAATCCAACATAAGACATGTCTCATTATTTTGTTACTGTGATTGTATTTTATCCCAAAAATAACATTAATGAAAATTAAGATTTGTTTAAGTCTGAAACAGTAATTATTCTAAATCCAAAAAGTAAACTTTTGATATAATTATGCTCTGTACTCTAAGATAGCTGTGATTAGTTAAAATAAGCATAGACCATGACAGAGAGGAATCACAAAAAATACAAATTGAAAAGATCCACATTGTGAGGTCAGTGGTTGAACTCAAGTACAATAAGAATAGTATAACCCCTAAAAATCAGTGCATCAGAGACTAATAAAATTGTATCTTCTGAATTTACAAAGACACATCACATTTACCCTCATTGCTGTATAAGATACCTTGTCAGATCCTATGATTAAACACACCAAGAAACAAAAGTTGGGGGGAATGGCTCCCTAACCTATTCCCAAATCCAGGCCAACTAATCTGCTTAAACATATGCATAATAATTGTTACTTCAAAGTTATCCCAGGAGATCATCGATCATTTTGCTACCACCTCAATTTTGGAGGAACAGTTTAGGACTTCTGTATCACTTTCCATTGGTAGTCCTATATCTCTCAGGACTGCAGGAACACCACTGGAACCCTTCCCCAGAAAAAACTTCATGGATCCTGGATCAGGAACCCTTGCTCCATTAAAGATTTAAAAATTAAAATACCTTTAAATGTCTCAATTCACTGGACTCATTTCCAGTTGATTTAGATGCAGGCACAATCATATCTCGGCGTTCTGATCCAGAGGTCTGTCTATTACCCACAAAACAAAATAGTTTTAATGCTTAACTTGAAATTAATCTTTTCAGTGTGGTTTTTTTTTCCATTTTAAAGTTGACTTTTTAGCAATATGTACACTTAATTAGAAAGATCTCTTGAAAAAAAATTTTTTTTTTAAAAAATTGCATGATTATAGTACAAATATAACTAAATTAGGAGCTGGGCAATGACAAAAGAAATAGAGGTAAGTAGTACTTCATTAAGTAAGAGTTGCAGCTAAGTATGACTGTAGTAAAGGAGAATGGGACAGCAGTATGTAGGTGAAACTACACTTCAGATTGTAAACAGCTTAAGAACTAGAGTATAAGCCTTCCACGGGCCTCCACAGTGGTTAGCATATAGTCTAACATAACAAGCACCGAGAAAATGGCTGGTTTGTTTTTGTTCTTATTTTTTTATAGTGGGAGAAAGTCTCCTTTATTCTTCAGCTAGGTATTTGAAATGGAGAAGACAAAAGTCATCTCATAAGAAAATGCTCTCTTAATATCTATCTTTAGTCAAGCCCTAAGCATGACAGGATTTTAATTAAAGAGGATGTCAATTGGGGCGCCTGGGTCGCTCAGTTGGTTAAAGAGGATGTCAACTAAGAACAAGCAGTTGTACTTCTGAAGTTTATTTGCAAAATGATTCTCTGGAATCCAAGGAGCCTTTTCTAATAGAAATAAGAAATCAAGAATGATTAGAGTTAAGAACAGACCAGAAAAATTTCCTTAGCTAAGCTGCCATACTAGATTCCCACTTCTTTTAAGGGGATAAACACTCAACTTGAAGGAAGAAGAACACACTGGATGTGATGAACAATATTTTATCTCTAAGTGCCCTTCTCCACCTCTTGATACCCTGGGCTCTGAAGCAAATGAGTGAATTCATCCTCTTTCCCATTGATAGCAGCTCTTTTCCTTGAACCTGCTAGCAAAGAAATTGTTCCTGCCCCTGCTATGAAGACATTCATACACATGAAGAAGAGATTATTACCAGAGAGGCTATCCATAAGCAAGAAATGTCCAAATAGGAGTTTTTACCCCAGGAACATCTGCATAAACTTTTAAGCTTAATATTGACCTAATATTTTTTCTGCTGTGATTCCTAATTTGTTAATCTTTCCTTTAATTTCTTTTTTTAAGATTTTATTTTTAAGTAATCTCTACACCCAACATGGGGCTCATACTCACAACCCTAAAATCAAGAGTCACATGCTCCACCGACTGAGCCAGCCAGGCACTCCCATTCCTTTAATTTTTAATGAGTGAAAAAGTAAAATAAAGTCATTCCTCTCTTCCTAATAGCATTTAGACTCGGTAACCTTTAATACTAAATAAAAATTTAATCATAATTACTATTAGGCAATAAAAGACTTTGTGACCACTCTGTCATCAATCTTTAAGTACTGAAAACAAAAAATTAAAATTCAAACATACCTTTTTGTAAAACTTGGTACAACTGAACCATCTGTCTTCCCATAATCCGGGCTACTTAGAAGGTTAACTGGGACTCTTCCAAATGGGCATGACTAAAAATGTTTTGAAAGATTAAGTAACCAACTAGGAAATAAACATATACCTCACTGCTATCACTTTAATCAAGGTAGATTAAAAATAACTTACTCGTTTAGCTTTGTTCGTTTGTTTCAAGGGATTTCGATGACCTATCTCTGCATCTTGAGGGGGCATGTTCTCTCTATAAAGAAAATACCCCAATTTTTAAAAGAATAATATTAACTTATGTATTTCTATTAATTGCTAATGTTATTACCATAACATTAAAATACACATGCAGGTTTATAAATAATGTAAATATATGATGAACACTTAAAAAACAGATTTAGTTTCCTTACCCGTACAAAAACCTGGCTTTCGTAGTTTGTCCTCTGGAATCACAACTGATGTTCCTATTCTGTAAGTGTCCAAGTGAACTGGGGAATGATTCTTGAGCAGTCAATACTGTAGATGTTGTAAAAATTTTTAAATTGTAGTCAAACTCATAAAGATATAAGGAATACACAAAAAAAAGTAATCTCACAAATAAGAATATTTAAAAAGATAATTTATGGTAAACATTTGTCCTCAAATAAGATATGCAGACATGAAGGTGTTATGAAGATAATCTTCTAACTATACTTTGCAACTGACTCATGACATACCTATTTCCCCAGAATAAAGGCACAGTCCCTATTTCTAAAAATAAATTCATTCTCTTGCTTAGACTGAATTGTTTTTAATGTGTTACTCATGAGTTTGATTGGGGGGGGGAAATTCCAAAAGGGTTAATAAATATTTTGTAACTTCTAAAAGTCCTACCTCCTTTACATCTAAAATTTAATCTTAGATTTTGATCATTCTACAAAGATGGTATTTTTCTTTAAAATATTATCCTGGGGACACCTGGGTGGCTCAGTTGGTGAATCGTCTGCCTTCAGCTCAGGTCATGATCCTGGGGTTCTGGGATGGAGCCCTGCATTAGGCTCCCTGCTCCCCAGGGAATCTGCTTCTCCCTCTCCCTCTGCTCCCCACTTCCCTCCACACCTCACTTGTGCACATGCTTTCTCTCAAATAAATAAAATCTTTAAATAAATAAAATACTACCCTGTATTCTTTTTTACAGACAATCTACCACAGGAAAGTAGTAGCACACATTAATACATTTACCTAATAAACTCTTCTTTTCCTCCTCTGAAAGCAGCTGCTTCTTTTGAAGGTTTAAATTCCGAATGGCAATTTCCAGCATTTCCAATGGTACTGCTCCACATTCTACAGCTTTATGAAGAAGTTGTTTACTTTTTTTGAAATTACCTAACAAAGTAAAAAATAAATGTCATTTTAATGCAGTAATCTTCATTCCCCAGATACTTATTCATCAGGACCTAGGGAAAATTTTTTATTGTTATGTTAATCACCATACATCATTAGTTCTTGATGTAGTGTTCCATGATTCATTGTTTGTGCATAACACCCAGTGCTCCACGCAGAATGTGCCCTCTTTAATACCCATCACCAGGCTAACCCAACCCCCACCCCCCTCCCCCTAGGGAAAAATTTAAAAGACTTAGGCAAAAATATTTATTCCAAGATTCATGTACCTTATTTCATAAGCAAATAAAAGCAATTTCTCTTTTGGTAATAATTCCTGTCAAATAGTTTACCTATGTAATATGTAATTAACATAATTATGCATTAGCTTTATCACCATTGTCCATTTTCAAAAATAAAAGAAATATAACAAAGCAGTATAAAGTGGGGGTAGCAAAAACCAAATAAAACAGAAACTTAAGGAACTTAGTAAAAGGGAAAACTAAGCCCTAGATGTTATTATAGTCCCAAGAACACCAACCTATTACAATGCAGTATAATAATTATCATTCATGACAACATTTAGTTATTAAGGTCAACATCTTTTGCTAAAGGGAATCCTCTATCAAAAGGACTCATATTTTAAAAAGTAATAACAAAGATTAGTCTTTAGCTACCAGACTTAGACATACTATCCCAAAAATGCAAAATACTTGAGACTACAAAAATTATCTGACTACAAACAAATCATCAAATTTCCTTTCAACTGCAAACTTAATATATTTTGTCTAGAATTTGATTTCTAAATATCAAATGTATACATCATGGATCGTATGGAATGTGTTATCAGCATTTATGGGAGCCACTCAGCTATGCTACACACTTGGCACTTCAGATTTAAAAATGATTAAGAGATGGTCTCTAGTTTCTGACAGTTTACAAATTTAAGAATATAAATATATCTGATAGTGGCTAAGTAAACATTTATTCAGAGTACTGGTATTTCAGGATTTGAGCATTTTAGGGCAGCAAAGGAAGAAAGGCAGGCTTAGATAAGAACTAGTATTAGGGAGCGTAATAAGGTCATAGATCCCCTTGAGAGTCTGATAAAAACTATGCAATGTCTTCCAACACTACAAAAATATACATACACACCAAACTACACATAGGATTTCAGAGATGTGTTTATTTACTGAGAGCCTATTCATAACTTTGTTTAAAATAATCACAATTTTGACCTTGAGGCCAATACTACATTGCAGTGATAAAGTTTATTTCTTTTTTACAGATAACAAAATTTGAGATTTTTTTTTTTTAAGATTTTATTTATTAATTTGACAGAGAGAGACACAGCGAGAGAGAGAACACAAGCAGGGGGAGTGGGACAGGGAGAAGCAGGCTTCCCGCTGAGCAGGGAGCCTGATGTGGGGCTCGATCCCAGGACTCTGGGATCATGACCTGAGCTGAAGGCAGATGCTTAATGACTGAGCCACCCAGGCACCCCCAAAATTTGAGATTTTCAATATTTATATGTTCTAAAGATACAAAAATTTATGTTACTGTTGATAGGCCATAATACTTCAACAAATGTTTTAAGTAAAATGAAGAAAGAGAGGATATTAAAGGTCTGGCCAAACTTACTCTAATAAACAAGGAGTAATCAATTTTCCTAGGCAAAAAAGGAACGATTTTTTTTTTTTAAAGTCACCTGACAGTACACAGGATAGATTAGAGATGATTCAGATAACTAGGACACAGAAATATTATAAATAAGTAAAAGTGGGGCGCCTGGGTGGCTCAGTCGTTAAGCGTCTGCCTTCAGCTCAGGTCATGGTCCTAGGGTCTTGGGATCGAGCCCCACATCGGGCTCCCTGCTCAGCGGGAAGCCTGCTTTTCCCTCTCCCACTCCCCCTGCTTGTGTTCCCTTTCTCGCTGTCTCTCTGTCAAATAAATAAAAATCAAATGTTTTAAAAAAATATAAATAAATAAATAAGTAAGTAAGTAAGTAAGTAAAAGTTCAGGGTTTTCAAACCATTTCCTGAGTTTTTACAATGCTTTTCTCCAACCTCAATCCTGGGAAATACACTCCAATGACTGAGCCCTGCTATGGGCACGATGATGGGGATTCTGGCTGAGCCAAACCAATTAGTGATATGTGTATCACTGGTAGTAAATGGGATCAGGGTTGGTGCAGAGGGAAAATTAGGAATGTGGCTAGAGGGCAGACTGAGCATGGATCCCAAAGTCCCAGAAAATGAGAAAAAGACTAAAGAATAGGTAGGCTAAAAATGTCTGAGAGTTTGCCATGGTTCTATCCAAAAGTCCAAAAAGTCCAGACTAAGCAAGAATCAAATGAACAAGAAATTAAAGCTTCTACAGCAGTTTTCTTTTTAATTAAAAAGCAGAAGTACCAATTAATGCTATATTTTGATATCTATTTTGTAGTATGAAACCACAGCATAAGGAAAATTTATCTAAGTGCTAACTTATTTGATATCCTTCTATTGCTCAAATATGCAGTAAAAAAGCCACTTTCCTTTAGACATTTCCTGAATCTAATTAATAGCACAAATACGATGTTCATGCTTATTTCCCTGGATTATGCCTTACAAGTAGAAAAGCTAGTATAACAAATATTCTCTGCATTTACACTCTGGTGGCATTCTTCCCCCATATTCTCATCTGATCAACTTCCATGCCTTTCGCCTCAAATTTCTACTTCATATGTATGATTTAACATTACAGTCTGAGTTACAGCAGGAAGTTATCTATTACTTAAAATTTGGACTTGACACTTTCAAATTACCTTGCGATAGTTCAAACTGTGCAAAAGATACATGCACAAAAGCAAATTTCTTGCAGTTCGCTCTGGCCATCTGAAAGTAGTCACGGGCATCGTCCGGCTCCTGAATACTGTAATAAAGATTATAGAGTCACATTTTAAGAGAAAGGACATAGCTACTTAAGTTTGATAACTCCTCATTCAATTTTCCAAGGGACATGGCATGTTGTTTTTCTCTGTGTGTAAAATTAAATACTAATCAGTTAGTTTTTAAAATCTTTTTAGGCAGAGTCCAGAATATGTAACTTTTGTGGAAATATGTACATAGCAAACAGAGTTTACAATACTCACTTGTTAATTATAAACAAAAAGATTTGGTTAAAAAATATTAATTTTCTTATAATTAATTCTGACATGTTTCTTTTATAATGTAGTTATGTGCTATGTAATGTAGTTAGTTAATGTAGTTAAAAAGTGAATACTTACGCTTTTAATTCAGCAAATCTCACTTGAATTTGAGCAAAACTCTCATTTTGGCCATATTTATCTGGAGGAAGGACTTCAATTGCTTGACTGTAACGACCAATCAATTTATTTAAAAGAGCATCATTTAGGGGGACACTGTTTTTCTCTAGTTTGAGCAACAAATTCAACCAGTCCTCTGGGTTGTTTGCCATCATAATTTGGTTAACAGTTCCCGAGTTATCTGAATAAGAGAAACAAAATATACCAAAACAAATGCCAAATTAAACTTTCCTTTCAAATTAGTTAATAATTTATATTCTCAGTATAAATGTACATAAGGTCCTTAAAACACTGTAAAACTTTAACAATTCCTATAAATATGAGCAGCTTATTTACTGCATGTATGCCTTTATAAGAGTTTATTTTATTCCTAAAGTTATATATTTTGAAGGAAAGAAACTTTGGAAATAAGCTTTTTTATAAGTAGCTTTTAAAAGGCCATATGTAGTCTAAGAAAATTTTATGCTCTAGCAACATAATTCTATTTCAGCCCCCTAACTATCCGAAGAAAACCTAAGCCTCTCCCACAACCACCTGTAACAACTTTGTTAGAAAATTCTTCATCAGTGACTTATTCATTAAAAATTTTAAAACTTATTGCCCCATTCCTAACATAACCTTCTTTACAACCTCACCCATCCAACATTATCTCCATATATCTCAAACTTACTTTTAATCCAATTAAACAAAAAAAATTTATAAAAGATAAGTAACTGGTATGGTTATTTTCTTCTCCCTGCAAGTTACCCACATTTCTCCATAATTTTCATGTTGTAATTTATTTTTTTTTTACTTTCTTTACTGTCAATTGTTTTAAAAGGACAAATTGAATTAATGTCAGTCTCCTGTTTGGGATATTTTAGTCATTACTAAACATTATTAAATTCAGATTTCCCAAAGAAACTATCATTCCTTCTAACAGTTTCAGTTGCCTTCAATAGGGCAAAATCTTTGCTTTAATAAACAAAATTACTGTTTCTGCTTTTTACTAAAACATAACATACTCATTACTCTGCTTTTTTATTTTAAATTTAATCTGGCCTGATATTATTTCATTTTCCATTTTTTTACCTCCCTTCCATTGAGCTCCTAACAAATTTGTCTGCAAAAGGTCTAAAAACCACTATGTTGGAACCAGAAAAAATGCCAAATAGCCAAAGGAATATTGAAAAAGAAAACCAAAGCTGGTGGCATCACAATTCCAGACTTCAAGCTCTATTACAAAACTGTAATCATCAAGACAGTATGGTACTGGCACAAAAACTGACACATAGATCAATGGAACAGAATAGAGAACCCAGAAATGGACCTTCAACTCTATGGTCAACTAATCTTCAACAAAGCAGGAACGAACATCCAATGGAAAAAAGACAGTCTCTTCAACAAATGGTGTTGGGGAAAATTGGACAGCCACATGCAGAAGAATGAAACTGGACCATTTCCTTACACCACACACAAAAATAGACTCAAAGTGGATGAAAGACCTAAATGTAAGATATGAATCCATCAAAATCCAAGAGAACACAAGCAGCAACCTTTATGATCTCGGCCACAGCAACTTCTTACTAGAAGGCAAGGGAAACAAAGGCAAAAATGAACTATTGGGACTTCATCGAGATAAAAAGTTTGCACTGCAAAGGAAACAGTCAGCAAAACTAAAAGACAACTGACAGAATGAGCAAAGATATTTGCAAATATCAGATAAATGGCTAGTATCCAGTATCTATAAAGAACTTATCCAACTCAACACCTAAAGAATAAGCCAATCAAGGAATGGGCGGAAGACATGAACAGACATTTCTCCAAAGAAGACACCCAAATGGCCAAAAGACACATGAAAAAATGCTCCACATCACTGGACATCAGGGAAATACAAATCAAAACCTCAATGAGATACCACCTCACACCAGTCAGAATGGCTAAAATTAATAAGTCAGGAAATGACAGATGTTGGCGAGGATGCAGAGAAAGGGGAACCCTCTTACACTGTCGGTGGGAATGCAAGCTGGTGCAGCCACTCTGGAAAACAGTATGGAGGTTCCTCAAAACGTTGAAAATAGAGCTACCCTACAACCCAGCAATTGCACTACTGGGTATTTACCCCAAAGATACAAATGTAGTGATCTGAAGGGGCACCTGCTCCCCAATGTTTATAGCAGCAATGTCCACAATAGCCTAACTATGTAAAGAGCCCAGATGTCCATCAACAGATGAATGGATAAAGATGTGGTACATATATATACATATACACACAATGGAATACTACTCAGCCATCAAAAAAAATGAAATCTTGCCTTTTGCAATGACCTGATGGAACTAGAGGGTATTATGCTAAGCAAAATCAGTCAGTCAGAGAAAGACAATTATCATACAATCTCACTCATAGGTGGAATTTAAGAAAAAAAACGGGATCATAGGGGAAGAGAGGAAAGAATAAAAGATGACTCAGAGAGGGAGACAAACCAAAAGAGACTCTTAATCATAGGAAACAAACTGAGGGTTGCTGGAGAAGAGGGTGGGGAGATGGGTAACTGGGTGATGGACATTAAGGAGGGCACGTGAAGTACTGAGCACTGGGTGTTACAGAAGACTGATGCATCACTGACCTCTACCTCTGAAACTAATACATTATATGTTAATTAATTGAATTTAAATAAAATTTACAAAACAAAAACACTGTGTTTGCAAATGAATTCCTCAGGTCTCTGAGTACCCCATTCTCCCTCTACTCAGAACTTAATTTGTGCCTTATTGTGTCAGTATTTATTTGATGCTAAACATATTTCACAGTGCAGTGTAGTGATTACATAGATTTTTGTCACCTAGAAACCATGGTTTTAATCTTTGGATTTCCCTCAATATTTATGATAATGTCTTATATCCCAGTTATCAATATATATCAAGTATCCACAGTTTTGAGTGAGGTAAGAATTTTATTTTATTTAAGACTTTATTTATTTATTTGAAAGAGAGTGAAAGAGACAGCACAAGCAGGGGGGTGGGGCAGCAGAGGGAGAAGCAGGATCCTGAACAAGCAGGGAGCCCAGTACAGGACTTGATCCCAGGACTCTGGGATCATGACCTGAGCCCAAGGCAGACACTAAACTGACTGAGCCACCCAGGTGCCCCGACCTAAGAATTTTAAATAAGGATTCATCTTGGTGTGCAAGGTTTAACATTATTTAAGTACACATAATAAAGTATGGTAATATTCTACTAAGATTTTGCTTAACACCAAAATGATCATTTTCTAGGTTGTTTCAATTGAATATGATCTACCATCATGACTAGATTTCAGGTTCTTCCACTTAATCTCTCATCCATTTAAAGGTCAGTATAGACATAACAAATTTATCCAAAGGTCACTTTTCAAACAACCTCAATAATCTGAAATAGAGAGCGAATTAGGCTTCTGAGCTAACTGTTCATAAAGCTAGGGTATTAAACTTTGGCCACTTTTACTGATTCATCATCCCATAAAAATTTAAGTATCCACTACATGCCAGGCACCATTCTAAGCCCTGCAGATATAACAAAACAGATAAAAATCATGCCTTTATGGAGCTCATGTTCTAGTGGAGGAGACAAACAACAAACAAATTCATGAGTAAATTAGATATAAGGTGATTAATGCTATGGAGAAAAATAATACAGGGAAAGGATACACATGCCCAAACCAGTAGGTTGCTATTTTATTTTTTTTTAATTTTTTTTTTAAAGATTTTATTTATTTATTCATGAAAGACAGAGAGAGAGAGAGAGAGAGAGGCAGGCAGAGGGAGAAGCAGGCTCCCAAGGAGCAGGGAGCCCGACGCGGGACTCGATCCCAGGACCCTGGGATCATGACCTGAGCCGGAGGCAGATGCTTAACCATCTGAGCCACCCAGGCGCCCTAGGTTGCTATTTTAAATAAGTGAGTTAGGAAAGGCCTCACTGAGAGGACCTGTGAACAGACCTGGAAAAGCTAAGAGTTCGCAGATTATCTCAGGAGTGGTGTTCAAGGCAGAGAGCAAGAACAAAGGGATTGGGATATAAGCTGGTCTAGCATATAGGAGAGATAGGGAAGCCACTGTCGCTGGAACAGAGTAATAAGCAAGGGAGAAGAGAATTAAAGAGGGAGTAATAGGAAGATTCTCCCCTATCAAAAATTGAGTTTTTGACTTTAAGTTTATACCATAATTTCATTAAGATTCACATTTTTCTCAGTTTGCAGCAAAAAAAGAATGGAAAAAAATGGCATATCTACTGATGGCAGGCGTATAAACAGAATTAACAGCTGACAGTAATGGAAGAGTTAAGAGCATGCTGTAGTAAGTTTGTTTTTAAGAAAGCAGAAAATTGTGGAACATTTCCACACAGAAGGGTTAAAATATAAAGTGTTTGTAGACTAATTGGCAAGCAACAATTACTGAGAAAATTACATTTATGAAATACAAGTAGTTAACACTTCATTCCTTTACCTTAGCGGGCACTCAAAGAAAAGGAACTCACCTGTAGTATCAGCAGAGACTTTATTCAAGCTTAGCTCATCAGTAAGGTCTTCATTTTTAAATTTATTTTTAATATCTCTCACTTTGTTCATTATAGAATCAATTGTCAATTCTCTGCCACTTAAGTCCTCAGCCTCCATTTCTAAGGCAAAAAAAAAAAAATTGAACTGTCATCATTCCTTTTTACTAGCATTAAAGAAAAAATGTCTCAGCTAGCCTTTCAGAACCCAGAAGGTAGTTATACGAACACATCTAAACACAGATATTATCAGAGTAGTATTTGTGAAACTATGCGCATAAAAACAACAGCATATCCTTGTAATTTGTCCAGCAAGGTTTCCAATAGACCAGATACACCTTTTCTTCCCAGCAGAACTTCAGTGAAGCCATTGCACAACACAGAAATTGCTGCCCCTCCTTGCTTTCAAACTTTCCATTTTTCTTCCACACTTTCCTTTCACTCTTTTTCCAGAATTATTTCCTCTGGGCCATCTGCAAATTCAGTCATTTTTTAAAATGTGAGGGAATGTTTGCTTGGATTCTTGTAGTGACATACAGACATAAAGAATATTTTTGATAATGAAAACCATTCCTTTATTCACCTGCTGTATGCGAGTAAGCCTGCACACTGCAAGCGCGTTCAAAGCAGAATATAAACACATTATTGCCTTTTATTGATAAGGGGGTATCAGAAGGCTTGTTCTTATGCCTATCTGGCAGAATTATGATTTGCTATCTTAATCATTCTAAAACCAAAAATCTACTGCATTCTTAATAGCACCAGCACTTGCTCATCTGCACGGTGGTGATGTTGCAAAGTGTCTGCAGTCGTTCTTCCTGTCAATCTCAGGTTTGTGATTCTCAGACATTAACCCAGTAGGCCAGAGTACCTGATATTAATGCCGCCCCTGACCTCGAGTTTGACAATGAAAAGGGGCGATAAAGTGGGCAGCCAGATACCACTATTTGAAGTCAGGTTCAAAAGGTAACTGTCAGAACGGGGTCACTGTCTCCTCTCCCTGTTATAAAACACCAGACAAGAGGGCGTGTCTTTTGGGAGACGATTTCATGTCCCCCAAACTCTCCCCAGGTGCCCGCCAGGCCCTCTTCAGCGAGGTACACACCCACCTCTTGTTTCCTGGGTCCTCAACAAAATCTCCCTCACCACCCGCTGGATTGGCGGAAGCAGCGAGACCTCCTCTGCCCCTTCAGTTCGTTTAGCCGCGCCCCACGTCTTCTACCAGGCTCTGAGTCCTCCCCGCCTCGCCCTAACCACTCACCGACCCTCGCGGCTAAAGAGCCCACACACCGGCCACCGCCGTTCCTCGGTGTGCCCGCGAGGGAGAACTCACCGCCAGAAAGCGGAGTAAGGAAGAAAAGATGGAATCCAGACCCCTCTCCTCAAACACGTTTGAATTTCCCCGCCGCTATCGTCGCGACTGCCTATTGGTCAGTTCTAGTCACGTGGAAGCGTCTGCCGTAATTGGCTTGTGTGCGTTGGCACCGCCCGGCTCCCTGCGATCCGCCAGTTCCGCCTTAGGAGGTTCCTGCGCTCCGACTCCACCCGGTCAGCGCCGGCGGCACCTAGGTGCTCGTATCTGGTGGGCGTTCCCGGACTGTCAATAGGCCAATATTCCTGAACGTTCTCGTTTAACCAGGCCAAATTTTTGCCGGGGAGGGAGTCACCCCTGGGCGGAGCTACCTGGTGAGAGGAAAATAGTGATGGGGTCCGTTGCCCCGAGCATCAGGACCTAAAAGATGGCCTGTGAGGCGGCCCTTGCCGCCGCACTGCCACCGGATTCCGTCCTTCGCCCTCCCCACTGCCCGGCTTAGGGAGGCTATGGCAAGAACGGTTCGTTCGCAGAGCTACCTTCAGCTCTGCGGCCTGCGCAAGAATCTGTTTTTTGTCCTTGAGCCTTCCATTTGTGCCTTTCCGCTCTCCTAAAATAAGTAACTCCGCGCTTCTTCAAACCAAGGCCCTCCCCTTTGTCAGAATTCTGTGCAGAATTCGCAAGCCCGTCTGGATTGCAGCGGCCCGAACTCGCCTGATCAGCCCCCTCCCTCCGAATTTGTCCCATTCAGGAGCTCAGGTGCCCTCAGGGAAAGGGCACCTCCCTAGTAATCTACCCGTGCTGGGCCTTTGCTGTTAAAGTGGCTTTGTGGTTCAAGGCAACACTTCTCTTCTCTGCCAATCGAAGAGATGTCTTTGTTGTACCAGCATTAGGACATATGCTGTACGGTAGAACAGGCTGGTTGGTTTTGTGTATGTGTAGGAAACAGACTACAGCTGTCACTTGTTAACTCCAAAACTGTCCTTAGAACCCTCGCATTCCCAGCTCTGGCTAGCTACTTAGCCAGCAAGAAAGCCTTTCCTCACTTACTGCATCTTTCTAGATCTACTGGCTATGTATTTTTACCTCAGCAGAACAGAATCATCTGCCGTAGACCACGGTTGGGTGATCACCACCTTTACACCATTGCGTCTAACACTGCTTTTACTTGGAAGGAATTATTATTCCACCAATTCTGTTGCTCTCTTGGGGCCTGATTTCAAGATTTGAATCGTCCTAAAAATACAACTGCTGAATAACCTCACCCTAACACTTCTTTCTATATATTCATTCCTTTAGTAATCTCAATTTTTAAACACCAACTATATGCTAATGACTCCCAAATTTATATTTCCAGCTGAGCTCTCTCCCCTGAACTCCAGAATCATATATTCATTGCCTAATTAACATCTCCACTTAACTGTCTCATAGGTACCTAAAAACTGAAAATGTCTAAAACACCCTCCCATCTTCTTCTCCCTTATCCCCCAAACCTGCTTCTTACAAAATCTTCTCTGTAAAAGACAATCTCGTTGTTCTAATTTTTAGGCCAAAATCTTTGGGGTCATCCATAACACCACATACAATCTATAGGCAGATTGTGTTAGGTCCAGCAAAGTATTCCTGGAATCCTATCACTTCTCACCTTTCACTGTTACCAGCCTAGTCCTTCATCACTTAGATTAGTGCAGTAGCCTCCTGGCTGGTCTCCTTGTGTCTGCCTTTGCCTCACTTCAATTTATTCTCCAGCACAGCAGAGTATTCTTAATCACATCACGTCACTCCTTTGCTCCAAACCCTCCAGAGCTCCCTGTCTCACCCAGAATAAAAGCCAGAAGTCCTTAGAATGATCTAGAGCTGTACTGTTCAATATGATAATTCCTAGCTACATAGACTATTGAGCACTTGAAATGTGGCTAGTGCATTTGAAGAACTGAATTTTTAAATTAATTAAGTTCATTAAAACCTGACATTCGGGGCAATTATTGGAAGACTTTTAAGTATGTTTAGAACCTGAGTATGTGAACCTACTTTTTCAAATGTAAATCTTGAGACCTAAATGCAGATTAAGTACTTTCTGTGAAAGTGCTTATATGTTTTAAGTATAAATACACACGGATTTTGAAGACTTAGTATGAAAAAATAATGTAAAATATATAATGGATAATGTAAATATTGATCACAGTTTGAAATGATATTTTTATATAGTGTATTAAATAAGATATATTATTAAAATTAATATCCCCTGTCACAGACCAGAGGAGACTAAGGAGACATGACAACTAAATGCAATATGGTATCATGGATTGGATCCTGGAACAGAAAGTGGACATTAATGGGCAAATGATGAAATCCAAATAATGTGATTTAGTTAATAGTAATGTACCAGTGTTGGTACACTTTTTCTTAAATTCCACCTATGAGTGAGATTGTATGATAATTGTCTTTCTCTGACTGATTTTGCTTAGCATAATACCCTCTAGTTCCATCAGGTCATTGCAAATGGCAAGATTTCATTTTTTTGATGGCTGAGTAGTATTCCATTGTGTGTGTGTGTGTGTGTGTGTGTGTGTATATATATATATATACACACACACACACCACATCTTTATCCATTCATCTGTTGATGGACATCTGGGCTCTTTCCATAGTTAGGCTATTGTGGACATTGCTGCTATAAACATTGGGGAGCAGGTGCCCCTTCAGATCACTTCATTTGTATCTTTGGGGTAAATACCTAGTAGTGTAATTGCTGGGTCGTAGGGTAGCATTTTGACAAATGTATCACAGTTATATAAGACCTTAAAAATAGGGAAATTGAGTGAAGAGTAAACACCCAATTTTCTGTACTACATTTGCAATCTTTGTGTAAACCAAAAATTATTCCAAAATAAAAAATTTAATGAGATTTACTTTCACCTATCTCTTCTTACTTTTTAATATGGTTAATGGAAAATTGACAATTACATATGTGTTTTGCATTGTATTTCCAGCAGTGGTCTATAACATCCTATAGATATTTTTAAGTTTTATTTTATTATGTTAATCACCATACATTACATCATTAGTTTTTGATGTAGTGTTCCATGATTCATTGTTTGTGTATAACACCCAGTGCTCCACGCAGAACGTGCCCTCCTCAATACCCATCACCAGGCTAACCCATCCCCCCACCCCCTCCCCTCTAAACCCTCAGTTTGTTTCTCAGAGTCCATAGTCTCTCATGGTTCATCTCCCCCTCCAATTTCCCCCCCTTCATTTTTCCCTTCCTTCTCCTAATGTCCTCCATGCTATTCCTTATGTTCCACAGATAAGTGAAACCATATGATAATTGACTTTCTTTGCTTATTTCATTTAGCATAATGCTTTGTGATTAATAAATGAACAGAACCCTCAGTTTGTTTCCTGAGATTAAGAATTCCTCATATCAGTGAGATCATATGATACATGTCTTTCTCTCATTGACTTATTTCGCTCAGCATAATACCTTCTAGTTCCATCCATGTTGTTGCAAATGGCAAGATTTCAGTTTTTTGATGGCTGCATAATATTCCATTGTATATGTATACCACATCTTCTTTATCCATTCATCTGTTGATGGACATCTTGGCTCTTTCCATAGTTTGGCTATTGTGGACATTGCTGCGATAAACATTGGGGTGCACGTCTCCCTTCAGATCACTACATTTGTATCTTTGGGGTAAATACTCAGTAGTGCAATTGCTGGGTCATAGGGTAGCTCTATTTTCAACTTTTTGAGGAACCTCCATACTGTTTTCCAGAGTGGCTGCACCAGCTTGCATTCCCACCAACAGTGTAGGAGGGTTCCCCTTTCTCTGCATCCTCGCCAACATGTGTCATTTCCTGACTTGTTAATTTTAGCCATTCTGACTGGTGTGAGGTAATATCTCATTGAGGTTTTGATTTGGTAAAATCCTATAATTTTACTTACCTGACCTACTTATTATCTTATTTATTTTCTGACTCTCTACCCACTCCCCCACTAGAATGTAAGCTCCATAAGTACAGGAATTTTTTTTTAAGATTTTAAAAAAATTTATTTATTTGACAGGGAGAGACACAGCGAGAGAGGGAACACAAGCAGGGGGAGTAGGAGAGGGAGATGCAGGCTTCCCCGTGGAGCAGGGAGCCCGATGCGGGTCTCGATCCCAGGACCCTAGGATCATGACCTGAGCCGAAGGCAGACGCTTAATGACTGAGCCACCCAGGTGCCCCAGTACAGGAATTTTTGTCTACTTTGTTCATTACAGTATCCTGAGTGCTTAGAATTGTATCTGGTACTTTGTAGACACTCAGTGAATGTTAGCTAATTACTAACATTTGCAACCATTGGAGTACTTCAGAATCCTATTTCCTCTACTAGATTTGTAGACTTCTTGAGGACAAGAAGCTTCTAACCATGTAAGCTTCCTATAAGTGCTTGAAGAACCTTTTTACAGTGTCCTACACAATTCTCAGCAACTATTTATTGACAGGTTATCATTACAAGCTATTCAGAAACAAAAGTAGATACCATTCTTGGCTAAATGCTTTATTGATTGTTTTCATGGGAGATATGTAACAATGTGCCATATTGGGATGAATAGTTCCACTGAAGTGTTTAGACATCTACAGATGAGGGTGTCCAAGGCTTTCCTACTTTACCCAGAATCAATGCTTCTGACTCACCTATCCAAATAGATTTTGATCCTTAATTGTTGTTCATTCAGGCCATTGGAATCATAGACCAAAGAGAAGCCACCTCCAGAGATGAGTAAGGAAATGAAGTTGTTCCAGTGAAGATAATATACCACAATTACTAGTTTGTCTTAAAACCAACTTCATCTGACATAAATAAACTTGTTTATTTTCAGTCAAGCTTTCCACAAAACAATACAATTAACCAAGAGGTTATGACTTCAAGATGGAAAGCTTCACATTTTTTTACACAAATAAAATTTGGACCGTGTAACTTTGCCATTATCATCATGTCACTTTTTTTTGCTAATCTGATAACTTTCTGTTAGTATGGTTGCTTTAAAAAAAAATCAATTATTGAAGTCATTGTTACATGAGTTCACTAAATCCCAAACTTTGGTTGCAGAAACTGTTTCCCATATTTGGATGATAAGTTTTTACAGAATGTAGTCACAGTGATTATTCTAGGGTTAAAAACTTATTAGTATACCTGATTTGGGTGCATATAGGAATGGTGTGAACCTATAAGAATGGTGGGAGCCTGTAAAAATAATAACAGGAAAGCTACATGCCACAGAATGGACCAAGCCTCTTCCAAAAGAAAAAAGGGGGGCAAGGGCAGCCAACAGAGTACTTCAGGATTATGAAGAGAAATGGCAATGAGAGTTGAGATTATGTTCTGACCAAGGAAAACAGCAGTGATGGTTTGGGACTACTACTTGGATACCAGGTATTATTTAGTTATTCAGACAATAGGTCATGTTAACAAATGACAGAAGACAAATAAGATTCCTATTTTTCTTTTTTCTCCATCATGGGTAATAGCATTCAAACTGACAATCTTTTTTTTTTTTTTTAAGATTTTATATATTTATTTGACAGAGAGAGACACAGAGAGAGAGAGGGAACACAAGCAGGGGGAGTGGGAGAGGGAGAAGCAGGCTTCCCGCTGAGCAGGGAGCACGATGCAGGGCTTGATTCCAGGACCCCGGGATCATGATCTGAGCCAAAGGCAGATGCCCAACGACTGAGCCACCCAGGCACCCCTCAAACTGACAATCTTAAAAACAAATATGGTTGGGGTGCCTGGGTGGATCAGTTGGTTAAGCATCTGACTCTTGATTTTGGCTCAGGTCCTGATCTCAGGGTCCTGAAGGTAAGCCCTGTGTTGAGCTCTGCTCTGGGTGTGGCACCTGCTTGAGATTCTCTCCCTCTCTTTCCCTCTGCCCCTCTTCTCTCTCTCTCTCTCTCTCTCTCAAAAACAAACAAACCCAAAAAACAAAAAACAAATACAGTTGAAACTCTTACCAGGTGAAGCTGTATAAGAAAGATTTAAATTTTGTTAAAATTTTCTGACACAGTGACTTTTTAAAAAAATTTTAGCCATATGTTTTCAATCTCAGCTATACAGAAGGAACCTCACATAGCTGGGTAATATACTGGAGATAATAAGCAGAATATTGAAAAAATTTGCGTTATAGTTCCAGAAACATTGTTGGCAGTTTCTGAAAAGTCATGATAAACAAGACCAATGATGGGAAATCAGAAATGGACAAGTGACTCTTTTTAGAAAAGGTAAAATTTGGAAGCTGTAGGTCTATATAATCTGGACGTGGATTTTTAGCTCAATTCTGGAATATAAAATTGTTTAGAAGCAGAGATCTGCAGATACCAACATGGATTCATTAAAAAAAAGCCATTAGAATAAACTAAACTCTCACTGTGACAGTTTCTAAATTTAGGGAAGGCAATAAACATAGAATACCTTCATTTTTGCAAAGAAAGTGATAAAGACTCTCTTACTGTTTTTGTGGACAGGAGATGTGTATGTAAGCTCCATGCTGTTAATGTGAGATGATCCTGCAACTCTATGGACCATTATTCTCAAAGAACACTGCCTAATGGTTTGAGGAGAACTTCAGGTTGATCCCTTGTGGAAGGCCTCAGAACTCTATCCCTGGTCTTACTCTAAACTATATATTTTATCTGTGTGACAAACATATAGAAATAATGCTTATTCATTTTTCACATACTAATTAAAACAAAAAAAGGCAAAATGTCAGAAGAGAATTAAAAAGGATAAAATTAACAATATGAAATCTACAGGGATAAACGTAATTTAGGTTTATAAAAATAAAGTTCTCAAATACATAATTAGAGTCCAGCCAAGATGGAGAAACACAGTCCAGATTTATTCTCTGGAAACAACAAAGGCTGCACAAAATAAATGAAACAAGCATTTTAAAGCATTAGATACCAGACAGCATAGGACAATGATCCCTGAGCGCAAGGAAACAAGCAAATGAGCCCTGACATTGTCTGTACGTTAGTGCCTGGAGAGAGTTTCCAAGATGCAGTATAGGAAGGGGGAAAGCCAGGCATTGCCTGGCATTCCCCATAAGTTAAGAAGATGGAGTCTGGGATGGCCAAGGCAGCTAAAGTTCATAGGGCAGAGTACCAGAAAAAAAGTAAGCAGGACAGAGAGAGAATTCTGGAAATCTACAGAGAGGCCTCTTGAGGCTCTGGCTGAGTACCAATGAGTGCATATGTCTTATTTTCCCCCAAGGAAAATGATAGCTGAAAGGATCAGAGGGAATAATCTCTAGAGCCATAAAAAACAAGGGATAGTTCATGTTCACAGAGCATCAGACAAAGAACTTATATATTGCCTCAGTACTGGAGCAAAACTAGCCCTAAACTAAAGACTGCACTGGTCCAGCCTAACAAAACTTAAGAGCAAGCCTTAAAAGGATCAAGTTGTTTCTACATGATTTAACTGCATTCTAAAACAAAGTTTAAGAATATGTATAGAAGTACATGAAAATCCAACCAGATCAAATTCACAATGTCTAATTGAAAACATGACCAGTTATTCAAAGAAGCAGGAAAATGAGTAGAACAAACAACAGAAATTTATTTTCCCACAGTTCTGAAGGCTGGAAGTCCAAGATCAAGGTTCTAGCAGGGTTGTATCCAGTGAGGCCTCCTTTCTCAGCTTGCAGATGGCCACCTTCTCAGCATGTCCCTCAAATGGCCTTCCTCTGTGTACAAACTGAGAAAGAGAGAGAGAGAGAGAAGAAAGTCTCTTCTTATAAGAACACATCCCATTGGGGGTGTCCTAATATGACCACATACATTTTGGATTTTAACATATGAATTTTTAGGGGGACACAAACATTCAGTCCATATATAATATATATAGTGACTAATAGAGTTAAAACTGTAAATGTAATTATGCACACACACATACATTTCTTTAATGGTGGGCGAATGGATGAAAGTAAAATAAACATAAATGAGAAATCCCATCAGGAAGCCCCAAATATTTTCAAAATGTTTGGAAGATACTTTAAAGATGGAGCTGTGTTCCATATTTTAGCCTATTGGTGACTCAATCTTTCCTACCTGCTAATTCAGCCTTCTGTTTCTTTGAAAAATCCACATTCCTCCACTATTTCTGAGAGGCCCTTGGGTTTTGCACAAGTGTTCATATATAAGAACAGACAGCCAGGGTTCCTGGGTGGCTCAACCAGTTAAGTGTCAGCCTTCAGCTCAGGTCGTGGTCTTGGGGTCCTGAGATTGAGCTCCGCATCAGGCTCTCTGCTCATTGGGGAGTCTGCTTCTCATTCTCCATCTCCCTCTGCACCCTCCCCATCCCACTCATGGTCTCTCTCTCTCTGTCAAATAAACAAAATCTTAAAAAACAACAACAAAAAAAACAGGCAGTCACTACATAATATTTGAATTGTCTTCCTTTGGCTGCTGCACTCACTCTTCTCAGGATCCTATCAGGTCTGCAGGGCATCTCTGCCATTTTCCCTGTTACCTTACTATTATTAAGACTTTTAGATCACAAGTTTTATGTGTATGTTGCCAAATTCGTCGACATAGGGCCGTGTATGTGTGTGTGTGTGTGTGTGTGTGTGTGTGTGTGTGTGTGTTGGTTTTGTTTTTGTTTTTGTTTGGTTTTAATTTTTTTGTGGGCTCCATGCTGGGGCTTGAACTCACAACCCTGAGATCAAGACCTAAGCTGATATCAAGAGTTAGACACTTAACTGACTGAGCCACCGATGTACCCCCAAAATAGGGCTGTTCTAATGTGAAAGGTAGGCCTATAAAAGTTTCACTGCCATGAATCTCCTGGGAGGGGCAGTTGCTAGATAGTTAGTCTTGGTATGGAAATCCTCCAGTGAAGAGGAGGAAACCAAACCCACCCTGATGTCTCAGGGAGTGTCCCATTTTATGGCCCCCAAAGGGAATAAGCAGGGGTTCAGCTATTTGAGTCAATGTAGAGACACCACACGTTAGTGTGAAGAATGAGCTTGGTGGTAAGTCACTGAATAGTGCCAGTTGACATTTTCTCAGGACCAGCTCATAAGAATTTTAGTTTCTTGAGATTTGAGGGAGAGTACTGTTAGAAAATGGAAATGAAAAATCTCAGCACCTGTTACTGTAATTTCTAAAATTATGACTGTCCCTTGCTTATAACATCCATAGCATTCCTAGTAACTGAAGCAAGAAGCCATGCTCCTGATCAAAGTTTAAGGCCCTATATTATTTGGCCCTTCCTGATTCTCTAAGCTCATTTCATCACACTTTCTTCTCTCTCACTAAGTTCTAGCTCCCTGGCTTCCTCTCAGTTCCTGAACACACTGAATTTTTTCTCACCTAAGGGCCCTGCCTTTTATTGTTGCTTTTACCTAGAACACTCATCTGCAGATCTCTGGTGGTTGGCTCTTTTCCATCTTTTAGATTCCTGTTCAAATATTACCTCTTCAGTGGGGCCTTTCCGTTGTTTGTCATCATATCACTATGCTTATTCCCTTCCCTGTACTTAACCCTATCTGTATTTATTTATTTTATATTGATCTTTGTGTGTATTATCCTTGTGTTTATTATCTACTCCTACCAAGTAAGCATTTTGAAATTAAAATCCTTCCTTGCTTACTTGTTCATTATTATGCCAAAAACATTGAATGGTATGTAGCAGTGTAGGTAGTTAATAAAAATTGTTGAATGAATAAATAAATGAATCTGTGTTGCCCACCAGGCTATGAGGTCTGTAAGGAATTGATTAAAATATGTTTTGCACACTATGTACTCTATCCCCCTGCACAAAGGATGTACTTATGTGCTGAAAGAAATCAAAGAAAAGTAATAAGTCAAGGGGAACTATTAAAAACCTAAGAGGCTAAGCCATTTTGACCAGATAGTAAACGTAGCTGTATCTTCCATCTGTGGTTATTGTGAGCCTGCATCTAGCTCTGAAGGGACCTCGCCAGCCTGTAGGTGCATTCAGGGTCACTTGAAGATGATTCAGGTCTTATTACCCCTAGTTGCATAAAGCTGGTCCTCAACCCCAAAGATGCTCCCTTTAGCATTTCTGAGAGTCATAGGGGATGTCTTACTTGTGATCAGAAACCGACAGATACCTTACTAGATACCTCATTTCTCCTCCAACAGTCACCACAGCTTTCCCAGATCCTATTCCCCCAAGCATCTCATTCTTCACCCTATTGCTACTCCACTGAGCCCAAAGGATGTCACCACATGCTGCAGTTCTGAAAAGTTCAAAGAACCAAAATTTGGTGATCTGTGGCAAATTGGGGTTATCTGTCTCCAATTTGTAACATTCAATCTGAGGGGTCAAAAACAATGCAATATATCTGTGTGTATGCCTTCATGTTTCATGAAGTGTTCAGTGAATGTTCTTCCAATTTTTACTTATCGTCCTCATTTGACCTAGGACCCAGACAAGAATGTATGGGACTGGGCTTAGAACAGATGTGACAGTCACAAGGGTATACTCAGAATCTCTTTCCTCCTCTGATGAGTAGGGTTTTGATACTGGGGAGTTCATTAGGTCTTCCTCCTTCCACCTGTAGGATGAATTCTTTTCCAGGAGACTCTCAATAGCCCCCTCTCAATTTGACTTCTATTAGAATATCTCACAATTTACCCCAAATGCCCAGTAGTCCAGCAGGAGACAAAACTCGGGCTTTTTCCATAGGCTCTTCAGGCCCCAGGAAAATAGGCTGGTCACAAACTTCCCAGACATGTTCGGACAGGTATGAGCCTACAGGAGCTGCACCTCAGGTTTGTTATCCTGATGCACAAGAAAATCTTCAAATGAACTCAGCAGTGACAAGCTTTCAAATCACGTAACGCCAACGCACACCCTTGGTAAGAAAGCAGCCAGGAGCAACAGAAGCCATGAGGTGGCAGCAAGAGCAATTTAAAGGCCACCAAAGGGAACACAGAAGACAATCACACCAAAGGATATTCTATCAAGGACTGGAAGGAATTTGGGCTTTCAATAATTCTGCTGGAAATCCTCCATGATACTCCTCATATTGGAGACACAGATTACTTGTTAATATATATTGACTGGAAAAATATATGCAGCATTAAAATAGTTTCTTTATTTGGATGATGGAATTGTGGTGCTTTTTCAAAATAATTTTAGTTTTTATACTTTGTTACTCTGTTTTCACAATTAAAGGGCCAAGGAGTAAGTGAAGATTACTGTTAGATATCTGTGAGCCTATCATTCTAAGATCATCAGCTCAACAATAACCTCTTGTTCAAACCAAGAATAATTTATTCTCTCTAATCCCTTGTCTAGTTTGTGAATGTGTACATTGAAAGCCATAATGTAATTCAAATTCACAAATTCAAAAGTGCAAGGACTACCATATTTGTTTATAATCTATAAATCACTTGAAAGCTAACTCCATGCCCCATTCTTATAGGCTGGTGGGAAATTCAGTAGTAATTGGAGCTCCACCCACCCAGGGCTGTACCTGTGTCTTGTGTTTGACTAAGACTCCGGGGGGCTCCAGTTATCAATCATTTGCTCACAGTGATTACTGAAGAACTGTTGGGACATTTCCAGGGAATCTGCTGCTTTGGTCCACATTTAGGGTCCTGGAATCATCAGCAAGCCTGACAGTATCTGTACTGAAGGTACAATGTTCTGAGTGCCCCCAGAAAGAAGCCAGCTCCTCTAGGAGTCTCGCCACCTTTTGCCTGTGAGGCAAGGAAATACTAAGGGACTGGTCACCTGTTTGGAATGGATAATTCCAAAAAAGCCATCAATATGAATTCCTAGAGAACATTTGTAACAACTAAAACACATATAATTAACTTTGTAACACACAGCTGTGAAGATAAACATAATAAACAGTATTCTGAAATTCTAAAATAATTTCTGCAGATTAAATATAGGGCACAGAATGGTTAAAGTCTTTTCCTATTTATTTATCCTATTTAGAATTATCTTCTAATTGTGTTGCCTGGGAGGGGCCTGAATTAACTTATTATCTCAATACATAAAGTAACTCAATGCCTTTCCTCGGTTAGTTATGAAAAGAATTTAATACATTATTTTATTCTAATATTTAGGTGCCTGAAGTTTTCTTCTTACATAATTAAATGTGCAACTTTTAGTCATGGGAGCAATGTCTTAATATTTTCGTATTATTGTCTTTTATTTCAAATCTTAAGAAAGGATTTCACTGACTCTAAGCACACAGATGGGCAAGGCATTTACCTGAGGCAAGGAAAAATTCACCCACCCATAGCCTTTTGCACAACCATGTGTGCACACAGTCTGATTAGAGTGCCACTTGCGCCATGGACATCCGGGATAGTGACAGCAGTACCTGTCAGGGGATCACTCCCTGATTTATCGGATACGGCAAGGTTGCACAGGGAGTGTCCAACAGCCCAACTAGTCCTGTTGGATTGGAACCCACAGATGGCTCTGGAGGTGAAGAAGGGAGCAACAAGAGTCCCTTTCTGTAAAAACAGTCCAGATGAGGAAATTAAGAGGCACCTTCCCTATTGACTGTAGATGAGTGCAGGGAGGAGAGACAGAAGAAAAGCAGACATTGGCAAATGATAATTTTTTTGACAACACAAGTATCTTATAGAAGATAAGTCATCTGAGTTTTAAAAATGAAAGGAGAGGGAAAGAGAAATAGGAATTCAGGGGGGAAATATGGCACTCTTAGTGAGTGAAATTGAGGTTTACAAAAAGTAAATTTCTCTGGAATAGTACTTTATTAAGGTTTGGATATTTAATAATTGTTGATTTAGAGTTCTGAATTATAGTCATTTGGGAAAGAAATATATCTTACAATATGATCACATCAAATAAACCTATATCAATATGTTATGGTAATAGCAATTATAGGAAATTGGTCATAAGTTCCTGAAGGAAATATCAAGAGCGCAACAGAAAATGGTAATGTTTTCTATTTATAAGTAACCTTATAATTTTCAAAGTGCTTTACTTTGATCCTCATATTAGTTTATGAAATAGGCATAACATTTTTTTTTTATCATTTTGCAGGTAGGAGATTGAAGACTAGACCAGTTTACTGACTTGCCCTGGGTTATATGTCTGGAAAACAGCAAAACTAGGATAAGAATTCTGGACTTTTGCTTCCAAGTCCATTTTTATTTCTATCATAAGGATCTTTCATAATTCTATAGTTTTTGTCAGTGAAAATAGCCATTAATTTTCAAAATGGAGTAAACAGTCTCATGGACTGTTTAAATAATATGTGAATCAATTTAATAAACAAGTTGCTCACAACTTTCCCTTGGGTTCTTCAAGAGCCTGACTCCTCAATCAGCTTAGTTGGCAGATGGCTGAGTGTATAATTTGAAGAACATAGCTTCTTACCCACTCCACCCTTTGCCCCAGTTTCTACTAAAAGCTGGCACCACAGCCATGATACTGCATTCAGTTCAGAAATTTTGAGTTGGCTTTAAACCCGTCTTAGCAATTGCCAACCAGGCTATTTCACTTAGTCTGGAAAGGGCAAAAGTAGGAAGACATATATGCAAAGAGATTGTTAGGTTCATTCTCTTGCCCCACCAATTTCTTAGCTCCACCCCTTTCCATCCAGACCGAGGTGTAAATGTGCAGATAAGTGAGACTGGACACTTTAGTTGGGTCACAAAGACCGTGAGAGGGCCATACATTTCAGGTGCCCCAAATGCTGTCAGCTCTGAAGGCTCCCCAGAAACTATGGAAGCCCCATATGATGTGGTTCCATGGAGGCTATCCCATTGCACTTAGAAATTCTGGGTTATCCTGGGTCTCCTTTATGATCAGAAAAGGTCCACTCCTAACATTTGTGAGCTCCATGGCAAGAGTACAAATAGAGGTCCACATACCATATATCTAAATATTTAAATGTTATAGGTCAGGCTAACAAGCTGTAAGATGAAGTATGTTCTCTCCTACTGAAATACCAGTATATTCATAATAACAAAAATAAAATATGTGTTTAAAGCTATGGCTGGCTATTACTGATAGTTGGCAAAACATAGAAGACATTTGAATTTAATTATTACTCTACGTTTTAGGGATTTTTTTGTTGATGGGCCAGAGATATTTATATTAATAACATAAAACTTTATAATTTATAAATTATTTCTAATTTGACTCATTCCACGAATTTATTTTTCTTACTTTCATTAGAAAAAATCACTCATTATATTATTCTAATTAAGATTTTTACATTATTTGTGTTCTATTGACAGTAAAGAGCTAAAAGTTTAAAAAATAATTGCAACTATACTAAGAGTACAAAATTTGAATGTATTTTCAGCAAAAATTAAAATATAAAAATTAAGGTATTTTATATATATTTTTCCAAAAATCATTTTCTTCTAAAATATTCAAATTATATGTACATTAAAATTAAGTCAAAACACAAATTCTAATCAATGCAGATGAAAAAAAATTTTTAAAGATTTTATTTATTTATTTGACAGAGAGAGAGAGTATAAGCAGGGGGAGCAGCAGGCAGAGGGAGAGGAGAAGCAGGGAGCCCAACGTGGGACTCAATCCCAGAACCGTTGGATCATGCCCTGAGCTGAAGGCAATGCTTAAGCGATTGAGCCACCCAGGTGCCCGCATATGAAAAATTTTAATCAAAGTGATTAAATAAAGTTTATTTTCTAAATCATTTTTAAACATTTAATTAATTCTTAGTAGACATTTTTATAAAAATAAAACTATCCACCCATGGACCTTGAGGGCATCATGATAAATGAAAAAGGTCAGACAGACAAAAATAAATGCTGTATGATCTCACCTACATGTGAAATGTTAGAACAAAACAAAAACCCCAAACAAACTCACAGATACAGAGAACAGATTGGTGGTTGCCAGAGGTGGGGGATGAGGGGTGGAAAAAATAGGTAAAGGTGGTCAAAAGGTAAAAACTTTCAATTAAAAAATAAGTAAGTCCTAGGGATGCCATGTACATCATAGTGACTCCAGTTAATAATATGTATTGTATACTTAAAAGTTGCTAAAAGAGTAGATCTTAAAAGTTCTCATCTTAAGGAGAAAAGTGTGTAACTATGTATGGTGACAGATGTTAACTAGACTTATTCTGGTAATCATTTCATAATACATACAAATTTTAAATCCTTATGTTGTTCACCTGAAAGTAATATATGTCAGTTATATTTCAATTAAAAAAAACTATTCACAATTCTAGCATTGCATTTAATTGTTAATAAAGAATCAGTACCACACTTTATAAATATTATGTCTAGATTGGCACTGTCCAATAGAAATATAGTACAAGGCACATGCATAACTTTTAATTTTTTACATTAAAAGTTTTTCTACATTAGAATTAAAAAGTAAACATTTAAAATAATTGAAATTAATTTTAATAATATATTTTATTTAATGCAAAGTATTAAAATATTGTTCCAACATGTAATCTATATAACAATAATTAATGAGGTCTTTCACATTCTTTTTTTCACCTGAGTGTGAAAAATTTGATGTCTTTGTTACACTTACAGCACTTCTCTGTCAGACTAGCTACATTTCAGTTGCCCCAACAACCACATGTGGTTAAGACTACCATATTGGACAGCAACATAAAACTGTTACAAATACCATATTGATTGGTAAAGGCCTTCAGACGCATACATTGAAACACAAAGAGAAGCAAGCAAATGTATGTACCACACTCCTGGGAATGATGTTAAGAGGAAGAACTTGACAAGTTAATTAGTCTTTCTATTATCTAAGCACTTCTACCACTAACTGCTCTGAAGCAGTGTCCATCTCCACTGTTGGCAGTGGTACAACCCACAAACTCTCATGGCTGCAGGTGCCTTTTGCTTCAGAGGTCCTAGGATAAAAGGTTTGAAGAAGCATTTCCTTGGGGCTGGAATGGGGTTAGGAACAAGAGTGGATGTTTAGGGTTACAAATCACACTGTGTAATGCTGAGCACTAGATGAGTAACGAAGATTGAACGTGTTTGTTAATAAAAGTATTTGTTGGTGTGCATGTGAAAACTGAGGCTCAGGCGAGGGGCTCTTGCCCTGGTATGAGGGAGGTACGGGATGAGGGCACGCCTAGAGCTAGCTGGGCTTCCTGGGGGTACTGCAGAATATAGGAAGAGACGGAGAGAGGCCAGGCCTTCGAGGCCTGTGCTAGACCGGGACTGTGAATCCACGATGACATGAGTTTCTGTGTTGAGTTATTGAAATGTTCAGCATAAGGATGTTCACTGGTATATATTTTTCCCTCTGCTGTATTTTTTGATGCATTGGCTCCAATATCAGGGTTAAATTTGAAAAAAGCAAGGATGGAAGAGAGACAGATACCTTTTGAGAGATGCATAACAAATAATGACTGATCCAACCTCCCTCACCAACCTCCCATCTCTCAAACACACAGATACATCCCTTACCATATACACACACAAATATGTGCAACTCCAGGGGGGATGTATTGTACTGTATTGCTTTTATGCCTTTGTTTTTAAAGATATATATGATAAAATACATGAGAGGACACAATCTCCCAGAAATACTTGCTGCCAATACATTTTGCTGAAATTGCCTCCCAAAACTCTCACCTGTGTTTCATTTTATAACTGAATCTAACAATTTCCCTGAAAGCCTTGTGAAGAGGAGCTACATAGGACTTTCTGCTTGCCCTTTTAGAGAAATGATATCATGTAGTATTACATACATGGTAGTCTTTGCAGGGCCTCACCTCAGAAGACACATGACATCAGTTTCCATTACTGCTCATATTAACTTGATCATTTTGTTAAGGTACTATCTGCCAATTTTTCATTGTAAAACTTTCTTCTCCCCTTTGTAATTACTGTGATCTGTGTGAAGTGATGTTTCAGATTATGTGATTATCCTGTTCCTTAACAATCCTCCAATCAGTAATTTTAGCATCTATTAATAGTTCTAGCCAGAATCAACTATTACTATAGCTGTTGGAAAAACAAGGCTTTTCTACTTTTTATCATTCCTTCTGTATTTATTGGTATTTGTGTCAAAAGATACAAAGATGTCACTCATTTATATTAGTTTTATGGGAGCTGTAGGAATTTTACTTTGCTACCTCTGATATAAGCTACTTCCATTCATATCTTATTTATTAATAATTTAATCAAAAGCCTATAGAATAGGAAGTGCTTTGTGGGAAATACCAAAATAGTGAATATGGTGGCCTTAGCTTCTTCTTTTCTTACCACTCACCAGCAGTGTTATAGGATACATGCCATTTTTGCTGCATGATATCAAAGAGAACAGATGCTGTAAATTCATATTCAGTCTGGGCATAGAAAGGCTATTTTAGAATGTGTACATTACAAGAAATCATTGCTTAGTTCTAGCTGTTTTGTTGTCACAATGTTTTGGGTTTCTTTGCCTTCTTATTCTTTTTGACTTTCTTTTTATTGAGCTTTACTCTTTTGCCCCTTCCTACTCAGAAGAAATGTCTGCTCATTTACATTTGTAATGCTCAAAAATTTTGAATAAAATGCTTAAATATCAATTATAGTGAATAGAGATTTTTATAAATATTCAACACACACTATAATCTACTATTTCCTAGCTAGCAAATTAGTAAAGCTCAGTGCATTGTAAATAACAATCTTCATGGTACTTTGGTCTTATTTATTTTTGCCAAATGATAATTAGGAGAGTGGAGACTGGCTCCAGTAATTAGACAAGGAGATAAAATGCCTGGTGTGTGCGTGTATAGGTATCTGGCTGTTATTCCCACCCCTACCTTCAATCCTGCCTAGTTAACAGGACTGAAAGAGATTGTGATATATTCCTTTAGTCTATATTTTCTAGATAAGTCTACTATATCTACTTATCCATCCATCATCCACCCATCCCTCCATGCATTCAACATTTGCCATCTATATTGCACATCTACTCATGGTCCTGCATTGTTCATAGCATCACAAATAAGGAGATGAAAAGGACACAGTCCCTACACTTAAATAACTTCCATTACTGTATAGGAATCAATCCACCTTTAAGACCTTCTCTCTTTTCTTTCTGTTATTTCCTCCAAAATGTGGGTACCTGCTGTTTCCCTCCTCGATGCTAGTGCATATCAAGGCTACTTTTAAGGACTGTTATCCACATCTGCTTCTAGGAAGCTAAAAATCACTGTGCAGGGAGAAGGGACAGAAGCATTTGTCATGAGGGGACAGATAAAAATTCTAAAGAATATTTGAGTTCTCCTTTTCCAATATATCCATCAATAACTATCAGAGAGAAAATAATATCTAACCAAAGATTAGAGATTATAGCTCATGTTATTCTTTTTAAGAACAATAAAAACAATGAACAATTCCCAGTTAGGGCACCTGGGTGGCTCAGGTGGTTAAGCATCTGCATTTGGCTCAGGTCATGATCCTGGGGTCCTGGGATCAAGAGCCACATCGGGCTCCTTGCTCAGCAGGGAAGCCTGCTTCTCCCTCTCCCTGCCCACCTTCCACTCGTGCTCTCTCTCTCGCCATCTCTCTCTCAAATAAACAAATCTTTAAAAAAAAACGAATTCCAACTTATCTAAATTATATTTGTGGTGGCCAAATCTGTATAATCCTTTTAAAGGTACTGGGGGAGGTTTTTTCAACATGAGAAAATATAATGGAATACCTAAAGGGCTATACCTTTTTCCCATGGAAAGAAATAGTTATCAATGCTTATTTCCTTTTTGTACAAGGTAAATTTTACAACATTACATATAGTTACTTAATTCAATTACTAATGAAGAGAGATATATCACAATATCTTTTAAAAAATCTTTTCAATTTCCCATGAAGAACTTACTCTCTTTAAGTATGTTTATTAGTAACAATTTCAGTAGTAAAAATGCAATGTTTTAAATATACTTTCATATTCATTTGACCATACAACAATTATATGAAGTAGATAGAGAATACATTATCTTTATTTATCAGATAAGGAGAAACATAAAATGACACATGAATTAGTTAACATTTATTCATGACACATGTGACTTGCCCATGCCCATACACCTTAGAGCCACAGATAAAAACAGAACTGAGGTCTCCCTGATTCCTGGTCCAGGATGCTTTCCATTATAACATACTATCTTCCTAGTTGGTCTTAATATCTACTATCTGTTGCAGACAAAGTGCCAAAGGAAAATAAGGAACCTACTAGTTAGACTCTAATAAAATGTGCTCAAAATGTGTTGCTTTTCTTCAGTCTTATCCTTATCTACCCTAGATCAGAAAAGAATGAATGCATACTACCAGAAATTTACAAGAGACTAATTATTTTACAATTGTGTTAATTTTGTGGCCAACACTAATTCCCACATGTCATCCTTTACTTGCTAATCTTTTGTATTATTCTAGACCAAAATCTGACTAGTAATATAAGAAGTGTTGCTCAATCTAATTTGTCTATGGCAATTATAATTTGTGATTTTGCTGATCAGTTAAGTTAGCTCTACCAGATAAACCATATTACTTACAGACTTAATTTAGTTTCTTGGTTTAATGATCTCAGTAGAGCATGAAAGCATAGTTTTTTTTCGCTTTCCATTTTGACTTTATAAATGGGGAGAATTTTTTGATCACTTAGGTCCTATTCACTGACAAGCCCATGCAATTTAATTCTATGTATGCCCTGGCCAGGATAACACTTTCCAATTTAAAGAGAAATTTTTCTCCAAAGAATGCCCATTGGCCCCAGATATGATACTGACTGATTTCAACTATTTTAAAGAAGTAAAACTTATAGAAGGCAGCAATGTCATGGGGAAATCACATTTGATTTCTCAAAACAATGGAATAGTGTCTGATATACATAGTAGTAACTCAGTGAATGTTCGTTGAATGAACACATGAATTAGTTAACATTTATTCATGACACTTGTCTTAGCTAGTTATCATTTCTAGAAAGCCATTGACATCTCCAGTCTAAGTTAGGAGATCCTCCTGTTTCCATTGCACTCCATCATACTTCTGTCTTAAATTTTTCATTAATGTTGAGGTTAATGTCATTATTACTACTATATTTATTGAGTGCTGGAAGCCATGGCAGTAGGTAAGCTCATTTATTTATCTTTCTATTATGCTGTCAGTTCTTTGAGGACTGTGCCTGAGTCAGAGTCAGCTTTGAATAATAACAAAAACAGTAGCAACCAATATTTATTGAGCGCTCATACAACTGTATATGGCTGACCTCATTTATATTTCACAACATGCTTATGCTCCAGGTACTACTGTAAAACCTACTTTACCACAAGATACATAGTAGTTATTTAAGATATATTCCTAGAACTGAAATTACTGCAAAAGGTTAAAACTATTTTTTCATGATTTATTTATGATTTTAAAAAGTCTTTAATTTTTAGACAGTTTAGGTTTAAATAAAAATGGAAAAAGAGTCCCATATATCCTACACTCAGTTTCCCTTATTAATAACATCTTACATTAGTATGGTACATTTGTCTCAATTATTGAACTAATGCTGAGTTAGTACTTTACTCAGATTTCCTTAGTTTTTACCTAATGTTATTTTTCTATTCCAGGATCTCATCCAGGATAATACATCACTTTTAGTTTTCACGTCTCCTTAGGCTCCTCTTGGCGATGACAGTTTCTCAAACTTTCTTTGCTTTTGATGACCTTGACAGTTTTTAAAGAGTACTAGTTATTTTATGTAATGTCCCTCAGTTGGAATTTATTTGATGTTTTCCACATGATTTTACTTGGGTTATGAGTTTGGGGTATAAAGACCACACAGGTAAAGCACCATTTTCATTACATCAGAGCAAGGGTATATACTATCAACGTTTCTTATTGTTGATGTTGACCCTGATCACCTGGCTGAGGTAGTATTTGTCAGATTTATCCATTGTAAAATTGCTGTTTTTCTTCCCTTTCCATATTGTACTCTTTGGAAAGAAGTCACTATGTGTAGCCCTTACTTAAGGAATGGGGTGTCATGCTCCACCTCCTTTTTTAAAAGATTTTATTTATTTATTTGACAGAGAGAGAGTGAGAGAAAGTACAAGCAGCAGGAGCTGAGGAGAAGCAGGCTCCCCACTGAGCAAGGAGCCTGATGCCGGACTCCATTCCAGGACCCTGGAAACATGACCTGAGCTGAAAGCAGACGCTTAACCAACTTAGCCACCCAGGCGTCCCTATGCTCCACCTTCTTGAAGGTGGAGTATCTACATAATTATTTGGAATTCTTCTGCAAGAGATATTTCTCTCTTCTTCCCCATTTATCCAGTCATTTGTTTCTATCGGTACATACTCATAAATACTAATTTTACATTTTGGGCTATAATACAATACTACTTTATTTTGTTGCTCAAAGCTTCAGACAATGGGAGCTCTTCCAGTTGTCTCTGGTGTTCTTTTGCCACACTTACACCATTTACTTTTCCCCTTTAATTTCTTTTAATTTCTAGTACTAAAAGATGTTCTGAGATCATCATATACATTTCCTGCCTTAGTCTTAGAATCAGTCATTTTTCCAAGGATCCCTGGTTATTTTGACTGGAGAACAGTATTACAAACCAAAATCTGGGTAGTAAGTGTGCTTATTGCTAGTAGGGTATCAACATTTCTAAGCCCTCTCAGCTGATAAAGCAAAAACAATACAGGCATATACTAACCTGTATATATACACATGTTGATAAATACATCTATATGTAACCGTCTGATTCCATATCAAGCCAAACATGAGTTTACACATTGATGTCTCCTCTCCTAGCTTACCTATAAACTTCCACTCCAGGTGAGAAACTCGACTCACATCATTTGCCATGCATTTGCTTAATTGTTCAATTCTAGTGTACACATATAGCAATATCAGAATTGTTGACCTGTACTCCTGTGAGAAACTACTTTATCAATTAGAGTACATTAACTATCTGCAGTTCCTTTTGCCTTTAGTCTTAGAGACTCGACTCATTTCCAAATTTACTTACATCTGCAAATTTTACCCTGACCCCTTTCAGTGAGGTCATACTATACATTTTGTAATGTAATCAGATTCTTTTGTCACAGTCTGTATTCCATCTTGGGATCCCCCAACCTCCTAAATGATTAAGAAAAATTTTCATATGTTAAGGCTCATTCTCTGCTGCAAAGTTCTATGGGTTGTGACAAATACATAGTGTTATTTATCTACCATTACAGTATCATACAGAATAGTTCCATTGCCCTAAAAAATGTCCTGTACTAGACATATTCAACTTCCTTCTATCTCCCTGAGCCCATGGAATCCACAGGTCTTTTTATTGTTTCTATAATTTTGCCTTTTCAGAAATGTCAAACAATTGGAATCATACAGTCTATAGCCTTTTCAGACTGGTTTCTTTCAACTAGCAATATACATGTAGGTTTCATCTATGTCTCCCATGGCTTGATAGCTTATTCATTTTTATTGATGAATAATATTTCACTGTATGAATCTACCACAATTTGTGTATCCATTCATCTATTAAAGAGCAGCTTGGTTGCTTTCAGTTTTTAGTGATTATGAATAAAGCTATTATACACATCAATGTGTGACTTTTTGTTGGACAAAAGTTTTCAAATTATTTGAGTAAATACCCAGGAGCACAATTTCTGGATTATATGGTAAGATTATATTTAGAAACTGCCAAACTGTCTTTAAAAATGGCTGTACCATTTTTTTTCTTTTGCATATCTGCTATCAGTGAATAGAGAGTTCCTGTTGCTCTTTAACTTTACCAGCAATTGGCATTTGTTAGGCTTCTTTGGAACTTAGTCATTCTAATAGGCATGTAGTATATCATTGTTGTTCTAACTTGCAGTTCTCTAATAGCAGATTGAGCATCTCACCTGTTTATTCGCCATCTGTATATTTTCTTTGGCGAGGTGTCCAGATCTCTTGCTTTTTGAAAAAAATTGAGTTGTTTTATTTCTGTTGTTTTTTTTTTTTTAATTTTATTTATTTATCTGACAGAGAGAGACAGCAAGAGAGGGAACACAAGCAGGGGGTGTGGAAGAGGGAGAAGCAGGCTTCCCGCATAGCAGGAGCCCGATGTGGGGCTTGATCCCAGGACCTCGGGATCATGACCTGAGCCGAAGGCAGACACTTAACGACTGAGCCACCCAGTCGCCCCTATTACTGTTGAGTTTTAAGAATACTTTGTATATTTTGAATACAAGTCCTTTGTCAGATAAGTGTTCTGCAAATATTTTCTCTAAATCTATGGGTTGTTTTTTCATTCTCTAAACCATCTTTCACAGAGCAGGAGTTTCTATTTTCATGACTTATATCAATTTTTTTCTTTCATGGATTATGCTTTTATGCTGTATCTAAAAACTCATCCCCAAAACCAAAGTCACCTAGACTTTATCCTATCTTTTCATCTGGAATTTTTATTATTTTACATTTTACATTTAGGTCTATGACCAATTTTAGTTAATTTTGATAAAAGATAGATGGTCTCTAATTTTTTTGTTGTGTTTTCTTTTGTTTTGCATATGGATATACAATTTTTCCAGCACCATTTGTTGAAAACACTATCCTTTTTCCACTGAATTGGCTTTGTTCCTTTGTCAAAGATCTGTTGACTATATATGTGTGGGTCTATTTCTGGACTTCATATTTCTTCCATTATTCTATGCGTCCATTCATTCAATGCCACACTATCTTAATTACTGTGGCTTGATAGCAAGTCTTGAAATCAAGTACTGTAAGTTCTCCAATTCTGTTCTTCAGTATTGTGTTTGCTATACTTTTGCATTCCATAAGAACTTTGCAATAAGTCTGTTAATAGTGACAAAACAGTTTTCTGGGATTTTGACTGGTATTGCCTTGAATGTGTAGATCAGATTGGGAAAAACTGACATCTGAACAACATTTAGTCTTCTAGCCAGTGAACATGGAATATCATTTCTCTCCATTTACTTATATATGTTTTTATTTATTCATTAGGGTTTTGTAGTTTCTATATAGAGAGCTTGTATATAATTTAGATTATATACCTAAATTAGATTTATACCTAAATATTTAATTTTCATAGATGCCATTATAAGTGATACTATTTTTAAATTTCAAATTCCAACTGTTCATTACTGGTAAAGCAATTGACTGCTGTATATTATCTCTGCATCCTATGAACTTCCTATATTTACTTATTAGTGCCAAAAATTTTTTGTTGTGGTTGATTCTTTAGGATTTTCCACATAGATAATCAGTGTTATATCTTGTTTTCCAATCTGTATACACTTACTTCCTTTTCTTTTCTTATTGAACTGGCTATGGCTTCCAGTACAATGTTGAATAGGAGTAGTGAGAGAGGATATCCTCGTCTTGTTCACTATTTTAAAGATTTTATTTATTTATTCGTCAGAGAGAGAGAGAGCACAAGCAGGGGGAGTGGCAAGCAGAGGGAGAAGCAGTCTCCCTGCTGAGCAAGGAGCCTGATGTGGGACTTGATCCCAGGACCCTGGGATCACGCCTTGAGCCAAAGGCAGATGCTTAACCGACTGAGCCACCCAGGTGTCCCGTCTTCTTCACTATTTTAAAGAAAAAGTATCCATTTTCTCATTTTAAATATGATGTTAGCTGTAGGTTGTAGAGATTCTTTACCAAGTTAAGGAAATTCCTTTTATTTCTTGTTTGCTGAGAGTTTTTATTGCGAATAGATGCTAGATTTTGTCAAATGCCTTTTCTGCATTAGTTGATAAGACCAATAAGAATTTCTCCTTTAGCTTGTTGACATTGATTGATTTTTGAACATTGAACCAGCCTTACATAACAGAATAAGTCCCACTTGATCTTGGTGTTTACTTATTTTTATACACTGTTAGATTTAATTTGGTAGCATTTTCTTGAGGATTTTTACATCTATGTTTATGAGAGATCTTGGTCTCTAGTTTTTCCTTTATTTTAATGTCTCTATCTGGTTTTGGTATTGGGGTAATTGTGGCCTCACAGAATGAGTTAGAAAGTGTTCCCTCTGGTTCTATTTTCTGGAAGAGATTGTAGAGAATTTGGTATTGTTTTCTCCTTAAATGTTTGGCAGAATTTGCCAGTGAAACCATCTGGGCCTGCATACTTTCTTTTTTGGAAGGTTATGAATTATTAATTATTTTTAAAATAGATATAGTTCCATTTACATTTTCTTTCTCTCCTTTTATGAATTTTGGTATTTTGTGTTTTTCAAGAACTTGATCTGTTTCATCTAAGTTATCAAATTTGTGGACATAGATTTGCTCAGTCTTCATTTATTATCCTTTTAGTGTCCATGGAACCAGTAGTGACAACCACTCTTGCATTTCTGTTAATAATTTGTGTTTTCTTTCCTTTTTACTTAAGGATGGTTTAGCTAAAAGCTTATTGATTTTAAATCTTATTTGGCTTCACTAGACCTTTATCAATTTTATTGTTTTCAAAGATGTAACTTTTGGTTTTGTTGATTTTTGTTATTTTCTTGTTTTCAATTTCATTATTTTCTCTTCTAATTTTTCTTTTCTTCTGCTTGCTTTAAATTAACATTGCTCTTCTTTTTCTAGGTTCCTAAGGTAAAAGCTTAATGATTTTAGATCTCTTTTTCTAATATATTCATTTAATGCTGTAAAAAAATTTCTAAGCACTGCTTTTGCCGCATTATACACGTTTTAATGTTATATTTTCATTTTAATTCAGAATGTTTTAAATTTTTCTTAAAATTTCTTCTTTGACCCATGTGTTATTTAGAAACATGTTAATCTCCAAATATTTGAGGTTTTTCAAGTTATTTTTCTGTTACTGATTTCTAGTTTGATTGTATTGTGGTCTGAGGACATACTTTGTATGACTTCTATTCTTTTCAATTTGTTAAGGTGTGTTTATGGCCTAGAATATAGTCTACCTTGGTAAATGTTCCATATAAGCTTGAGAAGAGGGCATATGTTACCATTGTTAAAAGTATTTTACATCAGATCAGGTCGATTGATAGTATTGTTTAGGCCAATTATATCCTTCTGATTTTCTGTCTGCTTCACCCATTGATTACTCAAAAAGGGGTGGAAGTCTCCAATTATAATAATGGAGCTTTCAACTTCTCCTTGCAGTTCTATTAGTTTTTACCTTATGTATCTTGACATGCTGTTATTTGGTGCATACACATTAAAGATGTATTGTCCTCTTTATATTCTGTTGAATTCGCTTTGATAAATTTTAAAAGGATTTTTACATCTATGCTTATGAGGAATGTTAGACTGTACTTTACATTTCTTGACAAGTCCTTGTTAGATTTTGATATGAGTTATGTTGACATAATAAAATAAGTTGGGAAGAGTTACCTTCTCCTCTATATTCTAAAAAAAAAAATGTGTAAGATCGACATTATTTCTTCCTTAAATGTTTCATAAAATTTGCAATGATGTGACCTAGGTCTGGAACTTTTTGTTGGGACATTTTTAAATTACAAACTTAATTTATTTCATAGTTTATGGCTATTTAGATTTCACATTTCTTCTTGTTTTGGTTGTGTAAGTTACGTTTTCTGAGGAACTAGCCCATTTTATCCAATTTAACAAATCTTCTAGCATAAAGTTGTTCATAATATTACCTTATTATCCTTTTTATGCCTGCAGGTCCTGTGATAATATCCTTCTTTCATTCTCTTTTCCATCTTAGCTCAGGGTTTATCAATTTTCTTAACATTTTCAAAGGTTGGCTTTCATACTGTTGTTGGCTCTGCTGATTTTCTCAACTGGCTATTTTCTATTTCCTTTTATTTCTGCTCTTTATTATTTCTTTTATTTTTTATTTTACTTTTACTTTGATTTTACTTTTTCCCCCAGCTCTTTAAGTTAGAAACATAGAGCATTGATTGTAAATCTTGTTGTCTAATAAAAGTGTTTTACTTCTTTTCTTCTCACAGCTGCTTTAGCTACATCCCACACATTTCAGTATGTTGTGTTTTAATTATTATTCAGTTTGGGGTATTTTCTAATTTCTATCTTGAATTCTTTTTTGTCCCATGTATTATTGAAGATAGCTATATTGCTATAGCTAGCAATTTTATTAGTATTTTATTGTTATTGATTTCTAATTTAATTCCTTTCTGGTTAGAGAACATAGGTATATTATTTCAATACTTTGAAACTTATTGAGAATTATTTGATGACCCAGAAAATCCTAGATCTTTGTGAATGTTCTGTGTCTACTAAAAAGAATATGTATTCTGCCGTAATTGGATTTAGGATCCCATAAGCCTCAGCACGGTCAAGTGATTTACTTTGTGATACAAATCTATATTTTTGTCCATTTATTCAAATATAAGAGATGGGTATTAAAGTCCCTGACAATGATTTTGAACTTGTCTAGTTTTTACCTTAGTCTAAAAATTATTTTATGTATTTTGAAGTTGTTATAAGATGCTAACTTTTTATTGACCTTTTTCTCTCCACTAGCCTTGGTCAGCCTCAGTCATAAAAAGAAAAAATTCGGGGCGCCTGGGTGGCTCAGTTGGTTAAGCAACTGCCTTCGGCTCAGGTCATGATCCTGGAGTCCCGGGATCGAGTCCCGCATCGGGCTCCCTGCTAGGCAGGGAGTCTGCTTCTCCCTCTGACCCTCTTCCCTCTCGTGCTCTCCATCTCTCATTCTCTCTCTCTCAAATAAATAAATAAAATATTAAAAAAAAAAAAAGAAAAAATTCTATCATGTTTTAAGCACTCTTATTTGCAGTTATTCTGTAATACATACATACATAATACCAAATGATATAAATAGTATGATAGAAAAGTACAAGATAGAATGAAGGCATATAAAACCTAGTCATGGAAATCAGGAGGAGCTTCTTTTTTTTAAGATTTTATTTATTTATTTGAGATCAAGAGCACAAGCTTCAGGGAGGAGCAGAGGGAGAGGGAGAAGCAGGCTCCCCAAGCAGGCAGCCCGATGTGGGGCTTCTCGATCCCAGGACCCTGAGATCATGACCTGAGCCGAAGGCAGATGCTTAATGGACTGAACCACCCAGGCACCCCAGGAAGAGCTTCTTGATGGAAGTGATATATTAATAGTAAAGTGGAAGTTAGCTTTAATAGAGGAGGTTATGAAAAGAGCATTCCAAAAAAAAGGGAAAATTTGTGTGCACAAACCTTGAGGCAAGGAGGAACTTGGCTCTTTGAAGAAACTGAAAGAAGTCAAGAATAGCTTCATTGTAGAATGAATGAAGGCAGAAGTGGCAGGGGCATATGTGGAAACTTGGAAGCTTCCTGAAAGCAGTGGGAGCATTAAGAAGTTTTAAGTCAAAAGGCACCATGATCTGGTGTGCAATTTTTAAAAAGTACTTAAACTGTTGTAAGAATAAATTGTCAACAGGCAAGAAATGGATGCAGGGATTTCAGTTAGGAGGTGATTAAGGTGCAGGAGATGACGGAGCCTTAGGTTAAAGTATATGTAGTAGAGCTGAGGTAAGTGGAAGAAGTCAAAGATAAATTTTGCATCTAGAACTGATAGTTGGTCATGGATTGGATGTCAGTGGTAAGAGAGCATAAAGTGCCAGTAATGACTTTTGGCATGTGTGGAAATAGAGACATATGAAAGAAGAACAGATGTAGGGGGGAATAGGTTCTAGTATGCTGAATTTCAGATGCCTAAGTCACATCAAAGAGAAAGTATTACATAAGATATGAGCTTGAAAGAAGGCTCTAAGCTGGAGATATACATTTTTTGGAGTTATAAACAGGTTAGCAACTAATGCCATGAGAATGGATCAAATAATTTAGGCAGGAAGTATAATTATAAGCAAAAGAGAAGACTATAAAGCAACCAGAAAGAACTCTAACATTCAAAGGTCAGAAAGAAGAGAAGGAGCTGGTGAGAAAAAAGAAAAAGGGACCAGATATATAAGTGATGGTATAAAAGTCAATACTTTACCTCTATTGATGTCTTCTAGTTTTGTGTATGGATTCTTTTTTTTTTTTTTAAAGATTTTATTTATTTATTTGAGAAGGAGAGAATGATAGACAGAGAGCACAAGAGGGAAGAGGGTCAGAGGGAGAAGCAGACTCCCTGCCGAGCAGGGAGCCCGATGCGGGACTCGATCCCAGGACTCCAGGATCATGACCTGAGCCGAAGGCAGTCGCTTAACCAACTGAGCCACCCAGGCGCCCTTGTGTATGGATTCTTCAGAGTAAAGGTTGTTTCTCCAAGGTCTGAAGGACATTATGTGTTTTTGTATAGTTATTCATCTTGTGTGTATGTCCAACCGCACAGTTGCTGGGCCCAAAACATTGCAGCTAATTGCTAGGATATTTCTTTAAATTCATTCACATACAGTCATTTTCCTTAAGGCATTCCCAGAGTATCAGGATGTCTCATGAAAGACAGCTTCTGGAATTAGCTAAACACTGGCCTGGAACCAAGAATCAGATTTTTATACTAAGTCCTTGAAATATAGCGAATTTCTTTCCTCTATGATGATGAATTAATTTCCCCTCCAGACTCACTTTAGTAATGGGAAGACAAGAGCAGGATGAAGAGGCTTCTCCTTAACACTTTCCATTTATTATCAGATTTCTTGGTCAAGGTTTATATCACTGGTAAAGATGGATATGTTACAGGATATAGTAAATGAAGGGACTGGAAACCCAGACAATATTCAATTGAGAGTGACAGAACTTTTCTTCATATAACCAAGCCAGGAAGAGCTGGCAGACATACCATAGTTAGGCAGATTTATCACTCTGTTCTGGAATGCACGACTTGAAGTGTGGCTACATGGCCTTAAAGGATGGCTATGTGAAGGAAGACTGGACCAGTGGCATTGACCATAAAAGAGAAAGACTATAGACTAGGTGTACATAGTGGATGACCCCAAAATGATGATTACCCAATGTAAGCTATTTGCAGTTAAGATATTTGGAAAGCTCGAAAAAAAAAAAAAAGATTCTTGGAAAGGGAGTAGCATATGTTCCCAGAAGTGTAAATTAGAACTTCCAGGGGTTATACAATTTGAAAATGATCACAAGACATTCTGATACATAATTCTTTTGGAGGTGGCTGTGGTTGAGTCTAACTTATTTCCAGCCTCCAATATGCCCAGTTGAAAAGTATAACAAATCCAGTAAAAGACAAATAAACTGGGAAAATACACTTGCAACATATATAGCAAACTTGTTAACTTTATTACATAAAATCTCTTATAATCCATAAGAAAAATAGACACAACTAATAGTGTGCAAAGAATGTAAATAGGCAGTTCTCAAAAGAAGCTAAAATGCCAATAAATATAATAAACCACTAAGTAACAATGAAATAATATTTGCCTATCAGATTGGTAATGATTACAAAACATAATTAGATTAACTATTTAATATTAAATTCAGTGAGGAGAATGGGGTGTGGGGTATGAGCACACTTTCATAGATCTTGGTTGCACTGTGAATTGATATAACATTTCTGGAGGATAATCATGTATCACAATTTTTAAATTAAAGCTCCCTAAAAATAAACAAACAAATAAATAAATAAAGCTCCCTGACTCAGAAATTTTCCTTGTAAAAAGTTATGCTAAGAAAATAATTAGACATGTTAACAAAAGTGTGTATACAGGGATATTATTAAATATTATTCACCTTATGCCTATGTAAGGATAGGCTCTCTAACTCTGTACAAGCCCCACACACCATGTTTTACACAATGAATACTTAAGCAATGATGATGATGACACAAAACAACTCACAGTTCTTGCTGCGGTTATGAGATTTTCACACAAAGACACACATACACACAGATAAGTTTGTTAACGGTATGTCATGATGATTATTATTCATTAGGTGGAAGTGGGTTATCACAAAGGTCTTCATCCTCACATTTTCACATTGAGTAGGCTGAGGAGGAGAAAGAGGAACAGTTGGTCTTGCTGTCTCAGGAGGCAGAAGAGATGGAGGACATGGAAGGGGAGGCAGGAGAGGCAAACACACTAGGTGTCTCAGTGTAACTTTACAAAAATGCACTGGAATTCCTATCTGACTTTTTTGCTTTTTCTTTTCTCTAAAATGTTTTGATATGGCAAATCTTTCTTCCACTGTTAATTATAAAGCAAATGTATCATAGAAGGGTCTGTCATAAAAGAAGTCAAAAGCAGTCTTGAATAACCGGAACACTTCTGTCAGATTGTCTAATGTCAATTTGTTTTCTGGCACTGCTTCTTCCATGTTTTCTTCCTCATCATCTGGCACTGGTTCAAAAGCACTCATCTCCATCAAGTCATCTTCTGTTAATTCTTGTCGTGTGGTGTCTGTTAGCTCTCGAATTTCTCTAAGATCCATATCTTGAAACCCTTCACCCCTCACCTTTTTTTTTGCCATATCCACAGTCTCTCTCATGATTTCCTTGATTGGCTCTGTCATAAATTCTATGAAGTCATGTACAAAATCTGGACACAGTTTTCTCCAGCAGGAACTTATTGCTTTGGGCTTTATATTTTTCCACAGCTTTTTCTATAATAGTGATGGCATCTTTATTGGTGTAATCCTTCCTTACTTTTACAATGTTCTCCCTATTGGGGTTCTTTTCCATAATTTAACAATCCTTTCCACAGAGAACCATGTGTAATGAGCCTTAAAGGTCCTTACAACCCCCTGATCTAGAGGCTGAATTAGAGATACTGTGTATGGGGCCAAGTAGACCACTTCAACAACTTTGCTGTTGAACTCATAGGATTCTGGGTGGCCAGAGGCATCGTCCAATATCAAAAGAACGTTAAAAGGCAATCCCTGCGGTGCCTGGGTGGCTCAGTCACCGCTCTCTCTCTCTCTCTCAAATAAATAAATAAATCCTAAAAAAGAAAGAAAGAAAAGGCAACCCCCTATGGACAAGGTCTTTCCTGACTTCAGGGACAAAGCATTAATGGGACCAATCCAGAAAAAGGGTTATTGTTGTCCATGCCTTCTTGTTGTACAACCAAAAGACTGGCAGCTGGTGTTATCTTTTCCCTTCAAGGCTTACGAGTTAGCAGCTTTGTAGATAAGAGCAGTCCTGATCATAAACCTGACTGCATTTGCATAAAACAGTACAGTTAGCCTATCCCTTCTTGCCTTAAATCCTGGTACTCACTTCTCTTCCTTACTAATAAATGTCTTTTGTGGCATTTTATTCCAGAATAGGGCACTTCTGTCTGCATTATAAACCTGTTTGGCAGATATCCTTTCTCCTTAGTGACTTCTCTCTTTCTTTTTATCTCCTCAATTTCTTAATGGTGTCTGGGAACTCATCTACTGCTTCTTGGTTGGCAGAAGCTGCTTTTCCTGTTATCTTGACATTTTTAAAGCCAAACTTCTTTTTAAAATTATCAAACCATCCTTTGCTGGCATTAAATTCTCCAACATCACATACTTCAGCTTCCTTTTGTTTTAAGTTTTCATACAATAACTGCTTTTTTTCCAAATCATATTAGAGTCTATAGGTATGCTCTTCTGATAGCAATCCTGAAACCACATAAAAGCTGCATTTTCATTATGAGATAAAAGGGATTTTGCAAAAAGTGCAAGGTTTATGCACCTGCTGGCAGAGCTGCAGTAACAGCTTCATGACTTCTCTTTTCTTTCTTTTTTTTTTAAAGCAACGGTCCTTACACTGGATTCATTCATCTTGATACGGCAGGCAACTGCACCTGCAGACCTCAATCTATGCTACATACCAAGCAATTCGCCTTTTTATCGTAATGTCATGCTTTTCTCTGCTTCTTGGGAGCACTTCCAGCATCACTAGCGACACTTTGTATAGGTCCCATGTTATAACCTTGTTATTCACGGTTTACAGTATTGCACTAACTGTGATAAAAAATATGTGAGAACCATGAGAGATCACTTTTTACTGTGATTTGCAATTTACTAGAGAGACAAACTACTCACACAAAAATGATTAGTATCACACAGTGCTTTAAGTGGATACTGGCAACACTTGAGCTCACCACAGTAGCAACAGGAAGGGGCTATGAAATTATTATAGTGCTACAGTATGTACTAGTTAATTTCATGCAGTTATGACTTAATATTTTATCTTTACCTTTGTTTACATTTCTCTCAACTGTTAATGGTGCCATGTATGATCTGTAAATGTGTGAATAAGTTCTGATAAGTTTTAATTTTTTGTAATAGATCTGCATATATTTTATGGTAGCAAATGATAAAATAGATTAGCATCTATATATATTTTATGCATTCATGACATATCTTTTATTTTTTTTTATATTTCTAGACTATGTGGTTCATCTGTGAATTTTTTCAAATTGTTGTAAATCTCCAAAAAGGTTTTCAGTATATTTATTCGGAAAAAATCCATGTATAAGTGGACCCATACAGTTCAAACCTGTGTTGTTCAAGGGTCAACTACATTACCAATGATTTTCTCCCTTTTCTGTAAGTATTATCTACAATTTACTCCTGTAAGATTTAAGGTCTTTCTATAATTCTTCATCAAGCTGCTTGCTTTCACTCCTGATTCAACAGATTCTTAGATTCACTTTTTTTTGAAAGCACAGGTTGCTGATGCTATTGACAATGTGGAAAGGCAGAAACGCTAGGGAAACAATGAATAGCTTGATTTATGTTGTTAACTCTGTATGGGCTGTAAGAAATGTTAAAATATTTTGCTATTTTAGATAAAATCAATTTTTATTATAATCATATCCTCTCTCAGTTTTTTAGATAACTTTATCTTACTTGTATTTAACCCATAACAAAGAACTCTAGTCGAGAAAATTTTGCAGATACTATGGGTGCTTATATTTGATATTGTTCTGGCATGATGCCACCAAGATCTTGGTTAGATGGCTGCCACTCTAGGTGAGTAAATATGCAGGTCTCCTTCCCTTTGCACAGATTAGGTAGGCTTTGATTTAGTCAGCCATTAGTATTTGTAAACCACTAAACCATTTGTGAATTGAGAATGTACTAGGGTTCTTGTTCTTGGTGTATATTTAGACAGCTTATAAATGCAAATAAACATACTACTCTTCCAGGTAGTGTGCAGGAAATTGTTACTCCCTAGATTTGTCATTACTTATCTAGGATTTTCTTATATGTGATAGGCGCCCCCTAGTGAATAAAGGGACTTAAGTTGGCCTCTATTCAAAGAGGCTAGAAAAATAATCTGAGGCTGTTTTAACGAGTTCACACTGTATTAAACAAGTAAAAGAGAGAGGGAAGCAAACCATAATAGACTCTTAACTATAGAGAATAGAGGGTGCACTTGTGATGATCACTGGGTGTTATATGTAAGTGAGGAATCACTAAACTCTTTACACCTGAAGCCAATTTTACCATATATGTTAACTATTAGAATTTAAATAAAAACTTGGGAAAAAAAGATGCTAATGTTTTATGTGTGTGAATGCAGATGAGGGTGGGGATCTGTTCTCCACAAAAAGCATCCAGGATTTCACAATATAAAAGTAGTAATCAATTTTCGAGATGAAGGCCAAACTACTCTGAACTTTGCTAGGTCATCAAAGTACATGAGTAGAGCACTGATCTTTATCTACTCTCCAGGTATTACAACTTGACCGGATTTAAAAAAAGTGTATGTATATACATATAGAGATATATTTACATACCTCTATATTTCTTCCTATATATATCTACTAGAATCAGTATGATACACATAACTTGGGGTTGTGACTTGAGAAACCATAATTCAATCCAGAAAATGTAATCTGGTAAATATATTTGATAAATTACATTTTTTTTGGTTAATTTCAGGAACAGAGCATTAAAGAAGACTGTGGTTGCTTGATGCAATAAATCAATTACATTTAATTATCTTTTCTCATCCTAAAGCTCCTGTAACTTATAATAGTCTTCAAGTTCTGAAATAAGTATTCTAATTTTGACATCATCATAAATATTTATCATTATTTATAGCACTGGGTTAGGTCCTCAGTGAAGAACCGGAAATAATTCTTATCCTCTACAATGTTTCTGATATAAAATAAAGTCGAAGAATATACAACCAAATCAACTAAAAAACAAATCAAATAAATATGATGAAAAACAGTATTCACATTATTTTAACAGTGTTAAAGAGCAGACGCAATCACACACCTGACTCCGTGGCCTCTAAATGGAACTTCCTAAACCAACAATTGGAGAGAAGGTTAAACAAAGAGTAGGTCATGCGTTTAAGTAACAAGTAGGTGAGAAGTTTACGGAACTATTCTCAAAGATCTTGTTTGACGTCAGAAACTATGAAATTAAGAACTGTATGTAATGTATATTTGCTACTTTTCAGGTGGTTCACTTTTCTGGGGTAGATTATCCTGTTGCCTCCCACTTTATTATCTAAACATTTTTTTAAATAAATATGTTTTCTTCTTTCACCTAGATTGTCCTTTGTTTCCTGAGCAATGATCCTTTTATGTTCCTCTCAACTCCTTCAGGTCCAAGAGGACTTCTCTAACTGTAAGTTCCCTCTTGGTCCTCCTTCTCTGAAGCTATAACGACCCTATTTAATACAACTATATTGCTTTGATTATTCCATGTATATTAAAAAGTTTACAAAACACATGCAAGCATTCATTCAAATTATTTGTCAACTGGTTAATGAGTAGACCCCACAGTCCATTCTCCACCACTGCAGCTTGGAAGACAAATATCACTTGACTAACTTAGAGGGATAACTTGTGCATTTCTCTTGTCATGACAGGCATGTGCTGGTGGGGGTGGAAAAAAAAATGGAACCCAAAGGAAATAGAAGTGAATGACAGGTAAGGACCAAAGCATCTCGCCTACCTCATCCTTGCCCACAAAACGCCCATTCTTCCCCGTCCTGTTTCCTAAGATGTATCAGGGGCGGATGCGAGGTCACCCGTGGGAAGGCGGCATACTCCTCCGCAGGGGCGGCGTACCCTCCTCCTGAGGACGGAGACGGAGGAGGCGTGGGGAGACTCGCGGGGGTAGGTAGTCAAGAGAAGCCCAGGTGTCTTGCTCCCGCGCGACCAGGGAAAGGGTGAGACACTAGGGGTGTGGGACGGCGCGCGCCTGCGCGGACCTGACTCTCGCGGTTCCACGACAGCCTCATCCCTGCGCAAGAGTCCCAGCGCGCGGGCGGGAGGAGGGGCGCTGGCCCCTCCGCCTCGCGCGCGGCCACGTGACTCGGGCCGAGGAGATTGGAGCGGCGGCCGCGCGAGGCCGCAGACTGGTGCAGCGCCTGGCGCTCACGGGGAGATCTCCTCCTCCTCCTCTTTCTCCTAGGAGCCTGGACGGCACCTTTACTCCGCCCGGCTAGTCGACGCGGCCGCCGCATCCCAGTCGCCGCGGCGCCCCGAGGAGGCGGAGAAGACGCAGCTGGGCCGCCGCCGTTAGAGGGGTCCCCGGCTGCCGCTCGCTCCGTCGGCCGTCGCCTCGGAGGTCAACCCTCCCACGGTGTCTCCGCTTTCTCCTCCCGCTGCCGCCGGCGCCCGCTTACCGCCGAGATGGGGCTCCTGGACTCGGAGCCGGGCAGTGTCCTCAACGTGGTGTCCACGGCGCTGAACGACACCGTGGAGTTCTACCGCTGGACCTGGTCCATCACAGGTAAAGCGGCTGGCTTCCCTGTCTTCGTCCGGCCCTGCAATCCCTCGCTCCCTGCGGCTGTTGGGATGCTGTGGATCCGAGGAGATGCCGGGGCGCGGGGACAGCGGTCGGGCACTGGTTAATCTGATCCGAACGTTAAGGCCTCTCCCTCCGCACCCCCCACCCCCAACCCCCCTCCCCCCCCGACGCTCGCACGGTTTTCCTCTGAGCTTCCATCTCTCTTCAGCTTCTCGGATGCTGGAGCTGACATATCAGATGGAGTCTGTGCTGCTAAGGGCTCGACGCAGGAACCACTCCACCCTACACCCGCATCTCCCAATTTCATCTGACAGTTTTAACTTAGGCACAGGATTGATTTTAATATTTAGTAATAGTCCATTTGGCGAGATGGCTGGGGGGAAGGAGGAGGGCTCTAGAGGTAGCTGTGTTTTTGCTTCTTCGGCCTCCTGGTTGCTTTGACACAACCTGCTAGTATTTTGTCTAGCTCATCCATCTACAGTGTAATTTGGAATAAAAAGTAAAAAGCCATTGTTTGGCTTCTTGAACCTTGAAGAAGCTCAGTTTCTGAGGCTTTTTCAACAGCAAATATGTTTGAAGTGATTGTGTTTTGCGCAGTGCAGTGCAGTTAGGGGGAGGGGGAGGCTGAAATACCGGGAAAAAAATAAGTCTTTAGGAAGGGGGTCTCTAGAGCAGCACCTAGAGGTTGTCCCAGCAGCCTACATATATACAGTTTTCTTAAATTAGCAAACTTTTCCCTTTAGCGGTTGGAGTTTTATTTGACAGGGATCCTCGGTTGGTTGATTTCTTTAGTAGAAGTAGCTGTGCTATTATTATTTTTACACTTTACCATTTATTTTCTTAATTTGCTTCAGTTGCTTTTAGTTTTAAAACATTTAAAGGTTTTTGAAATAAAAAATTAGCCCAACAGGATTTTAGAAATGATCTTACGACTTAAAATTATCTAGTCCTTTGCAGTATGGGACTGCATCCCAGCAGTGGAATAGGCTAATGTTACATGTTGTGACTCTCTGCCTCCCTTCCCTAGAAATGAAAATATATTCCTGTAGTTTTGTATTTGTTGTTATTGTAAATGGAACAGTGGTTACAGCGTGATTACAATACGTGGAATAGGTTTTGTGGAGAAAATGTGTGCTGGAATTATTTCTGTGACAAAATGATTCTTTGACATTGATGCGGCTTTAACTTCTTTAGTAGGAATCTCAAGTTTGGCACTGAGAAATAAGCTATTATTTTTTAAAGATTTTATTTATTTATTTGACAGAGAGAGACAGAACACAAGCAGGGGGAGTGGGAGAGGGAGAAGCAGGCTTCCTGCAGAGCAGAGAGCCTGATGCGGGGCTCGATCCCAGGACCCCAGGATCATGTCCTGAGCCGAAGGCAGGCGCATAACGACTGAGCCACCCAGGCGCCCCAGAAATAAGCTATTTAATTAGCCATTGTGATTGAAAATGGTTAAAAGGCAGTTTTTAATGGAGTCTTTCCTTAAATCTTTCTTCTATGTGCTGTTAAACACTGAGGTTATGCTGTACCTACAAAAACTGGGAAGGATATACCCTTCCCTTCATCTCTGTGACTTTGGTTATTTAGACATTGCATCAGGGTTTCCCATTACACAATTGTGCAGAGCTGAACATCAGCTTTGGCAGATAATTGCACTTTGCATACTTGAGTTCAGACATTGTCAAGGTTCTCCAATCTCCATACAGCCAGAGCCACACCCAGAAGTTCTCCTTCCTGTCTATCATTCTCTTCCCATCTCAGAGCTTCCCTGCCTCTTGAGTCTCAGAAAGACAAACCGAGCACAAAGGTAGAATAGACCTTTCTGTGTTGGTTCATTCCTTCCTAATGGTGCTGGTGTAAAAAATACCATGAATGAAATGGGAAATTTTGTGCAGTTGCTTCATGTGAAAGCTTGCTACTACCCTGTGAAGGGCATATAAAATAATATTGTAGGCTAAGCCTGAGAAGTGAGAGTAGCCACTGGAACACAAGTGACCTCTCACTAGCAAGTCAGAAGGAAGGACGTATTCACCCATGCTCTGGCTATCCACTTACGAAACCTGAGACTCTTTCCTTGCTTTCTGTAATGAGCTACCTGGTGTAGGTAGATGGTATTTCTTTTTTATTTATTTATTTTTTTAAGATTTTATTTTATTTATTTGACAGAGAGAGAGAGAGACAGCGAGAGAGGAAACACAAGCAGGGGGACTGGGAAGGGGAGAAGCAGGCTTCCTCCTGACCAGGAGCCCGATGCGGGGCTCGATGCGGGGCTCAATCTCAGGACCCTGAGATCACGACCTGAGCTGAAGGCAGACGCCTAACAACTGAGCCACCCAGGCGCCCCGGTAGATGGTATTTCTTAAACCAACTTAGAGGCTTAGTGGGATATACTTCCTTCTGCCTTGCTGCTGTGAGGAGGAATATTTTTTAGATTCAGGCAGAATAGACCTGAACCCTATGGTTTCCCATTTCCTTTCATCCTTAGCCTATGCTCTCCATGTTCCCTTTCTTTGACTCATTCACATTGCTCTGATTCCACAAGGATCTCCTCTTGCTATAATTTCACAAAAATCTGAGTGAATGAGTTTTGAAATAGAAGAGTAGCTTATTACATGAGGTTGAATAAAAAGTTGATGAGTCACATGTTTGGAAAGGGGGAAATAAAAGAGGGTGGAGAGAAAGATGGTCTTGAGAAATCTTAGTGAGTGTGGCAAAAGGATACAGATTATTCACAGAGAGCAAGATGTGAACTAGGCTCTGTGCCCTTGAGTGCTTTCATCCCCAGACTGTAGTTCTATGCTTCCGCCTTTGTTTTATTAGTTCATTAACTGTTTCTCTCCACTGAAATTTCTACCTAAGTATAAATGAGTATAACTACTTTGGACTGTCATAATAAGAATAGTTACAGATTTATAGAGTATATTTCGTGATTCAAGAGATTTCTGCCCCAGGGCAAACAGTTTCTAGGAAAATACCATTTTGTGCTATCATATCAAATGGTGCTATTTAATAAAACATAAAGCAATGTTCAAGGCAATGTATAAAAACTGGGCTTTTCAAAGGCACATATCTAGCAAATACAGAATATGACCCATAGAGTATTAATACAGAAAATGTTGCTTTTACTGTAATTGTTAATACTTTATATATTGGTACTAAACCTGAAAAAGCTGTACTTTTAGAAAAAGAACAAAAATAATTTTTCTACTTCCCTATGTTATATTTTTAGATATTTTGAACAAGTAAGTTAATCTCGGTTTATATTTAATAGGAAAGTATAGACTGGTGTAGAACTTTACACTAGTTGGTGGCATGGGAGTAGGAACTCTGATGTCATTGTATTTTATTCTTCTAGTCTTTATGAGTACATTAAAATTATTAGGACTGGGATCCTAGGCTCAAATTATATATATAAAATCAAAGTTGTATGTAAATTTTTCTGGTGAATCGTAATATTCTCCAACTTATAAATACCCAAATTATCTACATTATCTGTTGTATTTATTTTAATAAATGCTTATTAGTAGCCTTTTGTGTTAACAAATTAGCATAGAAGCATCCTATAAAGTTAATAGCCAGCATGCCTACAATAAGGCCAGATATCGCCTGAGCTACCATATTTCTTTTTGACCACATGTTTTTAAACAGCCATTGTTCATGAAGTATGTACACACACGTGCGCGTGCGCGCGCGCGTGTGTGTGTGTGTGTGTGTATGGGGTGGTGGTTGGCATTGCTCTCTGTTTACAGATATAGTAGCTCATATTTTGATGCAAAATTTGTGTCTACTTGGGATTTGAACTTAGAGCATAGAAGGTCAGCTTAGCTAGCCTTAAATTCACTTTGGAGGGGCAGAAGGGAAAAGGGGATGAGTAGTATATGAAGGAGGACGCTGTAGGATGATGATGAAATTTGGAGGCAAGGCTTATATAATCATTTATTCTTTTCTCATCACTTACTATGTATAGGAATAGTTCTGGGCTCTGGGGAGAGAATGAGTGCACTTTGTCACTGCCACCTTGCTTGGTATCATGGTCTGAAGGCATGATCTGTGATCTGTCAGAATCAGGCCTAGTTGACACATAGGGAAGTCAGAAAAGTCCTTCTTCACTATTCTTATCTTCACTTTTTACCTGCATCACAGTCTTGAGTTGTAAGATTCTATTTTTAGAATATTTTGGCTGCCACCATGTGGAGTTGATGTGTATATTTTCAGAGTATTTGGATAGGTAGACTAAAAAGGCATCAAAGACTAAAAATTCGTGGAAACTGGGAGTGTTTTTAAGTAAGTCCATAAGTCATCCTCGCTTGCTGAAACTGGGGGCTTGTGGGAAAGGACATTTAACTCAGCTCAAATAATCTGGGGTAAAAGGTCTGTGCCAGGGAGTTCTAGGTCCCAGAGGAGCATGTGTCTTAGAGTATATTTACATTAGTATTATTATTTGTCATAGTCAATGTATAGTCTTTAATCTTTGTTATTGTCTAAAATATGTTTTGTTTGTTTAGCCTAGCCTGGAAACCTAATTATCATTTTTAATGTTTCTTTGAGAAAAGACACTCTAAATTCTAGGCAGCTAATTCAAGACAAATATGTGGAACATCAGCTCCTAACATGGGCTCTCCCTTAGCTAGTGTTTTCAGTGAGGTCCTAGAGTTACCTCCTGTCTCATAACCTCCCTGAAACCTCTAGGAGGTCCATACCGTTTTAGGGTTTTTTTGCTTTTTTTTTTGTTTGGTTCTTATTTTTGATGGCAGACTCTTGGACTTTAATATCTGATACTCTTGTCTATTCCCCAGCAGCCTCATCACAGAACATCCAATCACAGATGAAATTACAGGAGGGTAAAACAATGCAAATTCTAAAACTAGTGCCAGGACACAGTTTTATACAGTTAGATTTTTTTGGCTTAGGGAGACAAGGTTTTAAGAATTACATAGGTGAGGGCGCCTGGGTGGCTCAGTTGGTTAAGCAACTGCCTTCGGCTCGGGTCATGATCCTGGAGTCCCGGGATCGAGTTCCGCATCGGGCTCCCTGCTCGGCGAGGAGCCTGCTTCTCCCTCTGGCCCTCACCCCTCTCACGTACTCTCTCTCTCATTCTCACTCTCTCAAATAAATAAATAAATCTTTAAAAAAAAAAAAAGAATTACATAGGTGATTATATCAGACTGTACCTTTGTGAGCTGCAAAGAAGTAGTCATCCTTTGAAAATTGAAGTTGTTAGATTTTTTTCTCAAGTCACATGATGAATGTCATTAGTGAGTGATTTAATATTAGTAACCTAAGTATTATAGGACTTATTGAGTCATTTATTATTTCGAATTAGACATTTAAGAACATAGAGAAGTGTTGTGTGACAGAATCTGTCTTTTCTCACTGTAGATGGCTCTTTTTTTCCTTTTCATGATCGGGACGTTTCTTCTTTTAAAATCAAGGTGTTATTGTTTTATTTTCCCTTGGAATGAGAATGGATTCAAATACATTTTTAAAACTCATCAGGGTTTTGATTTTTAGAAAAGAGAAGGGAGGAAACACACGGCCTTTTAAAACCAAGTTTCCAAATTTCCTTTTTAACCTGGTCCTCCGATATATCCTTGTCCATAGACCTCTAGCTCCAGCCAGCCGGATAACTCCCTCTTGAGTAAAACATGCACATGTCTATCTTTGTTTTTCTTGTCACACTGTTTCCTTTGCCTTCACTGCCCTTTCTCCTCTCTATCTCTCCAGGAGCCCTTCTTCACAAAGCCTTTCTTGGCCATGTACCCTGGAGCAGTTCATTCCTTCATCTGATCCCATTCCCTTTAGCAATTGCTCGTGCACTTCCTTGTGCCATTCCTTCTGTAACTCTATTGCCTTGACCTATTTAACCTTTTTTATTATTTACCCCTTCACTCTTTGTATTTTATCCCCAACACTAGGGAGTGCTCTTGGATTTGTTGATTTGATATATATCAAGAGATAACCCCCTTAATCTAGCATAATGTCAAATAGTGATATATACTGGTTGCTAAACTAATAAAGTTTGGTGCCACACCAAATTATAGGAAGTTTTTTTAATGATATTTATCATAAGTTAGCAATAAATTCAACTGATGTTGACTATATTTAATGAAGGAATCAAACCATTAAATCATTTATTAGCACAAAAGAGTTACTTTCAAGAGTTATAAAATGAGATATAATTCTCTCTTCCCTGTCTATGCAGAAGTATTGTGGTGAGTGTGGAAGTGAGGAGGGCAGCATGAAATAAAGAAAGGAAAGAACACTAGACTGGGATTTAGATGACCTAGGCTTCAGTCCTAGGCTTTAGTATCACTAATTAGCTTTGAGAGTTTGGACAGGTCCCTTTGTTTTTCCAAACTTTTTTCATCTGTAAATTAAGAGAGTTGAATTGGATAATCTGTAAGGTCTCACTGGGCTGTTAAATTCTGGATATATATGAAATTTTAAAAAATTCTTTAAATAGGTCAAGCAACTTCAAATAAACATACATTGGTCAATAATTTAAAAACCTCACTCTGCAATAATTCCAATCTTTTCCAACAAACCCATTATTAGTGTTGCTAAAATAGAACAAATAACAGATTCACATTTAATCCTTTTTACTTTCTTATCTGCTCCAGAAGAAATAGGTAAAGGAATAGAAAAACAAAGGGATATAGATATTTAAGGACCTACTTTGACATAGCACTGTGTTTGTTGCCATAATACTGTACCTATTTAATTAGGTATTTCTTGAATAACCAAGAGTTATCTATTTTGTCAAAAATAATAGCAATAACTTTAAATAATAAGATTATATATTATGTATGTAATATATGTAATTATACATTACATTTATTATGTAACATACAGCTTCTGAGGATGGCTTGTTATGTGGTTTGGGGCAAGTTGTTCATGATCCTTTGGGTTTCATATTGCTACCTGTACCCTGAGATGGTTGAAACCATATCATCTCTTATGGCCACTTTATTGAGTCCTCATAATGTCTCCTCAAGTGGTGGCTTAAATAGTCTAAACTTAATCTTACTTTATATTTTTTTCTACAGGAAATGCAAAATTTTATCATATGTACTTAGAAAAGATTTTCAATTATAGGCACTTTATGAGCATTTCTAAAATTTGGAAGTATGGCTTAAAATTCTTATAAAATTGCTACAAATATATAGATCTTAGAGTATGGGGAAAACAAAAGAAAGTAAGTAATTTTGGTATAAGTATGTTCCTTAACCAAATGTTAATTTAAAAAATCTTGTTTTTGTCATATATCTTTCTTTATGGAATATTGTCATTCTTAAATACCTCTAAATATATTTTGTGATTGCATTTTACTTAGAATATAAGTCTTGGAATTTGAAAGGCAGATGCATTAATCCACTGAAGGAATCAGTTACTCCCTGTTAGGTGCAAACACAGAAAGGCATTTGTAATTTTGAACTGGAGTAGTCAAGGAGTAAGCTTTGTTATTTTTATTTATCAAATGCAAACTTAAGCACAGATATATATTGTTAAAGAATTGCATATAGTTTTACACACCCATGTTCATTGAAGCATTATTAACAAGAGCCAAGAGGTGGAACATGTCCATTGGTGAATGAATGGATAAACAAAATGTCATGTATACATACAATTGAATGTTATTTAGCCTTAAAAAGGAAGGAAATTCTGACACATGCCAAAACATGAATGAGCCTTGATGACTCCACTTATATAAGGTCTCTAAAGTAGTGTAATTCAGTGTTGATTGCCAGGGTCTGTGGCGAGTTGTTCAGTTGGTACAGAGTTTCAGTTTTGCAAGATGAGAAAGTTCTGGAGATTGGTTGTACAACAATGTGAATATACTTAACATCATTGAACTATACACTTAAAAATGATTAAGTTCATTTTACATTATGTCTTTTTTACCATAATTTTTTAAACATTTCATACAAAATGAATATAGTAATTCTAGACATGATCTTTCTTCAGTGTTCATTGGTAAAACAGTTGATTCTGTGAAAATGAGTAAAGGAAAAGCTCATTGAGAATGGATTTGAGGGGGCGGGCACCTGGCTGGCTCAGGCAGAAAAGCATGCAACTCTTGATCTCGGGATTTTAAGTTCGAGCACCACATTGGGTGTAGAGATTACTAAAAATAAAAAAAATAAAATTTTAAAAAATGGAGTTGTGAAGTTCTGAAGGGGCAACTCTCAGGCATGTACCACTTGTCACAGCCTATTTACACACTCCAACCCACAGGAAGAGGCTTACCTTAACACCCCACCCAGCAGGAGGAAGATTTTCTCCTGGCCCAGCAGCAACCCAGCTAATGAAAAGTTGCCACAACCCAGAACTGTCACCCTCTTCCAGTGGATCATCCTAAATAACCCCTGCCAGCTTGTTTTTCCCTCTATTAAAAGGATACTCTCCTCATTTGTTCTCAGGACTTGCATATGGTTCACCATGGTTTGCATGTCCAAAATTGCAGTTCCTCTGCTATCCTCCCATAAACTCATTTTGCTGGTAAACTAACTGGCTAGTTTATTTTTGTTGACAATTCTTTTATTGTTTTTTCAGCTTACAGTAAAATGGCTTTATAAGGAGAATGCATAGCTGTTGCCTAAAAAAGTACCCAATGGCTAGAAAGTAGCAAATAACAAGGAAGACAAACTTGCCTTTGTTTTTTGCTTTACAACTTTACCAAGAACTTCACAACCCTGGAAGATAGGCCTGGCAGGCATTGTTATTTTCATATCTTTAGAAGTTTCTGAGAGTCATAGAAATTAAGTCACTTGTGGATGAACACTGTAGTGGAAATGGGCTTAACAGGTTGTTTTGTCTCTTAGCCCAGTGCTCTTGTCTCCCCATCACACTAGCCAAGCAGAAAAGCAATAATCAATTCTCTGACCTATATATTTTCTCTGACTTTACCTTATCTTATACTGTTATCTATATAGTATCACTACTTTGAATATTAAGTCTGAACAAAGTCATAATACCACCAGAGGTAATCTAAAGAAAAGCATCTGAAATACTCAACGGTACTATAAGGGCTGTTGTGTGAGATTAAACTAAAAAGTGATATTTATTTATATAAATTTATATGTTTAAATCATATGTATGAATATACATATGTAAAGTATAAAAAATGGTATTTAGCCTGAGAAGATGAAGTTGACTTCTATATGATGGAGTGGCTAGGACAAAGAAAGTATATTCAAAGAGAGTTATGGAAATGTTTGCCAAATTTCACAGTGTAAGAATCTGAAACTATTGGTAATTGGTGAAAAGGAATAAATTCAGGACCAATAGTATTTTACCCATTGGATATTCCAGCTTATGGAACTGTTAGCATAAGAAGATTATGGCCACAGTTCCCATTAAAACACATATACACTCGGGGTGGCTCGGTCGTTAAGCGTCTGCCTTGGGTTCAGGTCATAATCCCAGGGTCCTGGGATAGAGCCCCGCATCAGGCTCCCTGCTCAGCAGAGAGCCTGCTTCTCCCTTTCCCACCCTCCCTGCTTGTGTTCCCTCTCTCTGTGTCTCTGTCTGTCAAATAAATAAATAAAATCTTAAAAAAAAAACGCACGTATACACGCTCCAATGGTATCTGCAATCTTTTTTTTTTCCTAAAAGGAAACACCATTTCAATTTTCTTAAATCCTTAAGACCATTAGTGGCACTAAGGGGGATGTTTGGACTTTGAATTCCCAGATTAGTACAGGAAGGCAGTTTTATGACTGCTTTTTCTGAGAAGTCAAACAAAATGTGAAAATGGGGTGAGAAGGAAACCACTTATCTGCATTTTTTCTTGGCTTCCAGGATGTGAGGGATCATTCTTTTATATCAAAAACACATTTACATAATGACATAGTCATAAAATCCCATTCATAGGGAAAAGGAAAAAAATGCCAAAAGGTGGGGGGATTTGGGGCAATAAGAGGTCTGGGAGAAAAATACACAACTGACTCTTGAATAATGCAGATTAAGGGATGCTGATCCCCTGCACGGCCAAAAATCCACATATAACCTTTGACTCCCTCAAAATTTAACTGCTAATAGCCTACTTTTAACCAGAAACCTTACCATAACATATAGTCAATTAACATACTTTATTATAGTATTATATACTGTATTCTTAATGATAAAGCTAGAGAAAAGAAATGTTATTAAGAAAATCATAAGGAAAATACATTTATAGTATTGTATTTATTGAAAAAAATTCAGGAATTTAAGTGGCCCCCTGCATTTTAAACCCATGTTGTTCAAGGGTCCAATATATATATATATATATATATATATATATATATATATATCCCTTATATTTTTTTAATGATGGATTTAGATATCATCTGTACATGGTGAAACTCACTGTTATTTATTGAGCTTCTAGTGCAGGACCCTTATGGACTATGACATCCTGTAGTGTGCATTTTATACACCTTATTTAATGTTCATAGCATCCCCATAAAGTAGGTATTATTTAATCATTCCATGATGCAGAAACAGACTAAAAACTACACAGCTGGAAAATAATGAAGCTGGGACCTAATCTAGATCTTTCACCTTCCCACATCAGTGACCTTTTCCTAATGCAGGACGGGCTCCCTGTTCATACAACAGATACTGTTTTACTGTCCAGTAATAATAGCAAACATTTATTGGATGCTTGCTAAGTGCCAGGGACTATATCCAATGCTTCACATGTATTATCACATTTGATCCTCATACTCCTTTGGGCTGCATACGATTACTCCCTTTTTCCAAGTGAGTAAACTGACTTTTCTTGGATCTTCTCCATCTAGTACTAACCCTCCCAAATTAAACTCAGAGTAATCACTCTTCAATTTGTAACACTTATTGATTCACCCAGCTCATCTGTTTTACTGTCTTTTCTCCTTTGCAGCTTCCGAGTCCATCCCTATTTATCTGCTCTCTGTGGGAAATTTTATCATTTCTCTCACTTTCTGCCTTTATCATGATCTCTGTTCAGGCAAACTTGGAACCAAAATTCTTTCCTTTTTTCTGTTTTTGAACATCCATTCTTTCAGGCTCTTAGCCGACTGTAATACTACTGAGTTACATAAAACATTTTTGCCTTCTTGTTCTAACTGCTTTCAGGCCATTTTCCCCCTCATCCCCTCAGATGCTGCAACTTACCCTTGCCTTGCTGGTAAGGACCTCCATTCCCTCCTGTCTGCCCATCACTCACTGACCTCTTGGTCATTTTTTGGCCTAGCCTCTGCCTGGGCCACCCCCTGGAAGGGCTCCCCTTTCCTTTCATTCATCCAGGCAGTCTTTCCAGCTGAAACCGTCATCCTCTTTCCTGAGGACATAGGGGAGGTTAAAGCAGAAATTTTCCCCGCTCATCACCCTGACTCAACAGGAACTGACTGGACTCTTATTCATCCACCACTTTCAGAATCTGTGCTTCAATTCTAGAGTGTATCTCGGAGTGTTACCTGTCCATTGTATCCAGTTGTGCGAAGACCCCTTCTCTACTTCTGCCTTTTTCACCTCATTGATACCCAAGATCTTACCTGGGGTGGAAAATGTATTATACATCACATTTTAGACTAGAACCTAGAAGAGGCCTTATAGTGTCATTTGGTTTATCCCTATTACAGAGATAAAATCCTTCTCAAACTCTTCTTGACAACAGTTACCTACATTTTTCATTAAAAATTTCTCTTAACAATGTTTGAGGGTGCTTGTATACTAGACATTGTTACAGATACATCGAGGAATAAGGACTGTGGCTCTGGCCCTCATGACCTTTATAATAAATGGAGGAAGGCATTGAATACCTCCTTAGGAAAAACACTGCAGTTTCCCTTTGGGGGAATCTCTAGTGTACAAGGTGACATTGACTGTTATTTTTGTGTAGTCAGTAAAAGGAAATGGATTTTTAACAATATCACTTGTATATTAGTGGTTAGTAGAGAAATATAAAAACATGGTGTTGATTTGCAGCTTTTGGTTCCAACATAGCAAAGAAGGGTGAATAATTTTGGAGAATAATATATAGTACATACCTTTTCATGCCTTGAATATACTCCTGAAGCTACTCAGTATCTTTAGTTGGTTGTTAGGCGTGTGTTTTTCTTTTGTTTATGGCAGGTTAAATAGATGTAGATATGTTAAAAGAAAAAAAAAGTGACTTATTCATTCAGGTAGACTCTAGGAACAAATAAAACAAGCTTTTATGACTGGATTATATATTATATAAAATAGGACCACATTTATGAGTAGACTAGAGCCGTTCTTAGATTTTAATGTGTAAATCACGTGGGAATCTTATTGAAACACAGATTCTGGTTTAGTAGTCTGGATTGAGGCCTGAGATTCTTTATTTCTAGCAAGCTTCCAGGAGATACTTTTCTGCTGGAGTACTACATTTTGAATAGCAAGGGAATGAAGGATTCTTAATTTCTTTGATAATCTGCTGCTATATATAGTATGGAAAAAGAAGAATTAAAAATGTTCTTAAGCTATTGATTTAAAAATATATTTAAGAAAATCAAACAATGGCATGCATTTCTATAGAACATTTAGTTGTTTTTTTACCCCAACAGATATTTTCTATATCTTTTAGAACAATATTGATCAATAACTCTGCTCATTTTACCTGAATCAAAAGGGCAGTTGAGAAATGTCTCCAATATCTATTTTCACAGTAGTAGTTGCCATAATAATATTTATTTTCTAGATACTTTGTGGCCTTCATTTGGTTTGTTAATCCTCAGCCATTTGCTGGATACATCTACTCTTGCAAGGCTTTGTCGCTTTAGAAATAGTAATACTGCCCCTGCCCAGTCTGTGTGGGACACACTTAAACAGACTAAAAGGACAGTTGCATGGTATGATAGAGGTAATCATAGTGTGTGTTGAAGGTTTCAAAAGAAATACATATTCAATACGTGTAAGTGCAAAAAAGAGTTAATGTTGGAGGGGCTTCTTATAGAGGGCTATCAATTTAAACCTCAAAGCAACTCTGTGGTTTGGGTAATCTTATTACCCACATTTTACATAGGAGGAATTGTGGCTCCAAGAGTTTCAGGTCCAAGCTGTGGGGCTAGCACATGACGGATAGACCTGGAATCTGGTTGTTCTTAATTCAGTTCCTGTCTCTTGCCCCTCTACCACACTCCCTCTGTTCCATGTGTCTTCTTAAGTCATTACCTGACTAGGATTATTTCCTAGTCTTGTGCTTACTCTTGTTGATTCTAGGAATTTGGATGTCCTAAAAATTAAAAAATTTACTGATTTTTCTTTTGGGAGATGATAACTAGCTTAGACTACTTAGGGGATAAAGTTCACCCTGAATTTTAAAAAGCTTTAGGAAAAATCAGCCTTTCCCAAACAAAAAAGAGGTCTGTTAGAGATTTTTTTTTTTTTTTTAATTTGAGACAGAAAGAAAGCGTGAGTGGTGGGGGGGAAGGGACAGAGGAAGAGGGAGAGAGAAACCTCAAGCAGACTCTCCATTGAGCACGGAGCCCGACGCGGAGCTCGATCCCAGGACTCCAAGATCATGACCTGAGCCGAAATCAAGAGTCGGATGCTCAACCAACCAAGCCACTGAGGTGCCCCAACCTATTAAAGATTTTTAAGGAAGTTCTTTTAATATACATAGGGATAATTTGCTGTAAGAATTAATTACATTTGTTTGTATATAAGTAGAGGTTTCTAAAGGACTTGGATTACTTCAGAACTATGGGATTACAAGTATTATTTATTAAAATCTTGTTTACACTTTCTTAAAAAAGAATGTTTTGTTTTTTTTTTAAAAAAACACCTAAGTAATTCAAAATTCAGATTTAGGCTTGTTATGTATGAGCAATACATTATAGAATGTGCTCTTTTCTCAGTATATGTTATAAAATGTTCTGTTTTCTCAGTTTAAACTCTTATAATTGTGGATGGTATTTTCCCTTTAATTTGGTTAAACTCTTCTCTTGGAAAAGAGGATTTAATGGTTTGATTATTGTCAGTGATAATGACAGTGCCAACATTTATTGAGCTCTTATTCTGTATCAGGCACCATACATTTAGCAATATCTTATTCCTCCCAGCAACCCTGTTATCATCCATAAAACCAGAGACTTATGTAATTCACTCAGTGTATTTACCTAGTAAATGAGAAAGCTAGGATTCTAATGTTGGTAGACTGAATGAAGAGTCAATATTTGGAACTTAGATGACTTCTCTAGGTCAGGAAGAAAAGGCCTAGAATACATCAAAGGACTTGACTTTTAATGGGAAGGGCTCAGATCATTCCTGACATAAGACACACCTGTGTGAAAATGTGGCATGGATGCAATAGGGTACAGCAAAGGAACAACTTTGTGGCATTCTTGTGTGCTACAGCTTTTACATTTAATCATCACACATCAACCCCGTGAAGTAGTTATTTCCTCATTGAAAAGAAAAGAACAGGTGATTCTCCATTTATAATCATCAGTTACCTACCCCATCATTTTGAAGACATTGTACTCTCTTGCTCCCTGTAATGTTATTTTCTCTTTTTCTCTGCTTGCTTCACTGCCATTTCTCCCACTCTTCCCTTAAGTGTTCCCCAGGGTTCAATCCTTGTTCATTTTTCACGTGCTCTTTCCCTTGTGACCTCAAACTCTGATGTGATTTTCGTTACCATTGACTCCTCCATGTGTCTGCAGTGCTGGTAGAGCCTACTGGATACCTCCACCCAGCAGGTGTCCACAGCTACTTCAGGCACAGGATGTTTAAAATTTCACCCAGTCATCTCCTTCCAGATCTGTTCCTCTTCCTTTAGGCTCTGTCCTGGATCCTGACTTTACCATCTCTGCCACCAGCCATGCCAGAATCTAGGAGTAATCCTGAACTTTTCTTTCACTCTTAACTCTTACATCCATATCAGTCACCAAGTCTGTAGATTTTACTTTCATATCTGCCTATCTTGACCATCACCAGTGCAGCCCTTTAAATTCAGGTTTCCATAACTTCTGCATTATAGTGATGTCCAAGCTGGCTGCCCACCAGAATCACCAGAGGAACTTTGAGATCACAGTCCTGGGCCCTATCCACAGAGATTTTGATTCAGTAGATCTGGGGTGGGGCCTAAGAATCTACACTTTTAACAAGCAGATTGTTCTTATGTGGGTGGCCCAGCAACAGAGAGATGTTTGAGAACCACTGATCCGACTGGTTTCTCTCCCTCTTGAGGTCTCCTCTTCCCCTTCAGTCCATCTCCCATCGTTTCTGCTATTATCTTTTAAAAGCTAAATGTGATCCCCTATTTTTAACCAATTAAGCATCTCCCCATTATCTACCAGACAGATTCTAGCCTCTTTGGCATAGTTTGTAAGACTCTCCCAGGTCTGCTCTGACCCATAAGGCTCCAGTCATCGTTCTCTGTAAGTATCCGCTACCTCAAGCCTGCTTAGTTTCCAGAATAAATATGTTACTTCTTGCTTTGGGGCTATTTATACATATGGTTCTCTCTGCAAGAAGGCCTTCCTCCTCTCTGTCTGTTTGGAAAATTCCTCTTCCTTTTCTTCAAGAAACAATTCAAATGTCTGTTCTTGAAGTCCATCTTGTCCCCTCTCACCTGCCCTACCACTGTTCTTAAGACTGGCCCCTTATCCTTAAGACTTACACTTATCATCCTGCAAAGCAATAGATTTTTTTATGTCTGTCTCCTTTTCTAGTAAATGAGTTTTGAGAAGTCAAGAACCAAATAACCTCCCCCGAATCACTTAGCTCAGAAGGGGTGGAGAGTCTGACCTGAAATTCTGTTCTATCTATCTATCTATCTATCTATCTATCTATCTATCTATCATGCTGTGTGATTTTAAGATACAAAATCAGATTAAAAATAAAAACCTGTTGGTGGAGGGTATTTGAAGGAAGCCCTACTTCAGATATACCATTTTTCCTCCCACTTGTATAAAGGTATAATTTACACATAATAAAAGTAACTCTTTTTAGGGTGCCTGGGTGGCTCAGTTGGTTAAGCGACTGCCTTCGGCTCAGGTCATGATCCTGAAGTCTCAGGATCGAGTCCCACATCGGGCTCCCTGCTCAGCAGGGGAGTCTGCTTCTCCCTCTGACCCTCTTCCCTCTTGTGTTCTCTCTCATTCTCTCTCTCTCAAATAAATAAATAAAAGCTTTAAAATAAATAAATAAAGTACATTGCTTAAAAAAAAGTAACTCTTTTTAGTTAACAGTTGTGAGTTTTGACAAACACAACTGTATGTTGTAACCATGTAACCATTACATGACCATTACATACAGTTGTGTAACCATTATATGACAAACACATACAGTTGTGTAACTATTACATGATCTTTATCATATGGATAAAATTGTGTGATTAGTGAACTAACTAATGTTTGTAAATAAATCAATCCTACTTGACATGAGCTTTATGAAATAATCAAAATGTTCTGAATGGAAACGATTTCCTGAGAAAAAGTTACGCCTTAAGAGTCCAGAAGGGTTAAGGTAATGTGTCTTAGTAATTCTTATTATTAAAATATAGTCTTTTTTTTATAACTAAAGAACATTTATTCATTTTTCACTGACTTTACCTTGAGCGTAACTAAACTGTCACTACCCCCCCCACCCCAACCTGAAGAAGGGTTAGTACAGTGAATGTTATAAAGCAGATATGAACAGATTGAAGGACTGGAACCAAGATTAACTGACAAACAACTTCCGTCTAAATTATCATAAAAATGTTTAAGTAAAAAAAACAGGGAGGGGAAGGGGGCAATGGGGGTTTCAGATTGAGCAAGATCTTCACATTTTATCTAATACCTTCCATCCTGGCTAGAGTACACCAAGATGGAGACAGGATTACTATAATACAGAACCGCCACTATAGCACGTTGTACATGCTTGTGTTCCAAGCCCACCCCCATCCCCACTGCTTCTAACTCAGCTATTTCCCGGCCTGTTGGGCCTGCCGATGAAGGAGCACATAGATCTTCTCTTTAATCCAGTCTTTGTTATAGGGCTGGTATGTCTGGGTATCAGCTCGGTAAACAAGGCAGCTGAGGTCTGCCAGATCGTCAATAAAATCAAACGACTGACTGATATCATATGTGATAGAGGGACTGTTGGGATTCATTCTCTTCAGATGTTCTTCATACATTTTACAAACACCTTCCATGCATTCATTCACAGATTCATAGTCAGCATAAGTTCTACCTTCTGGCCTCTTTGTAGGCTGTACCAGCAAAATGGTGTGAGACATCGCGCCAAACTCTCTCGCTGCAGCCTCTTGCTCCTGAACTTATTTTCTATAATACTTAGTTTTAGGTTTGCTTAAATTTAATTTAAAAGGAGGATAAGGAATTCATTGCCAAAGAAGACAGCTCTTTCTACTTACAGAAAGACCCACTGCTTAGAAATTTTCTGAATTTAGGTGTAATTCAGCTTCCTAAAACTTCTCATTGGTTCTAATTTTACACTCTAGAAATAGAGAATAAATCTGAGCTCTCTTTAGGTCTTTTAGCAATTGATGAGGCCTCTTTCTTTTCTCCAGGCTAGACATCCTTAGTTTTTTCCCACCTTTCTTTGTGGCATGGCCTCCAAAGCATTCATGATCCTAGACCAGCTCTGTCAGATGCAGCACCTAAGGAAGTGTGAGACTTGGTGTATCTCTTGTCCTTCTTTCTCCTAAGGGAAATTTTGTAGCTCTCTTTTATTTTCTTTTCCTTGAAGAAACATGATTGATAGTCACAGTTCTATCTTAAAATATCACTTAGACCAGTAATTGAGGAAGAAATGGATGGAAATTGTCTCCCTTAAAATTAATGGCTGTGAAGACTGAGTGGTACTGGAATAGCTGCTGGGATACCTGAGGCTCTTGACTTCTCTGAGTCTCATTGTTAAGATAACGAGATCGTATCTGAATCTAAATCTAAAAATCTGCAGCCCTAGTTTAGGTAAAGGTTTCCAAGTAATGGCTTAAAATTGTTAATAAGCTCAAAATAGGGGCAAAACCACTAACATGAAGGCATAAATATGTTAATAAACATAATAATAGTTATAAAATGTAGGACAATTTGACAAATAAATCAACTAGAGTTAATTTATATTTGTGCCATATTGATCCTTCCCCCACCCCAAAGCTTTGCAAATAGAGAATTCCTAAGAATGTTATATAAAACCCATTTGAATCTTGGTATTCCTTGACGACAGAGTTTGACTTCAGTGGTGGCAGGAAGAATAAGGTTTCAATTGAATATTTTCTCTCTCCTTTTTTTCCCCTAATAAATTCATGATATGGAATCCTGTTCATAACTGTAGAGGGCGCCTGGGTGGCTCAGTTGGTTAAGCATCCGCCTTCGGCTCAGGTCATGATCCCAGTCCCGCATCATGCTCCCTGCCCAGTGGGGAGTCTGCTTCTCCCTCTGTCCCTCCCCACTGCTTGTGCTCTCTCTCTGTCTCTCTCTCTCTCAAAAATAAATAATCTTTTAAAAAATAACTGTAGAATTCAGATACTGACAGTATACTGGAAATATGTCTTCTTTTTACTTTAATGTGCATAATCTATATTTGGATTCAGTTTAACTCAAATTTAAGTAAATTAAGAAGATTTAATTTACCCCTGAAATTTGTTATTTGAAACAAATAAAGCCCATAGAAAGAGAGATCAGATTTGTCCTTACTAGAGGTGGAGGGGGTCGGGGAGTGTTGGAGAAAGGTGGTCGAAAGGTACAGTCTTCCAGTTGTAAACTAAATGAGCACTAGGGATATACTGAACAACATGATGACCAGAACACTGCTGTATGATACACAGGAATGTTGTTAAGAGTAAATCCTAAGAGTTCTCATTACAAGGAAAACATTTTTTTCCCTTTATTCTTTTCTTCTTTCTTTTCTTTCTCTTGTATCTATATGAATAAGATAGATGTTAGCTGAACCTATTGTGGAACTCATTCACATCATGTGTAAATCAGACCATCATGCTGTATGCCTTACACTTACACAGTGAAGTTTGCCAATTATGTCTCAATAAAACGGGGGAGGGGAATCTAAGCAAATACATCTTTCTTGAAGAAAGGCAATATATAAAAATATGTTATTGAAACATTTGAGTTCATGAAAGGCTGGATAATTCATTATTTTAAGGTTATGTAAAATACATAAAGCTTCAGTATTCATAATTTTCCTTTACTGTTCTAATTCCACAATTCCACATCTTTTTTCTCTTTTCTTTTCTTTTTTTTTGGGTCAAGACTTGCGGGGGACCTGTTATTAACGGTAAATTTTCATATCATTGTATGACACTATTGTGACTCTCATTCCCTTTTAAGTGGAAAAGGGAACAAGTAAAAAGCATGGATATTTGAATCTTGTTAGAAGTACTAAAGAAAAATTTATGCAAATTTAGAAAGACACAAATAACTGCAAAGACCTGGAGAAATATCATGTGAATATCATCGTAGGATGGGATTGTGATGCTGCGCTTCAGGTAGCTGACAGTTACTACAATTTCCATAATGCTCATTGGAGGCGGAATTTTTAAGAGCGTTCTGACCCTGGTGAGCTGAAGGGCTAATTTGAGAAAGAGATGGTGTGAACTGTGTCCTTTTATAGGCTATAGACAGGGTTTTGTTAAGTAGATGCTTATTGAATGCATGACTTACACTGTTGGATAAAGAAATGGGGGCATTGCCTTTTTTCCCTGGAGAAAGCAATGAAGTAAAGACACTGCGTGCCTTATAGAGAGAGCACATATGTACCGCCTAAATACTGGATTGAAGTGTTGTTGACATCAGGTTCAAGTTGTATGCCAGCATAAAGGAGGATCTGGGAAGAGCTGTAGGAAAAGGTTGTTTTACAAAGAAACCTGGAATATCAATAAATGTACTGTTGGATTTTATTTGAAGGGTTAGAGAATAAAGGACTAATATGAAAAAAATTACCCACTCATCAATTATTCATCAAATAAATGTTGTTTAAGCACCCTGATAAGCCTTGCAGTACGGGAATGAGAGACCCAGACCCTGCCTTCAGGGAGATTACATTTTCAAGGAAAGTCACAGGACAGTGTGATGAGTGCTGTAGTGGTTTAAAAATGTGCAGGAACTTGCATGCACAGTGGGTCCCCTGACCAATGAAAATTGCCCATTTTTTGGATCCAGTTTTCCTCACCTTCAATTCCATTCTTCCTCCTAATTATCATTTTTAAAAGTAACAATTTTCAGAAGTTAAAAAAAAAAACCTAAAGGATTATCTAGTTCCTTGCTACTGAGAGGGTGGTCCATGGAATACTGACATAGCATCAGTTGGAGCTTCCTAGAAAATGCAGAATCTTCCTAAAAATGAGCTGCACCCCAGACCTACTGAGTCAGAACCTACCTTTTAACTATGCCCCTCTCCCCTGTAATTCTTTTTCTCATTCAAGTTGGAGAAGCACTAACCCATTCCCCTTCTTTCCAGCAGGTTTTATAGATGAAGGGATGAAGACAGATTGTGCCCTTTAAGTCCTCTGCACAGTAGCAGAGCTGATATTAAAACTCAGCCCATCTGTTTACTGATAGAGTCTAGAATGTCTTTTCTAATATCTGTTATTTCTTATCTATCCTTTTTACTCTTCTGTTGGCCTCTGTTAGTGTTTCATATTGTCAGATCTTCAGCTTCTTACTCATGTCTCTTTCTCTCACTGTCTTTCTTAGTTCTGTCTTTAAACTTCTCTGTTGAAGGAGAGAATGGCATGGGCTAATCACACTATACATCAAAAAGAATGAGCATTTTTATTTATTCTTGATTTTGGGAAAATTTTTTACCTGTTTCTCTCATTTTTTTCAACTTGTTGCTCAGAACTTACTTTGAAGTCAGCAGGAATTCTGTGTGTGATTAAGAGTGATAGAATTGGGGCTCCTGGGCGGCTCAGTTGGTTGAGCCGACTCTTGATTTTGGCTCAGGTCGCGATGGATCGAGCCCCACATTGGGCTCTGTGCTCAGTGGGGAGTCTGCTTGAGGATTCTCTCTCTGCCTCTCCCTCTGCCCCTCCCCCCACTTGCACGTGCTCTCTCCTTTCTAAATAAATCTTTTTTTAAAAATTGTGATATAATCTGTGATATTAGAAATTAGAATCTCCTTACTGATGAATTTATATTCCTTTCTTTGTTACATAGGATTATTTTATAACAATCCTTTTGCTCTTTGTATCAAACGTATGGAAAAAACTGTCTACCCTCTAGTTTCTGGATAGGAATAGGAAGCCACAGCTACTCTAGTTCCTGAAGTAAGTAGAGCAGGGCTTCAGGATTTAGAAGTTTGTCTTAAGTTTTTTTCCTATAGAAAATAAATATCTAAGTAGATAAATACCCCATGTTTTAAGGTGGACTTTGTCATAGAGAGATACATAGCAGGATAATATGACAATAATAAAGAAAAGCAAAAAATCAGTGATAAGACCATAGTAGTACAATGCCTTCAACAAAAGTCAGCCACTCATCTTTTAAGCCACACCCTCTCATAAGAGGATTATTCTCTCTTGTCGTGTAAGTGTTTTAGTTTATTTTTAACTCTGGAATATATTTTGATTTGAGTGATAGAACCATAATTTCCATGAATAGATAGATAGTAAGCCTCTCCTGTAAACTCTGAAATAAAATCAGTTTTTGTTTTTTCTTGTTTTCATATGTGTTTTTCTTCCAAGTCACTAGCGCATCTTTCTAACAACTCTTATTTTATAGAAACATAGTTAATGTCACTTCCTGACTTTGGAGACTGTATGATTAAACATTGTTCCATTTCTGTTTCCTTCCTTTTATCTTAATTTCTATCAATAGTGTATAGAAACAGACTAATTTTAAGTAAGATATTTTGAAACCGAATTAGCTAATCCAGAGCTATTCTGCATGTATAGTTTTAGTAAAGCTGACAGTTTAAATGGTGGGACATTATAATGAGAAATTAAGTTAAATTCATTTAGGCTAGCTCTTAGGAACTGACTGAAAGGTAGGATTTTTTGTTGTTGCTGTTTTAAAAATACGTTCTTTTCCTCAGCATAGAACATAGAAATGTTTTTGCATTACCAAGCATAAACTAGACATTAGATTCATAACCTATAAAATGCTGTTTAGGTTTTAGAAATATAAATTTCAGTATCTTTTTATAATGTATTAGAAAACAATTTTTTTAACCCTATATATTTCATTATCATTCTTCTCTTAGAAATGTTACTTGTGACAGAACCCTTATTACAAAATTGATTCAAGGTTGCATATTTGAATATTAAGGACAGTTGACTCATTTTAAATGAAATATTTACACACATATGAGGTAAACGCTTATAGCTTTAGAGAAAAGCATATAAGTTGGTTATATTCATGGCTAAATAGGCTCTTGCTATCAAAGAAAAAGAAAAATGTTTTGAGTGTGATGATTTTCATTTAAAGAAATCATAGAACTGTAATTCCCCTAATTTTTACCCCAAATATAACCATACTGTTGTCCTCAGTATCCAAAAATATTCCAGGGAATGGCTTCCATTGCTCTACCTCTTCAGTTTACTATTCTTCTCCTGCTTTAGGCAAGGAGGGCACAGCTTCCAAATGTGCACTGATACATTTCACGTGTTTAATATGAAAGACAAGTTTCTCCTTAAAATACTTATGTTCTGTCTATGTAGTCTTTCATCAACTTTTCATGCCCAGCTTGTCCTATTTTATAGCAAGGTTTATTTCTGGTCTTTGTTCTCTAGGTCTCTATAAAACTTAATGTGTGCTATATGTGATAAAACATTATTTTCAAAAAGCTACTCACAAGAATTGGTCTCATATGTTTAGTTTTAATGCCATGTATTTTTGTCATGACTCAAAGAAAACTGATCTGCATTTGGTCAAATTAGCAAAAAAGCTAAGTTGAAATATTATAATTCCTAACACGATCATTCCAAACAAATTTATTGCTTAATGAATTTAATGTTATTTTGTTCTCTCTAGATAAACGTGTGGAGAATTGGCCTCTGATGCAGTCTCCATGGCCTACACTTTGTATAAGTACTCTTTATCTCCTGTTCGTGTGGCTGGGTCCAAAATGGATGAAGGACCGAGAACCTTTCCAGATGCGTTTAGTGCTCATTATCTATAATTTTGGAATGGTTTTGCTTAACCTTTTTATCTTCAGAGAGGTAGGTTTACTAAAGTCACCTTATTATTCCCCAGGGTTATTGAAAATTAAGAAGTTAGAATATGTAAAACCATCATTGTATATTGTATCCCAAGATAACTGTTGTCTACTCTAAAAGTAAATTTTACTTTATTGACATTCTTATGTTTGGATAACAAAAATATGAAACATATGGAAAGTATAGGAGAGTTATTTAAAATGGAATGTTGAAGCAGACACACTAGATTCCAAAATAACCATTATTAACTGACAGTAGAAGTTATTTAACTTTTCTGAGACTTATTTTCCCCATCTGTAAACTGGGGATAAATACCTGCCTTCTAGATCAGAGATAAGTGAAATAATTTTTTCAGAGTGTTTGGCACATATTAAGTAGTCAGTAAATAGTTGTAGCTCTTTATTTATAATTCTTACTCAGCAGTTTCAGGTTTGGTCATATTTTGATCAAAATATGCAGATGTAAAATACTGATTTCGAGTTAAATCCTATTACATAATATCATTGTATTTGGGGTTGGAACAAAAATGAGTTAACTGTTACACACTGTTGCTGCTAATCATCTTGTACTTTTCTGGACTCCAGCAAGTTCTCCATGACATTCTGAAAAGAAATCCTAAAGGTTAGATTGACATAGGCATTTTTTAAGTTGTAAGAGTGGAAGGAATTTTTTTCCCAAGTGGAAGGAATTTGTTTCCCAAGAGATTCCTCATTAAAATTCTGTATGAACCCAGAGAACTGGACTGGTGATGCTAGGAAAATAAACACTACTCTTCTTTAAAGAAATCTGTAATTGACAACTTAGTCTGTAGAATCTCAGCTTCATAAAAATAATTTATTTGGATACTTTGACCTCATTTGTTAGATATAAACCACATTGGATCAGGAATAGAAATCAATGCACCTGTTGGATCTGAGTCATGGTTAATCAAAATTTCTCTTGATATAATAAAGTAGATAAGAGTTGAAGTCTCAGCTTAGAGTTACATGTGATTTTTAATTTAGCTTCCAATTTTAGAATAAATTGACACACAGCAAATTTTAGAAACTCCCAACACATTAAAATGTTTAATGAATTTCAATTTTTTTTTAGATAAAATTGTTCTTTAAAATAATTTGAAAGGTTGCATGTTGTATTTAGTGTTTTTAAATTCCATATCTGCTAAAACTTTATTTTAAATATTATTCCCCTTTTTTTCCAGTTATTCATGGGATCATATAATGCAGGATACAGCTATATTTGCCAGAGTGTGGATTATTCTGATAATGTTAATGAAGTTAGGGTAAGTACATTTAAAATACCATTCATCAGTAGAAGTGGGTTTAACTTTATAATCCCCACTCTGAAAAACATACTTTCATAGAGTGGTAAAAGTATATAGGATTGTGTTGAGTCAGTAAAGCTATGCTTTTCTTTAAAAGTACATAATTAAAAATGTTTTCATAGCTATAGTGTCCTATTTGTGTGAGAGTGAATATGTGTTGGCTTACTAGAATACAGTACTTAAGAACAAAAAATTTCCATGTTTAATGTAAAGGTGATATTTTGGATTTTTGTGTTTTGGGTCAAGAATAGAAACTCATAGAGTCTAATTCATTTGTTAAGAGTCTGAGGAAAAACAAATGTTGTATAAACTATGTAATGTTTAGTAAGTTAAGCATAGCACAACTGTATAGGTATAAACTCAGTTTTTATTATATTTGCAGAAAAATAAACCATTGGTAATATAATGTTATATTTTACTTTCTAGTCACCCTTGACATACAAAGATTTATAAACAGATTTCAGTTATATACTGTCTTCTTTGTTGTTTGTACATAGGACACACATCATAGAAAGTGGTAACATAAAAAATGTTGAGTTTAGTTTACTCTTACAGTAGGGTTCTTGTAAAATATTTTAAAACATTTACAGAGGTCACCTCTCACTGGATCCTTGGATCCTTAATCTCAGCATGTAACCTAATCTTTCTGTACCATCTGGTGTCTTAATTAGAGCCTAGGAAAAGAAAGGACTTATTCATGTAAGTAGGATTATATTTATGACCTAGGAAATATTTGTTATTTTTGTTTGTGTGTGTTTTAGTTTACCACTTTAAAGATTTTACTGCCTAATACAAAGTACTGTGGTTAGGTATTTATTTTGTTGCACACGTTAAAGTGAGAGACCAAAGCTAACAGAGACCAGTTGCTACACAAACATACTTGCAAGAATATCTGAGGTATAGTATAGGCTAAGCATGAACAACTGAAATACCTTTACAAAGTAAATATCTCGGATTTTTCTGCCACATTGAAAAACATAGCAGTGTGAAGGTATTTATAGCTCTGTGTTCAGCAGTTTGGTACTTCATGACATCTAACTATGTAAAACACTAAAAATTTTCTCTAAACCGTTGCCACTGGGTAAATATAGACTTGGACTCTTTCTTTCCCATTTTTTTCCCCATGGATAGATGCCTAGGTTTCACACCTACTTAGGCAAAAATGATTCCGTGCCTTGTACATTTTGTGCAATAAAGATTGTTTAGGACTAACTTAACAATAAATAGAAAACCATATGATAGTGTCACTCTGGTATTTATAACATGCTTTTCCTTTCTTTTTATAGATAGCTGCTGCTCTGTGGTGGTACTTTGTATCTAAAGGGGTTGAGTATTTGGACACGGTGTTTTTTATCCTGAGGAAGAAAAACAACCAAGTCTCTTTCCTTCATGTATATCATCACTGTACAATGTTTACATTGTGGTGGATTGGAATTAAATGGGTCGCAGGGGGACAAGGTGAGTATTTTGGGACATATCTGCATATATTAAATTATGTATATGTGTTGGGTGGAAAAGTAATGAGAAGCTGGAAATTTGACTTGGTCTTTAACTTGCTTGCATAGTTAATTATTTCTGTGTTAATTTCATTTTAAAGAAATATGAAGAAAAAAAAGAAATTTGAAGAAAGCAAAGTTTTGGTTTTTTATCTGTGGCTACTTAAGTACCTAAAGATTTACCTGAGAGATAAGCATAAACTAATCTTAAACGTAGCAAATAATTTTTGATGGGGAGCAGTTACAGTGGTTCTGACTCAAAGGATACTGAGCTAGGGGCGCCTTAAGCGTCTGACTCTTGATTTCAGCTCAGGTCTTGATCTCAGGGTCGTGAGTTCAAGCCCTGCATTGGGTTCCACACTGGGTGTGGAGCCTACTTAAATAAAAAAAAAGAGAGAGAGAGACAAAGGATACTAAGCTTTAACTTCTCAGTTTGAAGCCTCCATCACCAGTCGAAGCCCAGAGCCCACTCTTGCTCTAAAATGGGCCTTAAATGAACCTGTTGGTTCTTACTCAAAGGAAATTGTAAATAGCCTTGTTAAAGACGATCTGAATTCAGTTTGTTCAAGATATGTCTTCAGCTTTTCAGATGCCTGTAAATTGAAGATGATTTACATCACTGAGCTGGAAACAGACTATTTCTCTGTTGGGGACCCAGGTTACCGGTCATTATAGTAGTACAGTTTACCTTCTACTTTCATTAAAACTGTTTAGAACCCTAAGAAATAAGTACTATTTTGTTGTTGATATGTGTATATTGATATGTTTATGTTGATATGTTGGTATGCCATCTGAAGGCAATAATGAGGCTTTAAAAATCTATTTTTTAAAAGGTCCTTTTTATTTTATTATTTTTTAAAGATTTTATTTATTTGGGAGAGAGAGAGAGACATGAGTGTGAAAGGGGGGAGGATCAGAGGGAGAAGCAGACTTCTCTGAGCAGGGAGCCCAATGCAGGGCTCAATCCCAGGACCCCAGGATCATGACCTGAGCCGAAGGCAGACGCTTAACCGACTGATCCACCCAGGCGCCCCTTATTATTATTTTTTTAAGTAATCTCTATACCCCACGTGGGGCTTGAACTTACGACTCCCACCAAGATCAAGAGTCCCATGCTCTTTCAACTGAGCCAGCCAGGTGCCCCATTAAAAATCTATTTAAACAATTATATGTACCATGACTTTTTTCCCCGAGAATAATACAGGCAGTAGTTTCTATATTATGGCATACTTAAGTCACTGGGGTACTCCATTTGGAAGCTTGCCACTGTGAAAGCCCTTTGCATTTGAAGAACACTCATTTTTATTTATAGGCTAAAAGCCTGAGTCTAAACTTTAAAAATATCTGATGTGATCTGAAGAGAAGTCTTTTCCATTATTACTACTTTACAATTTTTATTCCTAATCTGTACTCAAGAATAAATGTTAGAAAATAATGTGGATTCATTTATTTTATGTCCAGATGGCTTATTGCCTACTAAAATTTTCTGTATCTTATAATTCTGTTTTTCTGAAGCATTTTTTGGAGCACAGCTGAATTCCTTCATCCATGTGATTATGTACTCATACTACGGGTTAACTGCGTTTGGCCCATGGATTCAGAAGTATCTTTGGTGGAAACGGTACTTGACCATGTTGCAGCTGGTGAGTTAAATGCTTCTAAAGTTGCTTCTGGCAAAACACTGCAAATATTTGAATTTACTAATTTTAAACAATTTTCTATTACAAAGTTGACTTTCTCTGTGCTCCAGCTGTGGGAGTTGAGGCTGCTTGGCTCTGAGCTTCTTGTTCATAGACCTAGTTGTCACTGCCACTAATTTTTTAATGTTCTTAAAAGACTAAACACAACTCTTGTCTAAGAGAAATGTTCTTTAAAAATATTCTGTGAAATGGATGAGTCAAGATCTAATAAGCACACCGTAAAGTACATAGACTCATATATGACCAGAAAAATAATGTAAGTTCTCTGTCAGGTGATTTTTTTTAACTTAAAATGTTATTATTACCTTTCTTCATCCTGCTCTTGCTTGAATTTTGTTTTCTATTCTATTTTTCAGTCCTTGTTAACAGATCCCATACATTTAGGATATAAAAGTTGAAAAGAAGGCACACAACCAAGGAAAGGGTGGGATCAAGGAAGAGAACAAAGACTAGAGAACTCCTCTTAATTCTCCAACACACAGTCCTAGAGAGCAGAGCTAGGTGTTCTCAAATCCTAGCCTTTAGAGCAGACAATTTTCAGCATATACCCCTCGTGGGACTTCTTGTAGCATCTGGGTACCTCAGTGAAACATTCAAGCAAGGTGCTAGCCCAGTCATCAAAGTGGAAATCCACACCAACCTGGTCGCTGTTCTTCAAGCCTTGGAATTTATTATAATTTGCTGTAATCATAGCATGTGCACAATTTATCAGTGGGATCACATTTGGAAATGCTATTCATCTCTGCTTTAAGTTGCTAAACAGCTGGCTGGCCGAACAGGAAACACAACTTTTGGGGAATGCTGGGTGGGAAAGATTCATTTGTAACTAAAATGCTACAGGAAACTTCCTCCAGTTTTTATGTAAGCTGTTTATATAGTTGGTGTAATTCATTTCTCTTGGTAATTAGAAAATGGGCACAAGAAAATGAAGAGATGACAAAAGTCATCTGAACTCTTTATATCTACTTTGTTGGAGTCCTCACTTGAGCCTCCTTGAGTGATGTCATACTTAATCACACATATATACATAACCCTTTTGGTGACTTAGGTTCTAAGAACCATTGTCAAATCAAAAGTTCTTAAAATCTGGATTTTACCATGGAGAATTTAAAGTTTTTTAGTCTGATCTAAATTTGGGGCTTACAAGGAATAAATGAATTTAATCATATTTAATATAATAATTAATATGGATAATGCTATGCTTAAAAGAGAAAACACAATTGCCCATTCCAAATAGGATGTTAGTTTCATGAAGAATTGAATATTTCTAAGCCAGAAGTTCTCACAACAGTTAATCATGTAAGTTAATCTTGTAAAAAGTTAACCCTTGTTAACACTGTGGAATTCATAATTCTTATATTGAGAACCACTCATTTATTGATATATTGGAATTTCAACTGATCTGCCTTATCTGAATTACAAAGCATCTTAATTTTGGCTTTTCTTCTTTTAAAAACTTTTAAAGTTGAAAGTGAGTCTTTTTGCACTTGTTCTCAAATATCTACTGAATTTTACCAAAAATCTTAATTTGTAAAGGATAGTGTTAATTCATTTAGAGAGGGTGAGAGAGCGAGCACATGGGGCCAGGGGGTGGGTGGGAGGGTAGGAGAGGAACTCCCCGCTGAGCAAGGAGCCCTACACAGGGCTCGATCCCATGACCCATGCGATCATGACCTGAGCTGAAACCAAGAGTTGGACGCTTAACTGACTGAGGTTAGTGTGCCTCAAGGATAGTGTTAATTCAAATACAGTATTATCTGTGTGCTATTTTGTAAGAAATAAATAATGAACACTTTCAATAGGTTCGTTTTTAAAAGTATATGTACCATTCCACTGATAGTTTTGTGGAAAAAAGTCAGTCTCAAATGTGGGAGGAAAACAAATATCAAAAAGAGTATATGGTACTATTAGTTTATTCTCTTAGGCCATTGATATTCCCTCTCATTAATAACATCATTCAACATTATCCAGCAAATACTCATTGAATCCAGACCCTGTGCCAAGAACTCCTCATGGAGCAACACAGAGCCATACCCTCTGAAGTTATACACTAGTGGGAAGATGGACAATCAAGAAGTTAAGAAGTCCAGATAGTTTTGTTATAAAGAAAAAAACCCACACCAAACAAAAGCCCTCATTAATGGGATTGAGAAGGCCAGCTGGATGGAGTTCCTTTGTCCTAGCTGGCAGAAAGCCCTTGCGGAGGGGATGACATCTGAGCTGCAACCTGATGGATGAAAGGGAGCTGGAGTCTATTGAACTTTGGACAGTGTGGCAAGATTTGGGCCTATCTTAGCTAGACAGAAGATTCTGATGTTGTTAGAAGTTACTTACAATTCCTACATTGTTGTTTGGTTTTTCAGGTTCAGTTCCATGTGACCATTGGACACACAGCGCTGTCTCTTTACACAGATTGTCCCTTCCCAAAATGGATGCACTGGGCCCTCATTGCCTACGCGATCAGCTTCATATTTCTCTTTCTTAACTTCTATGTTCGGACATACAAAGAGCCTAAGAAAGCAAAAACTGGAAAAACAGCTGTGAATGGTATTTCAGCAAATGGTGTAAGCAAATCAGAGAAACAACTAGAAAATGGAAAAAAGCAGAAAAATGGAAAAGCAAAAGGAGAGTAAATTGAACTGGGCCTTAACTGTTGTTGACAGTGAGGAAGTTCCCATTTCATATAAAATTTCAGGGAAAACAGAAGCAAATGAGGGTTTGGAGGTGGAGAGAAAAAGGCAAATGTGCTCTATGTCTTAGTAACCTTTAGATAGAGTAAAGTGTTAAATACAATGCCCGGATGTTTTATTTATGAAGTTTTATTTTAAACATTTTTTTTTTTATTAGCCTTGATGTTGTCCAGACCAAAGCAATCATTATGACTTTGGAGGCTCTCCCTCTGTTCACATCCATTTGTCTAAAGCATGAGATTTTTCATGTATCTTATATACATTCTTCAGTCTGATGATCACAGAAACACAGTATGAATTTTTTGGCTAAATTAGTATTACCTACTGATTACAATCAGTTACCTTACATTTTCTGGTCCAAAGCTGGAACTGTAGATACTTTAAAATTTGCACATTTGAATTCATTTGCTGACTGGAATGGTCGAATCTCTCCACCTCTAGTCTGAATATACCCTTTTGGTTGTAATTAAATTAAAAAAATCTGATGATCTCTGTAGATTCTTAGAGGCTTGATGATGATGGTGTTGGTGAAAATAAGAAAGAATTACAGTAAAATCCTGTCTAGCGACCCAAAGGTCACCATGACTTGCGGCACAAATCATTGTGGGAAACAATTTTTGTGATGAAAAGGCAGCCTTTCAATACTCCTATTACTATCAGAAATATATTATGAAAATTAAGATTATTGTCTGATTGGAACATGAAACAACTCATCTTTATTAGTAACATCATAAAAGAGTTACATTTATGTGCTGTTAGAAGAGAGTATGTTGATTTTTATCAGGCTTTCCTTGTTTTGATTTGTGGCTGTTACCGATTTTTCATATGTGGAAATATACCTACCTCTTCTGTTGGAAAGAACATTTAAAATTAAATAAATTTTAATTAAAAAATCAAGGAGTCCTCTAATGTAAATTTTAATACTAACTTTCGAATCCGCTAGTATTTTTTTGCTTTTTTTTTTTTTTTTTACAAATAGCATACACTCAATTTTTCTGTGAAACTATCCTTCTCTTTCAATATGTTTAGTTTTGGAGTGATAGTTTCCTTACGACAAAGTTGCAAGATCTTATTTATTAACTAGATATGAAGTGTAAACCCATTTTGGTGCAATATTCTTGACTCCTTGGTGCTAAAGATCATTAAATTTAGTGTGTGATTGTTACATGGTGTTCATTGTTAAGACAAAAAAATGAATAAAAATAAGAGTAGTCAGAACCAGAAAATGAAGTTTACTATTTACAAATGAAGTGTTTCATGTAATATAAATGAACAACTGGAAATACACTAGCAAAGAGAACTTGTACATTGTCTTATTGCATAGGTTGAAGTGTTAAGGGATGTTGACCAGGGATCATTACAGAAAGAAAAAATGTGACCAAAAAAAAAAAAAAAAGCATGAATATTTCTAAGTATCTCAACATGTCAAAACTGCATGTGCAGGATGTATGCTGTTTGTGCAGACAAACTATTTTAGAATATTTTGTAAACTATAAAATATTTATTGTGCATTAAAATTACACACTTTTTCCCCCCGAAGGCATGCAGTCATGAAAAATACAGACTATTTGCAACACTTAACAATGGTTTGACCTGAAAGGATTCGACACCTTTGTCTTTGCTGCTCTGTGTGTAATGACTAGAGATTTGTAAATCTTTGTGAACATTCTGTACTGATTCCCCAGACCTATTCATTCCCTGCTACCTGATTTCAGCACAATAAATATACAACTGCTGTGGGAAAAATGATTTTTTTTGTTAATCAGTTTATTATGTAAATTATCTGCTAGATGTTTATTTGATTCAGTTGTTAATATTCAAAATTCTTTTCTGCTGCCAATTTCTACTGTAGAGAAAAAGTGAAACTAAAATATTCCTGGAGAAAAGCTTATTTTTTTTTATGATGGCATATTTTTACTTTAAAAATCAGTTGCCTTTGGAAGAGCTTTTGGATCCAGACATAAAACTTAAAATTTTCTTCTAAACTACTCTTGCATTTGTCATTTCAAATGTAAGCTTTAACATTTTTTAATGCTGTGGGTTTTTTTGGTTCCAAAAATAAGGTGGAGGAGCCCTTATGTTCTTACATTAGATCATTCAGCTCTTATTACAGTTTTTAAGGTTCTTTATCTAAGATGATGCTGAGCTGTGATATGCAGCCTGTTCTGGTAGCTTTCATAATTTCTCAGTCATCACACTGAGTTGCATGCCTCATACCTAAAAATCAGTTGAGGAGGACTGCATCTTTTGGTAAAACTTTGTCAGTAACTAAAGAAATGTTTCTTACACAGAAAACAGGGAATTTATTAAATATTTGCAATGGCTAGAAATACCTTAGGCATGTACAGTGCATTTTCCAGTAGAATCATCAATGACTGTATCTCTTTTTTTTCTGTGTTACTCTTGACTTTGTTTTGCTGATGGACACTGACTAATGGCTGGTTTCAGTTTTAGCATTATTAATTTAGTCATTCTCTTTTTCTCTCTTTCCACACACTTCCTAGGTATTCAAAAATATTTTCATATGGATTTTTATGTTCACATTCTAGAACATAGAATCTAGTGTTTTGTAGTTTTAGGAATGTTTTAATTTACAGATTTGTTCCATATATGCAAGTCAGTTATCCTTTAAGTAAGAAAGAGAAGTGAGGTGGAAGTGATTTTTCCTGCCCTATCCATCTGATAATACAACAGTACAGGCATTACATACATACTGATGATTGGGACCTTTGTGAGAATGTGACATCATGCTGAGCTGTCCTGCTCTCTCAGCTCATGTCTTGTTTTAGCCTAAAGCTCAGCCAGCTGAATTCCTGACACTGTCCTTATTGAGAAAAAGATGGCCACAGATTGTGTAGGAGCTCAAGTGGAGTGAGTGCTAAGTACAGACCTGAGTGAGGTAGACTTGGAATCCTGCTGGATGGTAGATGGGGTTGCAGGGCTGAGGTGCTGAGCTACACACACAGGAACATAACACCTGCTTCCTGATACTGGTCACCTGCCCTCTCAGCATGCAAGCAATTTTGACAAGTCACCTTGGAAAGCAAGTCCTTAATAGTATATTTTAGAATCCATGCTTAATCTTAGGTATTTTAAGCAGATGCCATCTGAACCCAAAAAACAGTTATGAAGAGGCAGAGAAATATAAACAGATTCATTGTTTCAAAACACAAAAAAATCATGTAAGTATTAGAAGTTGGTTTTCCTAATTCTCTCCCAAATTTCCTAATTTCCGTCCTAAATTATGGAAGGAAGGCACAGCTGTGAATTGAAAGGCATACATTTTTTTTCAAGTTTTAAAAATAGGATGTAACATGACTACATTCCCGAAGGGGATTCAGAGGTATAAGTTAAGAATTATAATTGACATATAGAGCCACTCAGATGAAGACTGAGATTCTAGAATATATCGTTAAAAGAGCGTGTGAATTACAAAGAAGGTGGTCAATAGCTGTCTTCAGATGATGATTAATAGGAATTTTAAGTTTGTAAGGGATGATCTGAGATACACTTCGGTGTTCTTTTAGACTTATAGTTCTAGGTTTTGCTGTATCCTTTGAGAAATTAAACCTTTTTCTTTCCTTTTTTTTTAAAGATTTTATTTATTGATTTGCCAGAGAGACAGTGAGTGTGCACAAGCAGGGGGAGCAGCAGGCAGAGGGAGAAGCAGGCTCCCTGCTGGGCAGGGAGCCCGATGCAGGACTTGATTCTAGGACCCTAGGATCATGACCTGAGCCCAAGGCAGACACTTGACTTACTGAGCCACCCAGGTGTCCCTAAACTTTTTTCTACCTGTTAAGAAAAAAAAGACCTAGAACTTAGGTCTCCTTTTCTCTTTATATTTTTCATTTTACCACAAGAAGGCATGTTTACATGTCCACACGTGAACAGATTTCCTTCATATTTTCATTCCTTGGAGATCCATCCAGTCTTAAATAGAAATTGAACAGAATTTTTTCTCCTTTTCTCACTCTCATAGGTGAGGCTCTCCCAGGGCTTGTGTCCTTAAAGTAGTATCTCCTTTGAGAATAAATACATGCTGAAACACATCACTTGATATCTATCTACCTAATTATAATAATCTAATGCAGCTATCAGAACGTCACATTGTAATTGAACATCTACACAAAGAATATGTCCAAATTAAAAGCCATTCTAACACTAAAAAATCTTGGAAGGTTTAAATAATACAGCCATTTCTAAAAAGAGTGTGGAAATTATTGGGTATTTCCCAATTTAAATATAAGACTGTGAGTTGTAAAGAGAATTTGTCAGTCCACATGCATATTCCATATACTCTGTCAGTCTCCAGGAATCCCTGGATCCTTTTTCTGTAATTTGAGAGAAGCTAGTTAGGTTGCTCTTTTCCTCAGTTGTAAAACTTTTCTTTGAATTTGCCTTTGGGAAAGAGGAAAGCACCCATTAGAAATTCCTTCCTTGTCATCCCTGATGCATCATATTTAAACTGAGTTTCTCCTCCCTGTGAGGAAGCTATCCTAAGAACCAGTCTTTCAGGAATACTGATTACCTAGCTATTTGGTAATGAGAGGGTGGTAGATTATGTGTCTCACACAGGAGGTAGCATTATGTTAGTGACACTCACACCTCACTTTAAAAGTGGCTTGTGTTCTAATTTTGTTAAATCTAGGAATCAAATACAACATTTACATTTTTATAAGCATATTATATAGTTAGGGCTTATCAGCTGTACACGTACAGTTGGATTTTAAATGTTTTTTTTGTTGAGACCTCATAGTGAAAATTTAATAAAGATGTTACATGGTCACAAAAGAACAAATAGCTGCTCTTAAAAGCTGTGTTCATTCGCCAACATTTAAGTGTTTTCATTACGCTTGAATTATTACTGTTGGCCCATGTAAAAGTGGGGTCTGGTCTTTTTTTCCAGAAAGAAAAGGAGTATGGGAACCTGTGAGGCAAAAAGAATAGACAGATGAATTTGGGGAACACATTTCTAATTTATAATTAGAGTTGAGATTTGGAGTCTACATACTAGAGTCTACCCTAAATATTAACTACTTCAGAAAGCCAGTACCATCTTTAGATTAGTGTGCTAGATGTTTATTGGTTCTATGAATCCATCTCTATCCCCTCAATATACCTCCCTTCTTCCCTCCACCGGTGTTACAGAGTCTAAAGAACTAAAAATTACATTTCTCAGATTCCCTCACAAATTTAGGTTTTGTCAACATGAGGCACTTGTGAAATTTTTGGAAGGCATAAGGGAGGTGGATGCCATCCTTCTGTAGTAATGCAATTATATAAATGGGCTCCTTACAGACATAAGTGTTGGCAGCAGCTGAATTACGTGATCCACTATCTTGACACCACTTTTGTAAATGCAGGCGGTGGTAATGGTGACAGTGATCATGGCAGATGTGGTCATACTAATTTGAAGTCAAAGACTAGGGGTGGCCTGCTGACTCATTCCTCCAAGTTACCAATAATCTAATCCTTTGAATTAAAACACTCTCTGCTTGAAATACCTGAGTGGTATCTATTTCATGCAGTGAACCTTATCTAATTAAGTAGTCAGTGCCAAAATTTGATCAGGAAATAGACTGCCAAAGGTAATAATATGAAATTGGTTACTGACCTAGTTGAGTTTACAGGCGGTGATAACTTAATGACCACTGGGAAATGGGATACTGTTTTCCATGTAGCATATAGCTGAATTTTCACCTATGGCCTTGTAGAATGAAATCATTATTGCAGGGACACCTGGGTGGCTCAGTTGGTTAAGTTTCTGCCTTCAGTTCAGGTCATGATCCCAGCATCCTGGGATCTGGTCCCACATCAGGATCCTTGTTCAGTGGGGAGCCTGCTTCTCCCTCTGCCTGCATTCCCCCTGCTTGTGTTCTCTCTCTCTCTCTCTCTCTCTCTCTCTGGAAGTAAATAAAATCTTGAAAAAAATCATTATTTCAAGCAAAGCCCTTGGCCAAACAAGTGACTGCTGTGTTGTAGTATTATGATGGAAATGAGGAATATAGAGATTTTAGTGTGAGATAGTTGCTTCTGATTGCCCTGCAGAGCTTACAGAAAAAACTTAGCTTTTGTCTTAAATTCTTGGCTGCCCTAGAAGGCCCTGTTGTATCTTTTAGGTACAGATCTGAAACATCTTAAAACAAGATCCAAAGGGTGATGATCCAAAGTGAGTTGCAGAATTATAACTTAAGTTCACAGCCTCAATAGTTTCCTAAGTGAAAGTTGTGGCACTGATTGGGAAGGGTGGGCGGGGGGGACCTGAAGAACTGGAATGGGGACATTTAGGTAGATTGAGATGAATCTGAGAACCTAAATCTCCAAATTCTATTAAATATCCCTGGCCAAGAAAAGCAGACCCTCCTCCCTTGTCAGATGACCTCAGTTCTTTATTGCTTGAGATCCTGTAATGGCTTCAACCAAGGTAGTTACTTTCCAAAGGGATACTGATCTTCTTTATGCCTGCCTTCTACTCTTTCAGTGCCACCAGATCTGTAAGGATAATTAGAACACAGCATGCCTCAGGGAGACAAGTACAAAATCTACCTTGGGAGGAGATGGCTTAGAATGATAGGATTTGGTTAACTTTCACCTGCTGAAATGCGTAGGAACAGATTCAAAGAGTGCTAAGCAAAGAAGAAAGAAACATAACTTTAAACTGGACTGAAATTATTAATATAGGTGCATTTATCAGAAATTCTAAATTTAAGGCTATAGCTCAACAGAGGTAGCTTTAATGACTTGGCAGTTGTTTAACTGAAACTTGAAATCCTTGGTGGCCTACATTAAAATGAGATATATGTTAGAAATTCATTGGAATAATGCAAAGCTTAGGGAGTAAGGGATGTTGCAGATGATTTATCATGTGCAACCCACTTGACCACCCCCTCACTATAAGAAATACATAGGCAAATGTACATTGGTAATAGGTGCTTGAAAAATTCTGTAGTGGCTGTTTTCTGTAGGCTGGGGACTATAGGGAGGAAGACTCTTCCCCCACCTTCTTAGGTTAGTGACTGAGACTTGTGACTTAAACTGACAAAAGACAAATTAATAGGAGGAAAAGTTTATAACTTTTGTTGATACTAATATTTTTAATTTTATGTGCATGGGGGCTTCATAGAAAAGCAGTGAAAATCTCAAAGAAGTGGTTAGCCTATGGACTTATATACCATTGTAACAAAAAGCAATCCATCGTGCAGAAGTGACTAGACAAGGAAAGAGTGTCTGATAAATTGTGGGGAAGTGACTAGAGAATGTGGGGGGAACTAATGGGTTATTTCATAAGCTTTGTTTATGCAGACCCACCTTAGTGCCATCACTGTTTCCAGCGTTACAGCTTACTCTCCTTTTCTTGATACAGGAGAGTGGGACAGCTTCACAAATTTATGGCCTGCTGTCTGGCAGATAGAGGGAGGGCAAAGAACTCTTCCTGCATCTGCTTTTTCTCAAATGCCTTCAGCTCAAAATAATCTTTATGTCAAAGTGGCATATTTTAGGGTGACATATTCTTCTCCCCTTCAGGATGATGAGGGAGGGAGGATGCTCTCTCTAAAATGGGCTCCCTGACTTCAGTAGGAATGATGGTACTGCAAATGACTAGAGGCCAAATGGCAGTACTTAAATGCCAGAGACAAAGTGGATATGGTTACAGTAATGGGCAGCAGAGTCAGAGTGGTTATTAGAATGGCTTAGTACATGAGTATCTCTGATGGCGGCTAATTTTTTATTATGCTCCTAGGACTGAAATAGATGATTATTTATCATACATCCATTAGCTCTTATGTTTGACTTAAACAGAAATTGGAGAGTCTTGGAGAATAACAGTGGATTATCATTAACTTAATCACGTAATTCCAAGTTCAGTAGCTGTTCCAGATGTATTCAATTAACTGAAGCAACTCAATATGATTTTGGCATCTGATATTTAGTGATCAATCTGTTAAATGTTTTCTTCTCCTTTCCAGTTAAGAGATTCCAGACAAAGTTTCTTTCACCTGTATTCCTTCATGGTCTTGCCTCAGGACGGCATCAATTATTAAGTATTCTTTAATAATCTAGGAACCTTGTTTGTCTCATCTTGGGGTAAGACACTGCTTTGGTCCATCATGCTGATTGCATCTGGTGAGTAGAAGGTAGCAAGTACAATAGATTCTTTGGTCAGGAACATGTATGCCAGAGGGTGGGAGGGTAAAATATAAATTCAGGGGCCATGACATCAATAAAGTTTTTGGTAGTCCTGTGATCTATAGCAGATTGAGACTTTTCCTCCTCAGTGAAAGACAATTGCCACACTCATCTCTGTTAAAGAGGTGAATTTCTTAGACTAGGAAATCTCATCGGACTTTTGAAACAACATATATATACTTCAGGGTACTGCTGAGACTCACTTATCAAGTAACCCCATAAGGCTGACAGTTCTGAATAGGGCCAGACTAAGAGAAGGCTTTGTTACCACTGTGGACCACAGTGCAAGTTATCCTGCATTTGAGCCTTAAGATCCAGTAAACCAAATGGTGCTTGACGTGTCTGGCAGAAAGCAATCCTCTAGGGGCCTCTGGCAAGTCTTGATTTAGAATTACAGTTTAGAGCAGACCCATGACTTATTCTCCATATAACTGTTCTTTTAAGAAACAGATCCTGGGTTGCTTCTGGACCATGGTAGAAATTTGTGTTTCTGACCACAGAATATCAAATGATCATGTAAGCTAAGCGGCATGTCATGGACTGGGTGTTATCTGATCCACCATGTAATAAACTAGGGCATGCACAGCAGCACTCTTTCATCAAGTAGAAAATTATGAAGGCACAGGTAAGTGGCATGAGCAGTGCCTCAGTACCATTGCATCACTCCTGATGCTTTGTCACTTCTCCCTCAACCCACATGTTTGACCTCTTGAAAGTTGCTATGAAATGTTGGCTGACTGTGTTTGCACACCTTTGATTCATTTTGCCCTTGTTTTGTGTCCTAGGATAGTGACCCATATGGACACTGCATCACCTTGTCTACCTTGCCATCTGGTTTCCAGTTGGGTGCAATTGATAGAAGATCAACAGGTAGATGGATAGAGTAGGTAAGACATCTCTTCTATGCTCTCTCCCTACTTCAGTGTTGTATCTCTGACTCTAGCTATTTCCCTCTACAAACATAGCCCCTACCATAGTTTTAATTCTCACTGAGCTCCAGGATCACTGTTTCTTCTCTTGTTTCTTCAGTTCTAGGAATGATAATAACATCACACTTTTGCTGGTATTTGGGTACCTCACCATCCTTTGTTTGATCCTTTAACCTTGCCTATTCCTCTATAAGCAATTCTTCATTGAAGGCTCTTCACTTAAACCATATAGGATAAATTTTACTTTATCCTGGAGCCCTGATTGAGAAACTGGAAAAGAAAGTAATTAATCCTGGTTTACAAACGATTCCACACAATATACAAACACAAGCTGGAAATGGACTGTGGTGGCATTACAAGCTTTAGTTAGGAGTGGCCCTGAGAGATATGTGGAAAGAAAATGCTCCCAATGAAAGGACTTTGAGCAGTACCTCTGGTTGCCCACTTTTCCAGAAGGAAGAATTACCAGAGTTATAAATATACATTGGCTTTTGGATAGTTGACAATGGTTTGGCCAGATGTTCAAGGATTTAGAAGAGATAAAATTGAGGATTGGTGATAAGTTTTGAGAAGCTCTGAGTGTGACATTATTTGTGCCTCATGTAAATGCTTATCAAAGGCCCCCACTACAGAAAAGGTTCTCAACAAACAGAGGGACAGAGTGACCGATTCTACAGATATCAGTTAGCCTCTTTTCCTAGCCACCTCATGTTTGCTCAATGGGTTCATGAACAAAATAAGCCAGGTGGAATGTAATGGGCTGAAAGGTGGCCCCAAAGATATAAAGGCCTATCCCTAAGACCTATAAAGGTTACTCTATTTGGGAAAAAAAGGGGGGTCTTTGTAGATGTGATTAAGTTGAGGATATTGAGGTGAGACAATAACCCTAGATTATCTAGGTGGGCCCTAAATGCATTGTAAGTGTTCTTATAATAGAGAGAGGTGACAAAATGTCAATACAAAATGGAGAGGGTAATGTGAAGATGGAGGCAGAGTTTGGAGTGATACAGGTCAAGAATGTGCGCAGCTACTAGGAACTGGACGAGACAAGGAACAGATGGTCCTCTAGAGCCTCCAAAAGAAATGTGGCCCTGCTGACACCTTGATTCAGACTTCTGTCCTCTAGAACTGTGAGAAAATAAATTTCTGTTGTTTAAGCTAACAGTAGTGTGGTAACTTGTTACAGCAGCCACAGGAAACTAACCTATAGAGGGAAGGAGGTTATATGGGGGCTCATACAGTGTGGACTTCCCAGCAAGGCTGATGTGGCTAGGACTACTGCTGAGTGTCCAACCTGCCAACAGCAGAGAACAACACAGACCTTGTGATATGAACCATGGTTGGAGTAGCCATCCATTTGGTGGCTCCCATTATGGAGAGGGCATCAGTTAATTCGTACTAGAGTAACATTTACTCTGAAGTGTGTTTTCCAGGAAACACCACCCAACTGTGGACTTACTGAGTGCTTTATTCAACACAATGGTATGCCACAAAGCATTGCTTCTGGTCTGGAAAATCTTTATATAATAAGAGAACTGGGGCAATGGGCTTACACCTGTGGGATTTTAATTATATTTCCATTTATTATTCAGGATAGGCAACTACTGAAACAAACAAACCCAAATGAAAGGATAACAAATAAATACATTGATAATTTAAAAAATTCTATTTCAAAATAAGTCAAGCAGAGGAAGTCAATTATGTGGTTTCACTTATCTGTGGAACATAAGGAATAGCGTGGAGGACATTAGGAGAAGGAAGGGAAAAATGAAGGGGGGGGTCAGAGGGGGAGACGAACCATGAGAGGCTCTGGGAAACAAACTGAGGGTTCTAGAGGGGAGGGGGGTGGGGGATGGGTTGGCCTGGTGATGGGTATTAAGGAGGGCACATTCTGCATGGAGCACTGAGTGTTATACGCAAACAATGAATCATGGAACACTACATCAAAAACTAATGATGTACTGTATGGTGACTAACATAACATAATAAAATTTAAAAAAAAATTCTATTTCACCTGCACTCCACAAGCCAGTAGAAATCATCAGGGCAAGGGAGCAGAGGTAGAAGGCTCTACTCCATGCAATTATTCAGGGATCCCAAGTCTCCTTCCCTCAACTGACCTTCTGCATTCAGTCACAGAGATGGGATTAGACAGAGATTGCTCAGAAGATTTTATAGAAGGAGTGGCCTGTAATTGGAACTAGTTTGGAGGTGACAGTCATCAAATACAACTCACACTCCATTGGCAAGAACTCATTCAATTATAGCACTTAAGAGCAAGGGACACTGAGAAATGTAATCTAAATGTGTTTCTAGGAGGAGCTGTGTTTGTGAGCTTCTAGCCATTATCTGCAACATACCATATACTCATACTCTTATTTCCCTAAAGCATGTGACCCTTGAAACAATAAAGGGTTCTATTGAAGACTATTATGACTGTAGCATGAAGACAATAGTTTGAAAAGCTGAAGTGCTTTTCTACCGGATGCAGTATATGCTCTGAACCAGTCACAAATGTATGGCACTATTTCCCCCTTAGCCAGAACACTTGGGTTTGAGAACAAAGGGATAGATTTGAAAGTGGATCTTTTCACTATTACACCTACATGCAACCTTAAATTTTTTTTACCTTTGCAACTTCGTTCTGTGTCGGTTTAGAGAGCTGAGTTTCCATAAAAGGAAAGTCTTTACTGAGGGATACAATTATTATTTCACTGAACTTGAAGTTGAAACTGCCACCTGGAATTTAGGGATTCTCAAACCATTGAGCAAATAGGCAAGAAAGGGAACACAGCACCGGCTGGGTTAATTGCTGCTGCAAAAGGGAGGAAAAGAGGAATATTTCTGTAACCCAGACTCTGTTTGTTGGCTCCAAGTACTTACATGGCCAGTGGCAAAATTTAATGGATGCCTTTAGCAATCCCAAGGGACAGGACTATCAAGAGCTCCAGCATTTCAGCAATAAAGGTTCAGGTTATCTTACCATGGGAAAAACCTGTATAACTTAAATTATGACTGAGGCAAAACACAATTGGAACAAGCAGTGGAAAAATTAAGTTAACCATACTGTTTATGGTTTTCTGACCAGTTCTTGCAGGAATTAAGATCTGAGCTAATTTTGCATATTTTTTTCTTGCTTGGTGTATATATTTGTATGTCTTTACCAAAAATTTCCTGCTCTCTCTTTCCCTTCTTACTTGTTATAAGGCATATTAATCGTGGTAAAATTTATAACTTATTCTCTATTATAAAGGATATCAAGTTGGGATTATAACTGACCAAGAAGAGAAATGAACAATATAACATTGTTGAGTACAATGAATAGACTTTGGATCTTCTCTTTTGGGAGAGAGTGAGCACATTTTTTGTTTATATGCAGGCTAATTGTATTATGCAAGATTGAGAACATGTTGGTTTTGCTCCGGTGTTTGTTTGGAAGTTAAACATGGGCGGGAGATTATGGATGCTGGGTAGCTACACGGTGGACTGTGCCCAATATTGCCTATTGACATACGGCATCCACTTCCACCCCCTTATTCTCCCCTCCCCCATATCACGTATTGCAAGGGCTGGAGTGCTAAAAGCCACATTTCCAGACTTCCCTGAAGTTAGAGTCCTGGAGCTGATTTATACTGTGCTGATGAAATGCACCTTAGTGACTGTGTTTTTTGGAAGAAGAAGGCCGTCCAAACTGCTCAGATGCACTTAGCATTGCTAGCAGCTGGATCCCATATACATTCATTCATCCTCAGCTTCATTAGTGTGGAGCAGCTGTGATGTCATCAGTGGTGGTAGCAGTGGCAGAAGCAGTTTCCTGACCCTGAATCCCAGTCACAGGAGTGGTTCCTTGGATTACAAAATATAGTGGTGGCCTCTTGACTTCTCTTCTTCCAGACTTACACCATTATGTAAACACACAATTTCCTCTATTAAAACATTTTCCACTCCAAAACATGAATTTCTGTTTCCTGCACAGAACCATAAATAGTACAAATGAATATTGAGAAATTTCACAAGTACTTAAATTTTAAGTACAGTATGATATAAACTAAGGATGCAGCAGCAATACAATTATATATGGCTCTAGCATTCTAAAATGATCATTCTTATCTTTGACATGCCTTTTTCCCTTGCTGTGCCCAGGAGTGCTGGTAAATAAGTATTGAAATGTTTCTCTATAGTTGAAGGGGTGCCAAATAATTGGCCTAACTTGGGCATCCACATGTCTCAGCCTGGCCTTGATTCCTAGGCCTCTTGTGTCTTTTTTTTTTTTTTTTTCTGCAGTCAGGGGTTCCCGAAGAGCCTAAGACAAGATCTTAGATATAGATAATTTGAGAGTTGGTTCCAGGAAGCTGGAGTGAGTGTGTAAAGAACGTAGGATAGGCACAGGGGAAAAGCCAATAAAGGGTATACGTTAGGTTAGTTCGCACTGTGGGTAACTGGATACAGTTCTGCTGGGAACTCTCTGACAAACCACAAAGAAATCTTAGAATTTGTATCTGGAGGATAAGAGACTGAGGCACCTATCTATACATTTCTGTCTCTCACTGATTACACTGGAGAGTATTCTCGGTACCTGTACCCTCCTCCTGACTTCTAGAATACGTCTGTTCTCAGCGTAAGCCATCCTGAGGCAGAAAACAAAGAAAAGCAGCAAAAATGAGCTTGAAGTGGGACACTGCCTGTTTTCATGGAACTGTCCCTTCTAGAACTGAAACGAGAAAGAGATTGAGGGAATGTGGTTCTAGTATATGTGCTGCCGAAGAGAGAACGAGGGAATGTGGTTCTAGCAACAAATGCTTCTTCTATATCTGACTTGACTCTTAAGAAGGCTTCCTTTAAAAAAAAAGATTACTCTCACTCTGCTTATAGTATAATTTTTAGTATGTGTAGTTGTTTATAAATTCATTGTGTAGTCCATAGTGCTTTTTAAGAGTCATTACAGGTGGTGTGATAGCAAATTGCATAGAGAATTTGTATAACTCTCATTCATTGCTTGTCACAAGTAGTCATCATTGAATACTTAAAAATTTCTAAGATAGAAATATACATATATAACAATTAAAAAGTATACAGAATCTTGTAATATTAAATCAACAGTCTCTCACTTCATTCCTCTCCATCCTCAGTTCTGTTACAGAAGCAACACTTTTTGACTTTTCTGTTTGATTTCTTCTGGTGGTCTTTTATTTGTGTTTCTTTCTTTCTTTTTTTTTTTAAGATTTATTTATTTACTAGAGAGAGAGAGAGAGAGAGAGAGCGACTGTGCACGAGTGGGGGAGGGGCAGAGGGAGAGAGAGTCTTGAGCAGACTCCCACTGAGCGCAGAGCCTGACCTGGGGCTCGATCCCACCCACAACCCTGATCAGATTATGACCTGAGCTGAAACCAAGAGTTGGTGGCTCAACCAACTGAGCCACCCAGGTGCACCTTGTGTTTCTAAAGATCTCCTATCTTCTGGTGGTCTAATTTATATTTCTAAATAATAAATATGTCTTTCCTAGATTTGCCAACTCGAGGGGATTATATATTGAGTTCCACTGTCATAGATGAGGATTCAGCTCCATTACACCACACCCACCTTGTTTAAGTCTAAATGATACACTAAATGATACACTTGCACCGCTACTTCTCTTTTCGTGAGCTGCAGAAAGTGTCTGTGATCTCACATTTTGTAAGATGTGAGTATAAATACCCCTCTATTTGCTTTCTCTCCACTCCTCCCCAATTTGTATTCTGTGTCTGTGTTTTTTAGCTTCTATTGTCAATGGTGATACTATTTACATTCCCTTCTGTTATCATAATTAAGTCTCCTATGTTTTGTCTTCAAGATTATTCTAAAAGTTGAAAAATCAATAAAATCCATTTGCATTTAGACTATGTAAATTCAGTGATCTTCAAAACCAAGTACTGGGTCCTGATCACATTTCCTTTCTTAAATAGCTTTGCGTTTTTCTTAGACTTTTGGATTACCTTTCTGTTTTCTTGAATTTCCTCTTTGTTTTCCAATGTCTCAAGTATAGTATAAAATCTACAGAATCTCCTTTGTCCCTAGCTGTCTCACACCTTGAGGTTTGCAGAATGTGTCCTCCCTAGGCCTTTTACACAGCTGTCATTCTAATAATTCCCTTCATGGTTCATGGTGGTTGAAACTGCTGCTTCTCGGGTCAATATCTTTCCTTTCTTGGTTCATTCTCTCATTTTTCTGGATTATATCCTTTCCTAAGACAAGCTATGTGGATGGTATATTTTCTGAGTGCTTACATCCCTCAAATTGTCTATTCATGTGCTTAATAATTTGGCCTAGTGCAGAATTCTAGGCTGAATATCAGTATTTTTTCCTCGGAAATTTGGGAAGAAAATACCCATTGTCTTCACATGACTGATGGTGTTTAGGAAAAATCAAATGCCAGTTTGAATTGTATTCCTTTGTTAGTGACATGTTTTCTCTAGTCTAAAAGTATTTCTTTACCCTTTTAGGTTTCTGAAATTCCACAGTGATTTGTCTCAGTGTGGTTATTTTTTTTCATGTAGTCTGTTACACACCTGGAAGTCTCCTTTAATTTGCCAAGTACATTTCTTTTCAATAAACAAAAATTCTCTATCATTTCTACAATTCCTTCCTCTTTCATCTTTTTCTGGTGTCTCTGAAAAGCTATTATTTGGATGTTAGAGCACCTGAATTGATCCTCAGAATCCCTTATGTTTTCACACATATATATATATATATATATATATATATATTTTTTTTTTTTTGCCTTTTACTTCTTCTGCATTCTGGGAGACTTCCTTAACTGTGTATTTCAATCTTTCTATTGTTTCATCAATCACACTTAAAATTTCTAAGAACATTTATATTCTCTGATTATTTATTTTCTCCGTAACATTTGTTTTTGTTTTATAGGTGCAGCATATTCTGGAATCTTTCTAACATCCTTAAAGAATTTTTCAAAATTATTTTTTTCCCTGAATTACCCGTTTCGTCTCAGGTCAAATTTTCAGTGTATCTCTCTTGGTGTTATTATGTCAGAGCTATCTAATCCGTGCTTGCCATTCATATTGGAGCATGACCCAAGACAAAGGCCAGCTGGGAGTTGTGTGCTCACGGCAGGGGTGTTGTCTGGTAAGCTGGTACTTCACTGTGAGCTGTTGCCCTGGGGGCCTCTCGATGCCAAAATGAGGGCGACTGTAATTTAAAGCGCCAACACCTAGGCTACCTGCTTTAGTTCTCACCATAATTTTTTTGATCCAAGACAAGAACTTTGCTTTTCTCAGTGAGGGTATAAGAAGTAAAGGTTGGTGTGGTTATGCTATAAATTTTGTGGATGAGAGTGCTAGAAAGGAATGGGGGTTTTGATTGCGCCATACACAGGCTTTCCAAAGCCCTCTTTTCAACTCAAATTCTCATGCCCAATGTCCATCAGGGTGGCATTTTCCGGGCTTTATGGAGGGAATGTTGACTCCCTTCTTCACGGTAGCCAACTCTGCATGTGACTCAAACAAGTTCCTCTATCCTGCCTCGTGTGTCATTAATTTAACCACCTGCTTTCCATCTTCCAGAAAATTATTGAAATCTCTCCCCTGCTATGCCCTTTCATATTCTCTCTGTTGTGGGTTTAGCCATTTTACTACTCTTCTTTTATCTTTTAAATAGAGCCTCAAGAGCGATAAATAGTTGACAATAATTACAAAATGGGTACACAGGTAAAAAAAAGAATAGGTAAAATAAATAGGTGAGCTCACTCTGTTGTCTTGAGTCAGAGGGCTCTTTAATATTTCTGAAGAAGAAAACATTCTTGAAGACATTCTTAAAGCAAATGGGGATTTTGGGTGCCTGGGTGGCTCAGATGGTTAAGCGTCTGCCTTCGGCTCAGGTCATGATCCCAGGGTCCTGGGATCGAATCCCACATCGGGCTCCCTGCTCCTTGGGAGCCTGCTCCTCCCTCTGCCTCTCTCTCTCTGTCTCTCATGAATAAATAAATAAAATCTTAAAAAAAAAAAAAGCAAATGGGGATTTCAAATCCAAGTTTTGTCACTGATATAAACTTGAACAAGTTCTTTAATCTTCCTGGGTCTGTTTCTTCATCTGTAAAGTAGAGATAATAATATCTAACTCAGTTAATATAGAAAAATAAAATAGAAAAATGTACATAAAGTATTTAGTACAGTGTGTTGCTCATAGAAATTGCTTCATGTGAATTCCCTGCATTTTTCTTGGCATCTCCTTGAAAGTTCATTAATTCTCACATCTGGTAGAGTTGTTTTATTTTGATGTCTTAATTTATTTTGTGGCAGTACTGGGGAGAATTAGGCAGTTTTCAGGGCTGTTATTCTTTCCACGGTTATAAAAAGAAAAAGACTACTACCCTAGGCTTTCTTCTAATTGGAAATGATCCACAATCTGTTTTTATATTCACCTCCAAAAAAGGTTATTTTTCCCCTCAAGCAAACAAACTAGTCATTACTTATTTATGATTTATGATTTTCTTCTTCTTTTCTATTTATAGCTTAAAACCTACTTCTCAAATGGCTTTGCTATATTTAGAAAATTGTAGAGCCTCTCTTATGAACTGACTGTATTACACCTTTTCATGATAATATAATACGTTGTGTATATTAACTGCTTAGTAAAGGATTCAGTGCACTGTTATTTGCATAGCATAGTTAGTGTATTATGATTTCTTACAAACCAGTTACAGTGATGCTCTGAATTTAGGGCCCCCTGGGAAAATATTTATAATGAGATGCAAATAATAAAATCTCTAGTTCAGAGGGAGACCTTCCAATTAAAGAGTTATTGGGGTATTAATTGTACCTCTGCTGTCCTGATATTATTGATAGCGGATTAGTATACTATAATTTGAATTCAGGCAAAGAAAATCACTCAAGGAAATAGCATGATTTATTGATCAAGTACTGAAGCATTTTGAAGTTTATTTAGTAGCATAATAAACTTAAAGAAATTTCTATATTAGCTCTTATTGTTTTATATTGGGGATTAATTTGCACTTGTTATGAGACAGTGTTGCAATAGCTATGGTTAGAATAGCAGGAGAGATAATCAGATTAAGGGCTCATGGTTGGGCACTGTGACAATAATAGAAATTAATGACTTTAAATCCAGAGGGGCCTGCCATGGATCCCTGGATTAAGAAACACTACTAATACCATGCCCATCCCTGTATACATCTATAAGTCTCCTACAGTTTGAACACAAGTGTAATTATGAATAAGGCTCCTATAAAATCCATATGTAAGGTTGTTTTGTGGGGACGTAAGTTTCCAAATCCTCGGTAAATACCCAGGAGCAAACCGCTGGATTGTGTGGTAGGAGTATTTTGGTTTTTGTAAGAGACCACCAAGCTGTCTTCCAAAGAGGCTGCACTATTTTGTACTCCCACAGCAGCGAATGAGAGTTCCTGCTGTTGCCCCACATCTTGCCAGCATTCAGTGTTGCCAAGCCAGGCAAATAGGTGTGTAGTGGTATTTCACTGTTGTTTTAATTTGCAGTTTCCTAATGACATATGATGTGGAGCATCTTTTGATATCCTTATTTGCTATCTGTACATTTTCTTTGGTGAGGTGACTGTTCAGGTCTTTTGCCCATTTCAAAAAATCGGTTGTTTATTTTCTTATTCTGGAGTTTTAAGAGTGCTTTGTATATTTTGGACAGCAGTTCTTTATCAGATGTGTCTTTTGCAAATATTTTCTCTCAGTCTGTGACTTGTCTTTCTGCTGTCTTGATAAGTTCTATTTTTTTGGATCAAGTAATTTATCATTCTTAAAGGGACACAAACTGGAGCGAATATATTCCAAAATGGTGTCATTCTTGCTTAGTAGAGACAAATTGTGATTTTATAAATATATTGGCATAACAACCACAGACTATTATTAAGCAATACCACTTGCTTCTCTGAATACTCAGTCACAGACATTTAATCACTTATGTACCTCATTTATTCATTTAGTTTTATGTAGGTATTATTCATTGAGTCATCAATTTTTTTATGCCATCAGTGTGCTATAGACTGGATAAAGAAAAGGGACAGAGGAATTCTTCTTTCCAATGAGAAATTGGGTTCACCTCATATTTCATTTTTGTATTAAAATTTCATGTCAGTTTTCCCACTTCTCTATCATAACTGAGTGGCCATGGTTTTGATGAAGATTCAATGAGATGTTGTTTGAAAAGCATTTAGCTTAGGGCTTGTCACATATTAAATGCTCAAAAAATAGTCAATATTAACATAGGGTTTCCATAATATTATTGCTATAATAGTAATCCTTATTATTATGTCATATAATTGTAAATCTACATAATAATTATTTTGACTTATAACTTGTTCATTTTCATTTATATTTAACAACATAACTATACTTGGGATAAACATAAATAAATATCAACATAAATCAACCTGGGGAGCAGTGCTCATCTGCTGTAGAGTTCACAGCATCATGTGGCCAGCTCAGCTCAGGAAAGGGATTGCCTTCAACATACCCTAGACTGGGAGCCTGTTTTAGGCAGTAGCCTCAAGGACAACTAATAAGCATATCATTTGCAATTGGAGGAAAGTTTTGATCTTCTTATTCTTGGAGTTATATAAAGTGGCTCACCATAACCTAATGGGAGTTCTTACTCTGTAAGAGTACACTGTACAGTTGTGGGTGTACAGTGTTAACTATTTTCTAGTAAGGGGAAAGGGACAATAGTAACATGGAGAAGAGTAAAAAAAAGTAACGCAGATATGCATGTCATTTAATATTTTTCTCATAGATTTGTCAAATATTTAGTATAAATCAATATATTGTTTTAATCTTTGAAAGTTTCATTTATATATAAAATTTTAATCTGAAAGTGTCACAGATATGTGTGAAGGATATATATATATATATATATATATATATATATATATATATATATAAAATGGTGTAAGTGCTTAAGATACCTAGACATGGCTATGGAATTATATTACCACCTGGAATTAGCTATCTTTCAAAGACTTAATTTTAAACATCTTCAGAGATGATTAAAATTACAACTTAAAAAGGTTGTAAAGGTTGTTTTAAGGTTAAAATTGCAACAATTTATGCAACTTTTACCCTTTCATATTCACATTTAAGTCAGAGATTTCCTAATTATGACCATAATTTATATAAACATTTGGGGAGGGGCAACAATGTAATTCTGGAAACATTTTCTTGTCAAGAATTAATGTGCTTATGTCAGAACCTGTAATATGAAGAGAGCTTTGACTATCATTTCTATGGTAATTTTACTTTATATGCTCACATTATGTTGAATATATGCATTTCACAAATACTTAACAAATCCGTTCTTTTTTTTTTTTAACAAATTCTATGTACCAATTATTGTGCTAGACTGAGGGAGATAATAATATGCATCCCATGCTTATGAAGAAGCTGCTGACTTGTGGAGATGGGCAAAGAAACAAGTAATTATATTATAAAAGCTGCTAAGACAGAGGTCTGGACAAAGATGAGTTTTAACCACCTCAGAAAAGCTTGTTTTTAATTCGTGAAGAGCTTTTTGGAATAATATTTTCGTGCCTAGACATGAATAGGTTTGCATTTAGCATTTACGGTAGCCAGTGCAGTCTCACACGTGACAGACACTATAATGGAAGCTGTTGATGCAACGTTAATGAAACATGCTTACTTTTCTATAAATTAATTGAAGAACTCATTGACTGAAATGTATTAATGGAATCATGAATCTGGGAATATATTTAATTTAAAAGTCACCTTATTTAGGCTATGTACAAAAAAATAAAAATAGAGTACAAACCAGAAAAATTTGACCAAGCTCTTCAGCCAGCCAGAATCTCAGAATCCTCTTTTCTAGTCTGTACTGTCCCCTTTAATAATTAGAGGCCATTACTACATGGGAAAGAGGTGAATAAAATAAGTGCAAAGAAGTAGGTAATTTGTCAGCTTGTTTCATATCTACTGGAAATAAGATTATGGTTTAATATAAGAACATGGTACAATTTAAAAAAGAACCTTTAAAACCAGTACAGTGGATTTTTACTATTAGTTACAAATGTCTAGAGTTAATGTTGCAGAAATAAGGATTGTTGATATGGTGCTGGAGAATGTGCTATATTTTAATCCATTCCTTTAATATGTAGTTGTGGAAAATGGCCAAGTGCTAACATACCACTACAAGAGTATACATAATAAATGCTCATGAACGTTAAGGAAAATTTTAAACATGTTAAAAAAAAGAGCTAGTTGAGACCAAGTTGATCCAGGTCATTTTGTAATTACTAATTCATGCAAGTAACTAACCAGGTGTTTATTATCCATTAAGGATGATGACAGAGTTTGCCTTGCTAAGCAAGTTTGGATTCATTGCTACTAGTTTAAGTTGGTACTACGGGGAATGTTCTCTGGGCATGGTGATATTACACAATGCACCAAACATCTGTATCAGTAGTTTCCCAGTTATTTTTGAGTTGTGTTTCAAAAATTTGTTGATTATTCATTTGTTCAGCACTCCAGCTAAAAGTATGATATGTAGGTATTAAACCTCAGGCTTACCCACAGGGACTACTGAATTTATTTTATTTATTTATTTATTTTTTAAAGATTTTATTTATTTATTTGACAGAGACAGAGATAGCGAGAGAGGGAACACAAGCAGGGGGAGTGGGAGAGGGAGAGCAGGCTTCCCGCTGAGCAGGGAACCTAATGAGGGGCTCGATCCCAGGACCCTGGGACCATGACCTGAGCCAAAAGCAGACGCTTAATGACTGAGCCACCCAGGTGCCCAAGGAACTACTGAATTTAAAGTTAATCTGGAATAAAAAGTTGTACTTGAAACTTGACCATCAAGTAAATCAACAGCATTTATCTAGGAAAAAGTTTTCAGAGCTCTAACTCGAGGTGCCCATTCCACAGCTGACATCCCCACCACACTGGAAGCAGGAATCCATTGAGCCGCACACCATTGCTGACAGCTCTGACAGCTGAGAGCAGGACCACCACAGGTCAAGGCCTGGGTATAGGGCACAGTAAGGTCAATGGTAGATAAAGATCCCACCCAATTATAAGCCTCCTGTGGTGAGTTCTCTGAGGGCTGAGCAATATCTTATTTGTCTTTGAATAGATGTGTCAGGCGTTAGGGTTTGGCAAACACAGGTATTTAAAAATGGCTGCTGTGATTTGTCTAGCAGCGGCTAAAGTCATTTATATACAATTGACCTCAGGACTAAACTGCGAACTTGGACTACATCCATGAACTAAAAGAAGATAGGTATCACATTTTTAGAAAGTTTCAGAAATAAAGTCAACATTCCCTGAAACATAATCAATAGTAAACATCACCATTAATACTTCTATTGATTGAATATCTGCTGTGGCGCTCTCAGCATTGCTTCTCGGTTCTGTCTATCCAGCAATTTCAAATTATCCTCATAACTTGTTCACATTTTATTTTATAAATATTCTCAATTAAATATGAATTTCTTTCAGATCAATAAATATTTACTGTTCATCTTGGTATAATATGCTGTCCTAGGCAAGAGGTATGTTCAGCCAATGAGACTCAAAACTAGTCTTTAGTTAGGACCATGTCTGACTTCAGATAATTTTTATCCCTTTTTCTCTACTGATTCCAACTTTAAGGTGTTGATATTTTGTTTGTGATGCATTTTTTTGCATTAATTCTGATTTTTAAAAATATTGCATTATAATATTAATCTGGATTATTGATTTTTTTTATATCCTCTTAAATTTTGTGCCTAAAGCAAAGGCCTCAGTTGTTTTACTCTAGTCTCGTCCCTGCCTATTCCAAGTACTGTAACAATCCTTGTTCAACCCATTTACATTGATTAGCTTTTGAATCTATCCCTTGAATTACTTTTAAATTTTCTGAGCTTCAGATGAGGGAAGATATTTCAGAGACAAAAAACGAATAAATTGGAGTTTGTGTTTTCAACTATTGGAAATGAGAGTAGAAGGACCCAATCTTTTAAGTTGTTATGTACTGACATGCCCATGAGACGTAGCTACGTGGGATAGGGGACTGGCTACTAAGAGCATGGCTCCTGTCCTGGCTTCACACTTCAGAGTCCATGAGCCACTGAGCATGTCGCAGATCCTCTGTTGGCCTGTTTCCTCAGCTCCTAAAATGAAGGTAATACAAACTGCTTTGCCTATTCCCCAGAGTGGCTGTAAAGATCTAAAGAGATCAGGCGTATGAAAAGCTTTTTTAAACTGTAAAAGTACGAAGGAGCTTTGCCAACTGCCAGCTGGGGGCAGTGTAAAAGGAATAACTAAAGAACCAGAGTCACAGAGCTTGGCCGTAAAGGAGGCCAGCCCTCTCATCCTGCCGATGAGGAAAGTGAAGGCCAGGGAGCTTGCCCCTCTCAGCCACCTCAGACAGATAAATAGTGCAGAGGTGGAGCGGGACACAGGCTCCTGAGAGTGCACCAGAAGAAGTGCACTCCAGAAGAGTCCTGGACTCTTCTCTTAATTATGATCAAAGCATCAGATTCAGGACAGAATCAAGACAGGTCCTTCTAGAAAAGGAGAGGCAGATTCATGTCCTTAGAGGAAAATAAGAGGTGCATAGGGAGAGAGGGCAGAGATAGGAAATGGAGAAGATCGGTTTCTGAGGTGTGGATCATTTTTTACTGGGACGAGCAAAACTGGCATTTCCAGGCTCCTATCATGAGGTGTGGCCACAGAGGCGAACCACAATGAGTTACAGTTACCAGGTTCTTCAGTTCTGGTTGGTTTCGCCTGTGGTATACAGACACGAGCTTAACAAAGAGGCAAAGATGAACACAGGAAAACCATGATGTAAGAGTTAGTCATTTATGTTTGCAAATAAACTGTCTTTGAAAAAACATTTCCATTAAAATAATATAGCTCTTATATAATAGTAATCTACCTTAGAACCTAAAGAAAAGCACCTGGAAAAAAAATTTTTTTTTGGTGATGAACAAAATTTCTTCTCATGAAATTCAAAATTTTGCTAAGCTCCACCCAATTCTTCATTGCTATACCTGACTCATCAACCTAATCATTAGCTTTTACCTTGTACATGTGCTCTAATGACGTGCCAAGCGAGATAGCTTTTATTGTCATTAGTCTCAAATGGAAAAAAAAATTATGAAAGTTAAGAGTAAGAGAATCTAAATTTGGTTTAATTACCATGACTCACAGCACACAAATAACTGGCTCAAAAATTAAAGATAAATGGCATCCTAACTCTATTGTGAGCAATGATTTTTAGGGGAACAAAATTATCTGCATCTTCTCAAAGCGATTCCTAAAACCTCATTGTTCCTTGAAAGTATTTATAACATACTGAAAAGCACTCAAACTGTTTTTTGGTTAGTGTAAACACTTAGCTTGTTTCTGCTGGACTCCACTCAAAAGGCAAATTCTAGTAATTTGTTTTAAATAATTATGCTAAGCCTCCAGCAAAATTACTACATCACATTAGCAATGTCAAATTTCCTAAAGCCTGGCTACTCCTTGTGAAAATATTAGGAATCTTACGTGGATTGTTTTGTCACAGATAAGTAGCTACTACTCTTCATTCCTGGAAAGGGTGGGTCCGCCCCATTTGAAGGGAAGCGTTAGGTAGGCTCTATACTCCTGTGCCGAATGGCTCATATTCTCTCCAAAATTTGAAAGAGATGTGTGCCTCTTTTGCAGTCTTAAGATGGGTATTTTTTTAAGGTGATAATATTGCAGGAAACTCACATGAGACTATTTTAGTAGTATCTGCTTTCCAGGCAGGTGGATTCACATGGTTGCCATGGTCCAATATAGCATATGGATAGAGGACCCCCCGTGTAACGGACGGCCTTCTACTGTTCCTGAGAACTCGGGAGTCTGCTCAAGAAAATTGTTCCTCTGAGGAAGAAATACTTAAGCCACAGCACAATGTCGTTGACAGTAGTAACCTTTAGATGCCAGAATGAGAAGAAGGAAAGGAAGATCAAACTGGGTGCCATTGGGAGATGATCTAGTATTTGCCTGGTTATCCAGTCCAATGCTGGGCTTACATTTTATTTAAAAAGATTGTTTAGCTTCTCCATTCATATGGAATAGGAAGTATAAAGTGTTACCCCTTAGGAAAAATATGTAATCACACCTCCTATGACCTCCACCTTGTCCTCCTCACCTCTCCCTCCCCCATTCCCTACACTTAACACTTCAACCCCACACACTGTTGCTTATTTAAAGGGAACCTTGGCTCATTAAGGGAAAACCAACTTAGCTAGGCACTAGACAAAGCTGGATTCTAAAGGGAGGTTCTGAAGATTGGAGCAGTGGTTCTCCGACTTTAGTATGTGTAAGAATGATCTGAAGAGATTGTTGAGCACATGGTGGGTCATACTTCAGAGAATCATTCAGCAGGTCTGGGTGAGGCCAACGAATCTGCATTTTTGACAAGTTTCCAGATGACGTTGATGCTTCTAGTGAGTAAACTACACTTTTTTTTTAAAAGATTTTATTTATTTATTTGAGACAGAGAGAATGAGAGAGAGAGAGAGAGAGCACATGAGAGGGGGGAGGGTCAGAGGGAGAAGCAGACTCCCTGCTGAGCAGGGAGCCCGATGCGGGACTCGATCCTGGGACTCCAGGATCATGACCTGAGCCGAAGGCAGTTGCTAAACTACACTTTTAAGTAGTAGGTGGTTGGAAAGTCACCCCCGTGACCAGGGGACTTTCATGTAGCATATATGGATTTGGCCATGTCCACCTTGTCATTTTCCCCTGCCATCATTCCATGATTTACCTCTCCCATCTTTTAGAGGGAATTCGTTCTGACTTCGAGGATCAAGTATCCAGTAGGGAGTGCAGTGTTGCTATTGAGGATGGGAACAAAAAGGAGGAAGAAGGTCAGTGGGCCAGACTGAGTTTGATCAGGTATTTAGTGTAAAAGAGTTAGAGGAAAGCTGATTTAATTATTATGGCTTTCTAATGTTTAATGTCATATAATGCAGATCTCTCTTACTAACTTTAAAAAAATATATTGGCTTCTCTTTGCCCATTTACCATGTTATCTTGTAAATTTCAGTACTCAGGGTTTTTCATTATATCCATTTTCTTTTTTTTTTAAGGTTTTATTTAATATTTGACAGATAGCACAAGTAGGCAGAGCGGCAGGCAGAGGGAGAGGGAGAAGCAGGCTCCCCGCTGAGCAGGGAGCCCGACATGGGGCTCGATCCCAGGACCCTGGGATCATGACCTGAGCCGAAGGCAACTGCTTAACCGACTGAGCCACCCAGGCGTCCCATTATATCCATTTTCTTAACAAGATTCAATTATAGTTGCAATTTCTATTTTAACCCCAAATTTATCTGAGTGATTTTAGATGTATATGAATGACTGATTTTCTATTATTATTAAATATTTTGTTAATTTCTGACTGTAATCAGAAAATGTGACATGAACAACTTCCATACATTGGAGTTTTTTGTAAAATTGCCATGTTGTTTCAAAATGATGTATTTTCTCTAGTGTATAATTATATATTTATTAAATCAGGCTTTTAACTATATTATTCAAATTTAAAAGTCCTTATCACTTATGACCTCTTAATCCTATTTAGTGTTTATAGTTGTTGAATCCTATTTTATCTCCTGCTGGTTTTGCTACCTCTTTCTTTCTTTTCCTTTTCCCTTCTTGGTTTTTCTTTATACATCTTATAATGTTTAAGCATTGTATTTATTTTAAGGATGCCTTTTTTTTTAAAGATTTTATTTATTTATTTGACAGAGAGAGACACAGCGAGAGAGGGAACACAAGCAGGGGGAGTGGGAGAGGGAGAAGCAGGCTTCCCGCGGAGCAGGGAGCCCGATGTGGGGCTCGATCCCAGGACCCTGGGATCATGACCTGAGCCGAAGGCAGATGCTTAACGACTGAGCCACCCAGGCGCCCCTGTATTTAAGGATGTCTTATAGAAATGGCATTTACTTAGATTTGGTATTATGTTCCAATCTGAAAGCCTTGCATTTTTATTTTATTTTATTTTTTATTTTTATTTTTTTAAGATACTTTATTCATTTGAGAGAGAGAGCAAGCAAGAAAGAGAGCACGAGTAGGAGGAGGGGCACATTTAGGAAACTGTCAACTGACACCTTAATATCGAATCATCTGATCCACATTCTATATCTCTCCATACACATCATTAAATGTTTTTAAATTCAAGTACCAAACTTTTCTGATTTCAGATTGTGTTTTACTTCAAGACTGTTCACCTTAATTTCATAGATACAATTTTGTTTCAAATTAGAAATGTTCTAAAATTGCCTTTTTTTAAAATTTTTTTATTTTTTTAGTAAATCTACCTAGAAGAAAGGCATTTCGGTGCACCTGGGTGGTGCAGTCGGTTAAGTGTCTGACTCTTGATTTCGGCTCAAGTCATGATCTCAAGATTGCAGGACTGAGCTCTGTGACAAGTTCCGCACTCAGCATGGACCACTGCTAACATTCTCTTTCTCTCTCTCTCAAATAAATAAATAAGTAAAATCTTAAAAAAAAAGGCATTTCAACTTTATTCAAAGGCATCTTCTTCTTTAATAAAGCTAGCAGTTTTTCTCTATTTTCTCATTCAGAAAAAAGCCCCACTCTGCTGGTTATAGCCACATGCTCCGGGAGAGGAAGGGGGAGGTTCCTCCTTGGTGTTGGGCTTTTGTTTGTTGTGTTCATCTGCTCCAGAAGGAGGCCTACCACACCAATTTTTTTTTTTTTTTTTTTTGCTGCCTGCCTTTATACCCTTCAGTCTCAAACAAAAATATCAATGATTGGAATAACATGGTAATTGGAATAACATGGTATCTGGTGCTTGCCTTACAATAATCCAGTATGTGTGTGGGAGAGTGGGTGGAGGTGTAGACAGAACAAAGTTGACAGAGTTGACAGGGGTTCAAGCTGGGTGCTGGGTCCCTGGGAGTTCATTATACTTCTCTCTCTACTTCTGCATGTTCAAAATTTTCCATAGCTAAAAGTTTAAAAAGAATTATCTTGTGTTGGAAACAACAAAAAGAGTTAGGTCTCTGTTTTCCTCCTATTAGCGAGCTTATTTTATGTTCATGTTCTAAACACATGTGCACGTAGAGGGGACTTTCCTTCTGTACAGGCTGTAGCCACCTCCCAGACATCAGGATTTTGGATTATTGTCCTGATGCTCTTCTCAAAGCATGAATTTTCATCCTATTTGACCTCCCAGAGCATTTGATATCACTGGCTACCCACTTTCTCTGTTCTTTCCTGTTATGTTACAAACACTTGTCTCTCTGTCAGCTTCTCTGACTCCCGCTGTTTTCACTGGTTGTAGTTCTTGTCTTAGACCTTGGTCTCCTTCTTTTTCTTTACACACCTTTCATTGTTGGTCTTCCTAATTCCATTGTTTCAACTATCACTTTATTCCCTTGATATTTTGATATGGAATCTACTTTATTAGATTTGCAGAGTATTAATTTGTTCATTTATTTTCCAAACATTTTAAAAGCTTCTACCCTGTACCAGACACTAGGTTGAACAGATAAAGAGCTGAAGAAGACATGATCGTTTTCTTAAAATTGTCACAATAATGTGCTAAAGGCTCCCCAGTTTATTTCTCAAGCTCTGATCACTTTTCTAAGACCAGATAGATGAAATCGCCAACTGGGTGGTTTGTTAGCTTCAAAACTAGAACATCAAAAAAAGAGTCTCACTCTGTCCCTCTGCCATTCCGACTCATTTTTTCCCACCATTTCTGTTGGTGGCCTCAGCATGCCAGCACTGACTTATCTTCCTTCTTTTCTCCACCTTCCCGGGGTTCATGCCTACTCATTTCCAACACTTACCCTATGCTTTCGTTAATAGCTATGTCCTGAACATACCCCAACCTTCTCCCAGCCATCTAATATCAAAAGGCTTTTTACTATTGAGAAATGCTCCCTGGCATTTATTCTGGTAAAAGTTAGGATGCACGCTGTAACATTATTAACTTTTATTTGGCGACTTCTATTCCTCTCTTACGTGAATTTTCATAATGACTCTTCCATCTCTGGCTATCTGAGGAGGATGTGTTATTATTTCGTTCGATATTTATAGACCTCAAATGACTTGCTCAAGGTTACACTACAGGTAAGGGTCAAGGCCAGAAAGATAATTGGCCTGTTCCCCAAGTATACATCTTTTTTGTTGCTTGATGATTGTGAGATCAATTTGCTTCAGCTTCTTTTAGCATCATTTCCCAAAGGTTGTTTCTTGAGATGTTAATTGGTGCTATTAAAAAAAAAAGAATTCTATACAGATATGAATATGATATCTGAAGATGATAGAAAGTTTAAATATTGTTTTTGCTGCCAGAATTTGATTCTTTAATATGCTAATGTGCATTGTGAATATACAAGGCACAATATATGTTATATGGCATTTTCCAAAGGTTTTTGGCCAGAGAACCATTGCTTCACACCTTCTCTCAGGACTTGTTTTCTTCAGAATGAATCTGAGGAAATGTTATGCTGGAGAGAGGGAACTCTAGATCACAGTTCCAGTTCTTATGCTCTTAATTTCACTTGCCAGGAGAAATCTTCACTTGAACTTCATTCCCCTGGTTGACTCCTCAACCACAGACTAGTTATGGAATGAGTCACACATCATTTTCAGCTCTTGCTGACATCTTTTCTTAAGCTTAGCCCAGCTGATGGCTCAAGGAGGCCCTCGCCTTCTGGCAGAAAACCAGCTGAGTTTGTGTACACATGCCTGGGAAAATTATATTATTAAGTGATAAGAGCTTGCACTTTTTGAGCCCTTGCTCAATGTTAGGCACTGGTGCAAATACTTTTATAAGTACTATCTCTTTTAATCCTCACACTCACCCTGGGGAGAAGGTAGTATTGTGATCTCTGTTTTACAAATGGGAATCCGAAGGCTCAGGAGTACCCTCATGTCCATGAATACACAGGTGGCAGTGACGAGCTTCCGTCTCATACTCAAGTCTGTTTGACCAGAGCCCATGCTTTCAGCCCATACTTGTATATTCTGGATCATTATCAAAATATTTAAAGATAGGTGAGTCTGATTCAATGAGTAGAAGAATCTAACAGTAGAGACTAGTGTCTGTGTCCACTGGACAGTATTTATGGCTGCATTCCCAGCCCCTAGCACAGTGTCTAGCATGTACAAGAGGCTTAAGGAATCTTTGCTGAACAGAGATTGATCTGAATGATGGTGAAGAACCTTCAAAGGGAAGTATAGAAACAATGGAGCAAACTTGAAGAAAAGCATCAATTAAACAACCTAGTCTCCTCACTACAAGCATGTGAAGAAACATCCCATCACTCCTTGGAATTTCCGGAATGATTTTGGGAGCTATTTATTTTACCAAGACATAATTTCCCTGTTGGCTTATGGAGTTAGAGAACCATCCCTGCTCTTTGTTTTTGTGCGCTTAGTATATGCCGCAGCTGCAGCAGGCATGAATCAGGTGAACTTACACAATCTTGAGTGTCCTGAAGGAGAATTGCCTGTTAGTCATATATCAACTCCTTGCCTGCCCAACCAGTAGATTTCATCTTAAATATCTGAGCAGGTGACAAGTCAGCAATATAGACAGAGGTCTTAAAAAGAGAGGAATAGAAATAAGATATAGAAATCATTTTCTAGGTAACTTATTCAATTATAAGAGAGAAAAATTATTAACGTTATGATACCGTCTTCAAAGGGACATGCATAGGTGTAATTAGATGAGTTTCTTGCACCAAGATAAGATAATGATAATGAAATGTATGGACTGTGGGTGATGACTAAAGAAGGAAATAGTAATTATCTAAGAGTATGAACAGTGCAAATAGCCAAGGAGGGACAGAACTGAGGGGCCCAAGAATTAAGTTATTAGGAAAGCCAAAAAGTGGTAAGAGGGAACAAGGGAACATTTAGTTAAAGGACTTAGAACTATTCATTTTTGGTTTAATAGTAAGCCTAGCCGGGTGACCCTGTGATTCAACAAAATGGGTTTCAAAGAGTACTTCAACTTGAAGGTGTAACACAGCCTCCTTATGCCCTTTCAAGGAATTTTGGACTTTTTATAACCGATGATATTCAAAGAGCTTGCTGCTGACACCATTCCCATCCATGTGCCCAACAGCATGAGAGTGCACAGTGATCCTGTTCATCGTGAGAACATTCTGTAATCTGTTTCACTTTGACTTCTTGACTTTATTTTACCCAGACTCTTTCTGAACAAGATTTGAGGGGTGATACACACTTAGGTTAAGAAACCAAGGAACTCTTCATCCTATTCTCAGCTCCTAGCATAGTAAGCACTTAAAAAAGAATGTGTTCAAGGAATAAGTAGCAGATCTAAATAACTAAAAGAAAGTCTGGCTAAAACAGCTGTGACTATATTTTCTTTCCAAAATCCTTCTTTTTGTGAGATTAACTGTTCCTTGGAAGGTCTGCAGGTTCTACCGCACGTAACTTTTTATAATCTAGCATCAAGTGGAATTACTAAGTTTAAGAGCTTACATCTCCAATGGGGCTGTGCTACAATTGACCACATGCCAATGAAATGACACAGAAAACACCACGAGAACTTCCACCTAGCAATCTTGCTCTCTCACAAAGTGCCCTAACTTCTCCTTTCCTAAAATCATGTAAAAAAAATAAAATCTACTAGAAAATTCTCTTAAGAATGTCGCCTCCATGATTGATTTACAGATTTTAGAGGAGGAATAAACATCAAAGAACATCAGATCCTCTGAGTTTCAAATCTGCCATGCTTCATATCAGTGCAGATTCCTGGGCCCCTCTTTAGACCTTACTAGATCAGACTACTCAGGAGGTTCAGCCTGGAAATTTAAACACTAAGAAAGATTTTCGAAACCACAGTACTGTCCTTAGTTATCTAAAGAACCTTAGGTCTAGAGGGATGAGCTGATGAGACCCAGGTGGCAGAGCTGAGTTCCAGTGGAGGAATGACAGACCCATTGGCTGCCAGCCACTCACGGCTCCACCCTCCCTCCACATTTTCCCTTGCTGCTTGCTTTTTGACTTTCAAAATACATTCCCTAAGTGTTTGATCCTCCTTCTTAGCATACAAATGGCCTTCTCATGTATACTCAAGTACCATTGTGGTAAGTTGGAGAGAGATCAGGTAGAAGTGGGTTTGTACCTTGGCACCCTGTGCATGACCCTGGCCAAGTTCATTCCCTTCTTTAACCTGCCATTTCTACATCTGTAGAGGTGTGAACAGTAATGACAACCTCACTGTGTTACTGTGTACTAAGGACTGAATGTTTGTGTGTAACCCGCCCCCCCCCGGCCAAACATATGTTTAAAATCCTAACCCCCATAGGATGGTATTTGACGATGGGGCCTCTGGACAGTAGTTCGGTTTGGATTAGGTTATGAGAGCAGACACCCCCCCGTGATGGGACTGGTGTCCTTTAAAGGGATGAAGAGACTAGAGTTCTTTCTCTCTTCTCCATGTGAGGACACGGCAAGAAAGCAGCCAACTACAAGCCAGAAAAAGGACCGTGACGGAGAACCCAACCATGCTGACACTCCAATCTTGGACTTCCAGCTTCTTCACTATGAGAAATAAATGTCTCTTGTTGAGGCCACCAGTCTATGATGTTTTTGTTATAGCAGCCCGTGCTGATTAACATGCCATGAAGATCACAGGACGTAACAAGAGATAGTGCCTGCCACATATTAGATGCTCAGTAATTATTATGTCCTCCCTTATGAGTAATTTTTTAAAAGGGTGAGTACCCGATGGCTCAATTTCCCGTGCAAATTTCTACCACCCAGTCTGTGAGATGACAGATCAGGGCTAAGCTGGGTACTAGGGGATGGAGGTCCAGCATACCTGTGTAGCAGGGCTTCCAGAGACAATCTGGTTAAAAGGTGCAACTTCTGGGCGATTTGTCTTGAAAATGCAAAGCGAGATGATTGCTTTTGCTTAGATTTTGTTCTCTGGGTGGCTTGAGGGAGACTGACACAGACTAAAGGCCCCCCTTGCCCCAATCACTCCTTAGTATGGCCACTGACAGCAGCAGGGCTCCTAACACCAAAGTTCTGCCACTACTCTACCTGCCTTGCCTTGATCCCACTAATGCCAATGAGTGTGCTCCGTGACAGGTAAACTTTGGTGAGGAAACAGTTGTGATACGGTTTCTTTCATTCATTCATTCATTCATTCATTCATTCATTCAACAAGCAATGGTGGAACCCCTCTGTTGAAGGAACTGTCCTTCCAGGAACTCAAAGTGGAATCTGGGAGTCACTGCTGGATTCTAGAACCATGCTCGGGCTCCATTCCACAAGCTTAGACATTACCTGTGTTTCACTTACACTATAAGTCGTGTCCTGTAAAGCCATCTCATACTTATCGATCCCTCAGTGCTGGTCCTGACTCCAGCCATCAGTCTACCATGTTGAGTGGAAGTGGAATCCTAAGACCCAATTCCACAGTCATTGCTGAGGGTAAGGCCTTCAGCCACCACCTCCTCTCCTCATGAAGTAATCATTACCCGAGGATAAGAATAGGTTTCTTCTTTGTTTTTAATTCACCGCCCCTCCCCCCATGTATCTCAACATCAATTCATTTAAACATATTTACTGGGTGCCAGGCACATCACAGAAGACAGCTAAGTGTCTCCACCTTCCTGGACCTTGCTGTCTAAATGAATACTGAAAAATCATCTGGGGTCAAGTGGGGAGAAGGGCTTAGATTTCTCTTCAGCATGGAATGACAACGGCTGTCAGTCAGTCCTTAGTGATGGAGTGCAACCCCGGGTTAGACATGAACCATCAGCTTAGGTTGTTCTAGAGATACTTTTCCATTGTACTTTTAAGTGAAACAAAAGAAACACCATTTCTGCTAATGGAAACGGGGCCACTTTCCTGCGCAAAGGCCCCGAGGTGGGGGTCGGGGGTGGAATGGATCTAGGTTTAGCCGACTTTGAACTCCTCAGGCCCCTTCCCTATGCTTCGAGAACGCCCCTGAGGGTGTGGACTCAGAGTCTCTCCCAGGCCCAGGCGCCAGGCGGCCGCCCTCTTCCTCGGCGGGTGTGATGCCGCTGGAGGCCGCTAGAGGGAGATGAGCGCCTGAGTCAGCGGCGGCCGTGAGGCGGGCCCTTGACCTGGGCGCCCGTTCCCATTGGGCTTGGTAGTTGCTCTGGGTGGATTTAGAACGCCCTGGAAAACAAAGCGTGAAAACAGTGAAATCAGAGAAAATGCTGGACTCCAGCATCTTAAATCGAGATGTAACTGAGAGCCCTGTACTCTTCTTTGCTAAATCTTGGCAAACCTAATTAAAGAACAAAGGGACTCTGGGTAGACAAAGTCCTTCTAAGGGATGGGGGGGGAGGGGGAGAATTTTTCCTGCCTACCTGTTACTTGAATCTGGAACAAAGTTTTGTATCCTTCCGACTGGAAAAATTCACTTCACACGTGCAGAGGAGCAGTGATGCCGCCTGTGGCCTCGGCTACGAGAGGTCTGAGGAGTGGCCTTCTACTCCACACACCTCCTCCATTGTCTTTTTTTTTTTTAAGAATTTTTTTTAGAGTCTTTTTTTTTTAAGATTTTATTTATTTATTCATGAGAGACAGACGGGGAGAGAGGGAGAGAGAGAGAGAGAGAGAAGCAGAGGAGAAGCAGGCCTCCCAAGGAGCAGGGAGCCCGATGCAGGATTGGATCCCAGGACCCTGGGATCATGACCTGAGCGGAAGGCAGACGCTTAACCATCTGAGGCACCAGGCGCCCTCCATTGTCTTCTCTAAGGCTAAATGTGCTACTGAAGTCCTTTCTACATTCAGGAATTTCTCCTAAAGAGCTAAATATTTCTTTGAGACAATGTCTTAGCGCAGGTTGCAATAACAAAATACCACAGAGTGGGGAGCCTAACAGTAGTCATTTATTTCTCACAGTTCAGGAGGCCGGAAGTCCAAGATCAGGTCGGCAGAATGGTTGGGTTCTTGGTGAGGACCATCTCCCTGATTTGCAGAAGGCCACCTTCTTGCTGTGTTCTCACATGGCAGAGGGAACGTGCTCTGTTCTCTACATGTCCTCGTAAGGGCGCCAGTCACATAATTCGGGTTGCTTTCTCGTGACCTCATCTAAACCTAATTAACCTTCCAAAGGCCTCACCTCCAAATACCGTCCTCACAGGGGGGATAGGGCTTCATCGTACGGATTTTGGGAGGACACAAACATTCAGTTCATTGCAGACGAGAAGAGCAGAAGCTCTGTCAATGAAAACTTCCTGAAAGATTGCTTGGCTACTTGTTCAAAATTAGTACCAGACCAGAAAAAGAAATAAAACAAAAGCTTGGGTTGAGAAGCAGTAGGCAAGGAAGGGACCCAAGGCATCAAGACAAATAGGATCCCAGAAGAGGGGGATTGAGTTGCAGTTGCTACATTTCTAGTTAACAATTTTGTTCAGGGCTGGAGCCCTTTATAGAGGACGCATTTGGAATCTGAAGAGTTGGCGCATATCCAGTTAAAAAATGACTTCCTGGCACCTGGAACGTAAGACTGTGATTGCTATTCAAGGCAATAATAGTATTCTCAGACTGAATAAACTCAATCAATCGCAAGGAGCATTTTTGTTTCCCCTGATAGTTGGAACAGAGTTCTAATGTCCTTCGCATCCTAATAAAGCTGAAGGTAATCTCAAGGGGTTGTGCTCAGCTTTTTGTCTTGCTTGTTTCTCCCATTCAGAGTTGACAAATGTACGTGGAATACTGAGAAGGTTCTTAGAAGAAAAATATCTTGGAGAAAAAGTCGATATCAAGCAAAGGGTTCCTAATTACTAGGAGAGGCTGTCTTCATATCTGAGAGGACACTTAAATTACTGACCTTGAGGACACAGAACTCTCCTGAAGCCCTGGTTTAAAAAAAATTTTTTTTTAAGGTGATGACATTAATATCAAATTAAATCAGCAGGGGGCACAATTTCTTCATAATGTGTTAGGCTTTTTTTTTTTTTGATTAGAAAGAAAAACACAGAAACTGTTTCCTTGTACTGTTTTGAATCAGTGTTACTGTGTACATGTCTGATCATCCAAATATCAAAATGTCATGCACATATTCATTTCCCACAGAAAAAAACAACTTAAGCCATCCAAAAGGGGTTGAGAAATGAACTGACACTGCCCAGCTAATTGTATCATTCCTGCATTAGTAATTCTCTATTTTTAAAAATAAACAGTCATAAGGAGGGCATGATCGGGACTGTAAATGCAAACCCTACAGCTGAACCCGTTGCCTGTATTTAAAGTTTCTCCTAGAAACTGCCAGCCTGATGGTGACCCCCATTTCCGGGGCAACTAGAAAATGAGTAGAAAGATTTCATCTACTGATTTCATCCAGAAATGTAGCAGTTACTTTCAGGGGCTGTGTTTTGCAGATGTCTTGCACATCTTGAAACAGTTTGCACATTCCCAAGACCTCAAAATCAGATTTGTGATATTCTCTTTTTGATTTGCTAGAAAGGAATACAATCAATGCTCTTGTCTTGTAGTGTCCCTGTATGTGTGACATGGAATGATCTGGCAGTGCCCAAGTGTCAGCTCCTGATTTTGTACTGGCTCTGACTCAGTGTTAGCTTGGATTTCATCACTTTATTTCTCTTGGCATTCATTTTATTATCCTCAAAAAGAGAAACAGATTTTAAATTTATCACACAGGAATACTGGAAAGATTCTGGAAATCTTTTCACTAAATAGATACCAAGAGTTCTTCAACATTATCATTATTATTATTATTTTTTCAACATTATCATTATTAAATGCAGTATTAATAACAGCCAGAACTTACTCTGTTTTAGGCTTCATTCTTTTGCATTTATCAACTCATCAAAATCTTCTTCAGAGAGGTTAAGAAACTTCCCCAATTCACTGATGTAGCAAGAGGTGAGGCAGAAGTACAAAGGCATATAATCTGGCTCTAAAAACTATGTGCAAGACGTGGGATTTTAAAAATTTAACTTAATTTTTGGAAGAGGTAACGATTTACAGGTATTAAAATGAGGAATGGTATGCAGTGAGAAGTTCTGCCTCTGCTCTACCCACCCTGTTCTCTGATCTCTTCCCTCCACTCAAAGTATAGATACACGTTCAGTACCTTATGCAATTATAAATAAAAATAAACTGACCCTCCCCTTTATGACACCACAGGCATCGTTGTGTTCACTGTCCTGAGCTTCGCCTTTCTACTGAACCATCTGTCCTGCATACCTTCCTCAAGCACAACAGACAAGGTAGCCTCACTCTTTTCCAGCCCTGTTGTTTTCCATTGTGAGATGTACCACAGTTTATGTCACCAACCCTCTGTTTGTGGGAATGGGTTGCTTCTCTTCATCTGCTCTTATAGTCAGTGGCACAACACAGCTCTTGTACACGCTGTTTTGTAGCCATGCAGGAACTCCTGTAGGATAAGTTTCCAGAAGTAGAAGAGTGGAGTTGAAGTGTGGAAACATTGGTACTGATGCACAGTTACCACCACACAGCCCTTCTAGGGAATGCGCCATTTGTATTCTGCCAGAAATGCCTGTTTCCCTACGGCCTTACTAGCACAGGATATTGCTGAACTTCTGGATGTTTGCCAATATGATGAGTGAGAATGGCATTTCAGCATAGTTTTGATTAGCATTTTAAAAATTATGAGTAAGGTCGAGCGTCTTTTCATTGGTTTGAGGTTTCCTTTATACTTCTTTTTATGTGATTTGTCTGCCCATGTTCTTGTCCATTTATCTTTTGGCTGGTTGTTTTTTTAATCTCAATTTTTTAGGAGTTTCTGATGTTAGAAAAATAAGCCATTTTTACATGTTAGGAGTTGTAAATATTTTTCTTGGTTTGTATTTGTGTTTTATTGTGCTAATCTCTTTTTGGAGACCATGAATGCATTTTTTATTTTTATGAGTTTAAATTAAGATATAGATAGGCCTTGAATGTTGTAGGTTGTTAATTATTCAAGGTTTTAATTTTACTCAATAAAAGTATGCTGAGAACTTACTACTGTGTTTCCCAACTTGTGGTGAGTGTTTGGAACAAAACTGCTCCCCATAATTCCAGTGTGTCAGTGGGAAGAGTTCAATTAGAGATATGAGAAAGGGCTGTGAGATTACAGATGGCTGGACTAACTTTGGGGAATCTGTGAGAGATTTCATAAAGAAAGTTCTTGTTAAGCAGTGTCTTGAGAGATCTGTAGAAGTCTGACTGGTGAAAAAGAATGGAAGGGTTTCATCCTCACAGCCTAGCTCCTAAGGGATTAGGTTCAGTGTTAGCATTTGAAAACTTCTTTCCCCTCCAGACCAGATAGGTTGACTTTTCCTGGCACCAATTTGCCAAAATACAGGTAATAATTCCAACTATCTCTTACTGAAATAAGAGGGGATAGAATACTCTTACTTGAAGAAAATTTATTATAGTTGATTTTCTGCCAAGGTAAGTTTGTGGTAGCTTCAGGCTCTCGATGTCCACCTAATGTCATTCTCTTCTAAGCATTTGATGTTAAGTCTGGTATTTCACCTCTAGAATAAAGAATAGAAAAGGAGTTCAGAAGCTGGTGAATCTACCATCCTTAATGGTGACAATTCTAATAGTTTTTTTCTTTTAGGTTAGTCTTACAGTGTCTGCAGAACTGGAAATTGTTTTCCTAATACCACCAGTCATCTCTTCATTCATCAGTTCAGGTATGAGATACAACTGATATGCAAGCAAGGAGAGAATGGAGTCGGCTACTGACTGATCTTTGGGAGCTGGGAAGCTAGGACTCGCGACATTAGTTAAGTGGCATACACAGTTGTTGTCCACTTAAACTGTCCTCCTCTTGTGTCTCACCAGTAAAACTCCTGTCCAGTGCAGAGAGGCAGGGAGACAGCCCAGGGGTGTACTGTGACTAGTCTGGTCTACTCCAGACCAACTGTGCCAATCTAGTGCCTTTCTTTCAAAACTGGATATCTCACCTCCCTTAAGCTCAGGGAGCTATGACCCTGTTAGGGCCAATAATGCACAGAGGGAAAGGGGGCGGGTTTTGAGAAAGCTTTGCTTTCCTAAGAAAACCAGGCAGATAGTTGCTGCCTGCCTTCACTGCTTCATCCTGCCTTGAATGCAGAGGTGATGCCTAGAACCCCAGCAGCCATCTTTTGGCCAAGAAGACTGAAGAATTTTTGCACTGACATGTTGCTGACTTAACACAGAAGATCCCTATGTCCAGCAGAGGAAAATAAACGTTCTCCTTTTCTTAAGCTACTGTTGGTCAGGCTTTCCTTCAAACAGTCAGTCCCTTAGGGGCAGTGTGGCCACTTAAAACACGTTACGTTGGCTTGCCACACTTCTGTTGATTCAGCCAGTAAGGAGACCATAAGCCCAAATGGATTTAGACATCTATTAAACAGATAGCATAAACAAGAGCAGCATGGCACCAGCTCCCTGCATCCCTTGTCCCACAGGACTACCCCAGACCAAAAAGGCCAGATGATGGGCAACACAAGCCATGGGCCACTCTGTTGCCGAGGAGCCCACTGTGGACTCCAGCCAAGCACTTTTAGCGTCCCCAGCTCTTTTCAAAGGACTGGGACAGGTGCGAAGTCCATCTCGTAAGAATCAGGGAAACAGACGAGAAATTGCCTTGTGGCCACCTCCCACAACATAGGGCAGTGGGTGGGAAACAGCTCTATGACAGCTCCTCACCAAACTGCCCCTCTGCTGAGCCCCTGTGAGGGGGACAGGGCAATCCCCAAGACAAGTCACACTGCAGCTGGGCCTTGCCTCAGTGGCCCCCCTGTGGAGACCTGTAAGGGTGTCAGGGAGTCATGCTGGAGCTGGTTTCCTACAAATTGCAGATAAAAGCCTTTCGAACTGAAAGAGCTCTCCTTCCAAGGTAGGATGGGGGAAATGGCTTAAGCTTGTTGAAGGACATAGGTTTTTCAGAGGAATGATATATTCTGCTTCTAGTTTTATCTTTTGCTGAAATATTTGCCAGTATCTCATAAGAGTGACTACAAGGACATTTCCCTGCATACAAAGGTAGTGTTGCCCTCATTCTCAGACTTTTGCAAGGACAGATTGCAAGGACAGATATGTGCGTGTGTGTGTGTGTAAACGTGTGTATAAGGTAAACATTAGCAACACACCTCATAGACCCCTGGCACACTATATTAACAGGCTTTCTGCAGCTGCCCTTTGTAAGTGGTATATACATAATTACACATTTAAATTCATCCCCAGCCACACAAACTGGCTTGTCTCATTCTTATTTCTTAGATATATAATGCAGATTTGAAATGTGAAACTCCAACCCTAACAAGCCTTAAAAGAAACATTTTTACAGATATTGCTTTTTCATGCCTGAAAGGAAACCTCAAATAACAGCAGAAGCAGAGCATGGGTAAGGCTGCATATTCATTTGTCAGCCCAAACCACATCAGGTGGGAGAAGTGGCTGTTACTTGTGGTTCGTATATTCATGTCCTCTCTCCTTCATGTCCTGCCGTAGAATTTATGACATCTGTATATGACTCATCCTAGCTTTCTACAAGGAAAAAAGGAAACAAGAAAAAAAGGAAAAAAGCCTAGAAGACATTTGCTGTATAATTTGGTCAATAGTTTTCATTCTGTCTATTTGTATACTGTCATGATGTCTTAAACGACAGGAGTTACATACTGAGTTTTTATTTTTTGTTTGCCTTGAGCAAGGTAGATGGATGTTTTGGCCATTATAATGTGAAACCACTTTTTTTCTTTACAGTATTGGACCAAATTTGTGTGTCTATGATATTTGTAAATACATGCGGTATCTGTATTTCTTATCATAAGCCTATTTAGTTTTAGTCTCAGTAGGGTTTTTGGACTGCACAGTGTTTATATGATCTCAACTCCTTATACATAAGAAGGTGTGTATATTAATCCAATTATGGACTTAAAATATTTTAAAAGTATAAATACCCTTATTTGCTGCAAAGACCAGTGTGTAGACATTTGCTTTTTAGCAATATTTTTAAGTGCTCCATTTTAATGTCAAGGACTAAGTCTTTTGGCAACACAAACTGGTCAATAATAGGTAATGCAGGTATGTTCAGGTTAAGACAACAATGTTTTGCATTTTTATGCTTCTTTTCTGTCAACACTAATGAAGTCAACATTGCCTGAATGTCTGAATAATAAAAAAAAAATGGAATACATGATGTGGAATGGAATACATGATGTTTGAGCTGGTAGGGACCCAAGATCCCATCTTCAGCCCCCCATTTTACTGGCGAAGGTAACTTACCAAAACAGCCTGTCCCTAGTGGCTCAGGACAAAAGCTCACACGGAGTCCCTGGGCCCCCCTTCCCTCCCAGCCCCACTCTGTCCTGCCCTGTAAAGTGCTTCATGAGCATACGAGTAGGAAATGCCATCCTGCATGACCCAGCTCTGCAACCAAGCCCTTTGTAACTTTGTAGCCCTTTTCTTCAAGGTCCTCAAAGGGGATATATGGGAACATATTCTTTTTTTTTTTTTAAGATTCATTTATTTACTTGAGAGAACGAGAATGAGAGAGAGAGAGTACATGAGAGGGGGGAGGGTCAGAGGGAGAAGCAGACTCCCCGCTGAGCAGGGAGCTCGATGTGGGACTTGATCCCAGGACTCCAGGATCATGACCTGAGCCGAAGGCAGTCGCTTAACCAACTGAGCCACCCAGGCTGATTTGCAACCTTTTAAAGGTGATCCTGCTGAGGAAGTTATTCACTGGGAATTCTGGAATTTGTTGGGAAGACTTCACTAACTTTCTGAAGTTCCTAAAGAAGGGACTGACTCAAGAACTCTGGGTTGGGGGAGGTGGGTGAGGTGAGACTAGAGGCTAGAAGCAGGAGGGTTCAGTGAAAGCCCACACATCTAGGGGTGAGCCCCCTCTTCAACCCCAGGCTGAACTTTCCCCCCAGAACCCTGGAAATGAGGCTTACCCTCTTCCACTGTGGAAGTGGAAAACTCCTCTCTGGAGAAACAGACTGGGGCAGAACAACTATACAGACACCAAGACTTGAGGGTCACTTGACAAAATGGCTATCTCTGCCTATAAATGGCCATGAGGTTCACCAGGGAACAAGGGTTGGCACTGCTCACAGCTTCCCTCAGCTATGGGGTGGGGGGCGGGAGGGGGCTTTGCTCTTATACGGATGAGTAAGAACAGTCAAGGATGGGTAGATGTTGAGGGGGAACTTGCTAACATGAAAAACAGACAAAAAAGTAAAAACTAAAAGGAATTCCAAGGATTCAGAAACTGTACAGAGAAGGGAAGAAACAAACATGCCCAAACATCTTATAATTGAATTCCTCGGGGAGAGATAAGAGAATACATTATGGCCATGAAACAAGAGCTGGGGGGCTCTTGTAAGTTAAAATTCAGGAAAATTGAAATGGAAAAAGTCAATAAATTTGCTTAGGGGATAAATTTAAGGAACTAGATCAGGAAGTGAAATGAAATAAAAACAAAACAAAGTAAATCCCTAAAGAGTTCTAATAGAAAAACAGAAAAGAAACTCTCAGAAATGGAGGATTAAACTAGGAGATAAATTTAAATAATAAGAATTTCTGAAAGAGAAAAGAGAAGATAGAAAGGAGAAAATACAGTGCAGATGAGGCATGAGAAAAGCCCACGACCAACACTTCACAGAGACTATTCAGAGTAACCAGTACAACCCGCTGGGCCTAGGCTCTGGCCTCTGATTAGTCCTCCCATTTCCTGCTGGGCCAGGAGTCAGTTCTAAAATGCAGGCCACATGTCTGGGTTGGACAGCGTGTGAATGCTCACCCAGGATCCTCTGTCTTGGAGCTGGGCCCTGCTTCTGTGGCTCAGCTGCTGTCTAAGGACCTGCTTCAATTCAGATGGCTCGTCCTGCCCCTCCATTTTGCTGAAAGAGGACCTCCATCTGACCATAACTATTATCTCTGTTTGCAGAATGTTCTATAGCTGTCTGTTCACCAGCCTTGGACAAAGCTTCCAGCTTGGCTGGACTCTGATTCCACAGTTGGGAAGGTGGGCTATCCCTTTCAAAGTATGCGCGATGGTCAGGTTGTTTCCTGGTCCCGCCTGCTAACCTACCTTATCCCCATTCCCTACGGTCTTCACGCCTCATGACTCAGCCTAGAGACCTGATTTAAACAACATTTCATTATCTCGTAGTTAAACTATATGCTGAGTAGTATTTCTGGACCATATATTTGGACCAGGAGAAACTCTAGGCCTTACGTTATAAGATCTTAATAAACTAATGCCTGTATTAACAGGATCAGATTCCCAGAGAACTTGTTGGCATGAAACAGTTCTATGAGTCTTGAATGAAACACATAAGCCAGATCACCCGAATAAGGTGAAAGAAAGGAGTGAAATCACAGAGAGGAAGCTCAGGGTGCTACCCCTTCAGCAAAGCCTTTACTGAGAGTCTACTGTGTGCAGGCAGGGCCTTGTCCTTAGCTCTGAGGTAAGCCAGGCCTCTCCTCACTGGGCTTATGTTCTAGCAGGGGGCGTAATAAAAAAAGCAAACTCATTTTACTTACCCGTTTTATTTCACAAACATACAGTGACTATGTGCCACGTTCCGTCCCCAGAACTTTACGTAGTAACTCATTTAATCTTCCCAACATTCCTCTCAAGTCAGCACTATTACCATTTCTCTTTTTCAGAAGAGGAAACCCAGGCAGAGAGAAATTCGGGACCTGCCCAAGCGCCCACAGCTGGCAAGTCGCAGACGTAGCCTGCCCACGCGGGCTGCTGACCGTCAGCCGTCCAGGCGGGCCCTGGCTCTGCGGGCACAGCCGGGCAGAGGGAGGGGCTGGACATCGCGCGGGGGACACGCCAGTTTACAAAGTCAGGGGAGCGCTGGCTGAGAAGGTGCCATGCCTGGATAGCTCTCCGTGTGCTTTGGAGCTCAGAGTTCTCTGTAGAGTAGCGAAGTGGGGGGGCGGGGGGGTGCTTTTTTCCCTTCCCACTCTCATGGTTAATTTTAAAAGAAATAAGGAGTTTCTAGCAAGTGATGTCAACCTCTTTAAACCACCACAAGGCCACGTTTGCCAGGAGTGATGTCCCCAGTCACACTGCCAAGACCAGTTGCCGTGGCTTGTTGGGAATTTTCATTTCTTCTCACAACGATGAATTAGATTCTGTAGATGACATAATTCTCACCCATCTCAAACAGGCGCTGCGCGTCACTGCTTCTTTTTAAGGGGGTAATGGTTTACCGCTGTGTGGTTTTTCTGTGCTAATATTTATGCTCCCTGTTTGTTTTTCTATAATTGCTATTAAACATGGCATTTGTAGGACCCCAGGAAAATAGTATAGGTATAATCTACCTGAACAGAGAAAGCGAAGTTTCCAAGATTTCATCTTCCCTTTCCTTTGGTCTCCACATTTCAACTTTCAGCTTTCTCTTGATGCTTACCAACATCTAAATTTTATGTATATCACTTGGTAATAAAATTGCAGAACTATCGTGCCCAGCCTCTCTTCAGTCCTACCGTGCTTTCTGCAATTAGCAGAATCTTCAGATGCACTGTAAGAGCAAGCGTGGTGGAAGCCTTCCCTGGGAATGGTGTGAGCACAGCCGTGGAAGCTCATGTCCCCATGCAAACTTATCTCTTCACAGTTACAGGCCATACATTTTCATTAGGCGATCAACACAAAGGGCATGATTGCACAGGAGCACAACCCTGATATTTAAATTTCTTCTCCTCGACCTTAATGAGGGCATATATCAGAGCAGTAGAGTGGGGTGACATTTACGACAGTGCCCCTCCATTCTGTGATTAGGCACAGATCATTCAGAGGTGAGGTTTCCGACCAATGGCAAGCCCAAAGTATGCTAAACAGCAATCGTCGTAATTACAAAACTCACAATAAGAATAACAAACAATAATCTTGTTTTTCAAACTGCACCTCAATTAGCAGGAGCATTCCAGAGTTGGAAGCGTGGGAGGAGTTTCTACTCTATGCCACTCCCTGAACAGGGGAGTGCGAGGGAGGGGAGGAGCTTCTGGGCAGATGAAGATGTAGAGAAGAAAGTCAGGGAGTTAGGAGGAGACATCTGGAAAAGATAAAAGCCACAGAACGTAAGTATATGAATCAGGGTTCTCCTCAAGGCATTAAGCAAGGTTTTGTTAAAGATCAATTTGGGACCTTCGTTTGTAAGTTTTGGTAAATTCTTTAAAGCTTGAGTCTCAGCCTTTAGGGCAAGGTATATCCATGTTTCTTAATCCAAACTCCAGAAACAGGAGGAAATTCAGAATCTCAAGTGGGATGTCTGTTTTACCACATAACTATGAATGTTTCTCAGAACTCTAAGGAAACTGATTTGTCCAAAGGAATTCTGTGAGGACTGATTTCTTATTCTGTTCAGTCCTATTTCTGAACATTTAGATCTAGACAAACTTCATCATATTTGAGACAAAAGTCTTCAAATTTAGCAAATACATCAACTGGTGATCCATCAGGCAAAAGCCATGGCCGGTCTTTGAACCGCCAGACAGGACCCTCTGCAGAAACTGCTACAACCTGGTCCTCTTCCAGGGCATGCACAGATGGGGTTGATCTCTTGAGGCATGCACTCATGGGGCTGGTCTACTACTCCATAAGGAGCCCAGAGACGAACTGTAGGGCCTTCTGGCTATCTCTGCTCCTTTCTACTCTGAATCATAGTTTGGTTTTTCTCATTGGCAGCCTTGTTTCTGCTTCTCACCTGATGGGACAAATTTCAGAACCTGGAGAAGGTCTTTTGCTCTGAGCCTGGTTATTAAAGAGGTGGTAGCTGCCTAACTTATGATGATTGGGGTTGAAGATCCTTTTGTCTGGTTTGGTGGAAACCTGGCTTGAGAAACTGGTCTCAGAGCTGGCTGTGTTCAGGAGTCTGAGTCTTATGGGCAGATGCATCATCCTCTGTTACAGAATTTAGTGGCTTACCCTGGTAGGTACCATCATGCCAGTTTTGAAGACGTCCATTTCTTCTTCTCCTTTGAATGTTTCTTGATCATATCTGTTTTAGGCAGCTGGGACAGGATATTGGGTATATAACATGGGATCCCCAGGTGCTGTATTTGGGGCCAGTCACAATCCAGGTACATTCCATTCTTCTCTGGTCTTTACAAATTGAAGAATTGCAAAAATATTCTTGTAAAATAGTTTACTGTATTTCCGATCCTCACCCCAACTCTGCTGATGATATTTGGGTCAGAGTTACCTCAACATCCCCCCCAAACCTCGGTTTCAGGGCGCTTATATCGTCATCTAGGTCAGGCTTGCTGCACATCTTTTCTTAACCTTAACTTTGATTGCAGCAATTTTTCCCACTGCCATGGCTTCAGACAAAGACTAATCTGTTCCGTTTGTACAATCCTTCCTTTGGTCCCCTCCAAACCAGCAGCCGATCTCTCTTTATCAAGGTCCACAAATTCTCCATCTTCAATTCATGGTTTCTTTGTTCCTCCTAAAACTTCACCTCATTTTAACTTGAGCAGGTCCCTGAAGACCTGTTTCTGGGGGTGCCCTTCTGTCTTACTTGCCGAAGGTAATGTTGCACCAGGAGTCCTCCAAGTACATCTTCTCAGTCAGGGATTCTAATCATAGCCATGTTTTCAGGAGCTACAGCAGGACACCAACAGTAGGATGAGAAAAATACACATTAGTAAGTACAAATAAGATCGAATCCAATGTGGGGTGTTCTCTGAGTGGGTTTCCTTTCTGGTCTCCCCAACCTATGTACCTGGTCTTGACATTCTGGGGTTATTAGAATGCTTGACAATCACTTTGTTTTCCTTCACACAATCTCCTTTTCCTGGGTACTGTACTGTTGCCGAATGCTGGGACATGTGTCACCCACCTCAGTGCCATCTCTGATAACAATAGGGACAGTGCGCCCCCCCCCCAAGTCTCTGAAGACCCCATACTATAAGGCCTTATAAGGGTATATGAGATAATCTTAACCAGGCCTTTCCCATCTTAAGGTCTTTTTTTGATCGAAGCACGGTCCAACGTGCAGATCTATAATAAACACCCCCATCAAGAGGGATTTTCTTATAATTTCACACTGTGTCTAAAATTGGTCTCTTGACTACCTGCCCACACCCACCTAAACCTGCTTTTCTCTCTTTATTTATTTATTTAAATTCAATTAATTAACATATAATGTATTATTAGTTTCAGAGGTAGAGTTCAGTGATTCATCAGTCTTATATAATACCCAGGGCTCATTATATCATGTGCCCTCTTTAATGTCCATCACCCAGTTACCCCATCCTCAACCCCCTCCCCTCCAGCAACCCTCAATTTGTTTCCTATGCTTAAGAGTCTCCTACGGTTTGTCTCCCGCTCTGATTTCGTCTTGTTCTATTTTTTCCTCTTTTGCCCTATGACCCTCTGTTTTGTTTCCTAAATTCCACATATGAGAGAGATCATATACTTTTCTTTCTCTGATTGAATTATTTTACTTAACATAACACCTCTAGTTCCATCCATCTTTCTGATCAAAATAGTCTTCATTTTTTATAAAGGTTTGTGGCAAAAAAACCCGGAAGAATTGTCAACATTTCAAGAAAAATCTTACAGGCAACATCTCAGACGGCTTGAGCAGTCAGGCTGCATTTACTTGGCTAGGGAAGAATGGGGTTGGAGAAGTTCAGGAAATATTTGCAGCTTTGAAAACTGCTCTCTGGTAACCCTAATAGTATTACTTTAGCTCTTTGGGTTTTTTTGTTTTTTGTTTTTTGTTTTTATTTTTTTTTTATTTTATTTTTTTTTAAGTCTTTTTTCTTTTTTTAAAGGTTTTATTTATTTATTTGACAGAGAGTTAGAGAGAAGAGCACAGCAGGGGGAATGGCAGAGGGAGAGGGAGAAGCAGGCCCTGCACTGAGCAGGGAGCCCGATGCGGGACTCGATCCCAGGACCCTGGGATCATGACCTGAGCCGAAGGCAGACGCTTAACCATCTGAGCCACCCAGGCGCCCTGTTTTTTGTTTTTAAAAAAAACCTCTTTCAAGGGGTTATATGAACTTAGTAACCTCCCCCTTGCCAATGACCAGAGCAGGGTCTAACAGCCACAGGTGTGGTGAGGCCAGAGCTTCATGCCCTCTGGAGGAACTTCTCATTGTGCTTTTCTGGAAGGCAACTTGGAAAAAATGCATTCTCCATCTCACATGACATTTGTGGAAAATTTTACTTAAGGTCCGGCCATAGAAAAATTAAAGAAGACATTGATCTTGAAGCCTCCAGATTCCAAGAGGGGAGGGCGGTGTGGCAGAGAACAGATGGTGATGTTCTAAATTAAAGGAAATGGGATGTTGTAGCGCTATGTTCAACTTGTCTATTCTCAAAATTTGTCTCACATTTTTATTCTTTAACTTGAATTTATTCTGCTGAATATCTTCTTCAATAATATCTTCAAACTTGCTAGAAAAAGCAATAGATTTGTTGTTGTTGTTGTTGTTCAGGCTACTCTTTCACTGAAACAGTCCAGAGATGATTGTATTCAGTTTTATTTTTAAAATCTCCATTTATCAAATACTAGCATGCAAAGAAAACAGATGGTTTGATTTGAGGCTTCTTTTGTTGTATGCAGGCTAATGTTTTAAACATCATGCCAAAATTTGATTTTTAATTTTAAAATTGCTCTTTTCCCAGGCTGAGCTTAGGGTATTCTCAAAATTCTCAGACAGTCTCTCATGAAGGGAAGGCAAGATTTTTGCATTTGTGCTAATTCAAGAAAAGCAAGAATGTTTAAAGGATGCATTTTTTTCAAATCAAATTAAAAGAGTTTTATTGATTCCAGTGGAGAAAAAAAAAATCTCTATTTTTAGGACATATACTACCTATTGTATCCAATAGATGAATATTCAAGTTTTCACTTCGTTTTTAGTTAGTAAAGTATTGATATCTAAGCATCTTTGAAAAGAAGCAAACTTAAATTCATCTTTCTAATCTTTTATCTTTTACAGTTGGGTAAAGTTTTAGAGTTTATAAAACTTGCTCATACACGCTATTTCATGTTGTCTTTCAATTAACCTGCAAAAATATTATTTTTCCCATTTACAGATGAGAAAATTGAGGTTCAAAAAAATATCTTACCTAAGGTCAAAGAATATCAGCTATGGAGTTAGGGCTTAAGTGAGATTTTTATATCCACTGCAATTCTTGCAATACTGCTCTTGCAGTACTTGTCCTATGTCAAGCACCAGTAGCACACTGGAAATAATAAAAGAATAATAATCACCTCAAACATTTATTGAGCATGATGTGCCGGGTACTATCCCAAATACATGCATTGTTTCCTTTAATCTTTTCAACAAATCTATGAAATAGAAAATATTAAAATTCCCATTTTACAGATGTGAAAACTGAGGTCTAGAGACTTACAGAAGTGCATACATGGAAATAAGGAACTGTCACTTCTTAATCATTTAACAAGCACACACATCTCTGTGTCTAGGTCACAGTTACCTCCCCTTTGCTGGAGCCACTCAGGGAGGTGATCTCCACAAGATGGAACCACCTCTGGAAGCAATGGCTTCCATGACATATGGCTGCTTGCTGTAGTGCCATTGCATTTTTTCATGACCTTCAAGTTGCCAAGATGCAAACCTAACTCAAAGAAGCTAAAGCAAAAAGGATAAAAGGATGTCTGTTGACTCATCAAATCCAAGGGAGGGCTGAACAACCAAACCACGCACCCACGAGAGGGGTAGGGATGCCGCTGGTCTCAGGCACTTCTGGAACCAGGAACTTCGGTGCCAACGGAATGCTTACCATCTCTTGCTCTTACTTCTGTGTGCAGGCTGGCATCACTCTTTGTCACTACCAATGGCTTTTTTTTTTTCAAAGAGTAGAAATCTCAGTCACTGATAGCTCATGCAATTCATCTTTTGACTTTCATCAACAGAGAGTCTGACTTTCTTGGGTCTAGTTGGAACAAAATCCACAGAAGGGCTCTGATTGGCCAGGCTTATAATAAAAAGCCACCTCTGGACCAGTCTTACCACGTATGAACCTGCAAAAGTTGACATGTACAGCTGTGTGGTTTGTGTGCTTCACGAAGGTGCCCACCCAAAGGGCATGTGCCGATTGACACGAAGCCCTTACTCTGCTCACCAAGACTTACTGGAGGAAGGAATTCCCTTTGCTTCTCTCAGACACTGGGGCTTGCCATGCTGGGCGCCCACTGGGCTGAGCCCCTTTTTTAAACTGAGGTATGATTGACATAAAACTTTATACTGGTTTCAGGGGTAATGATAGGATATTTATATATATTGTGAAATGATCACCCCATAAGTCTAGTTAACATCTGTCACTATACATAGTTGCGAAAATTATTTTTTCTTGTGATAAGAACTTCGAAGACCTACTCTCTTAGCAACTTTCAAATATACAATATTATTTTTTTAAAGATTTTATTTATTTGACAGAGAGAGAGAGAGAGAGAGGGTACAAGCAGGCAGAGTGGCAGAGGGAGAAGGAGAAGCAGGCTCCCCACTGAGCAGGGAGCCCAACATGGGGCTCGATCCCAGGACCCTGAGATCATGACCTGAGCCGAAGGCAGACACTTAACTGACTGAGCCACCTAGGCTCCCCTGTAATACAATATTATTAACCATAGTCATCATGCTGTATATACCATCTGCATGACTTATTTTATAACTAAGAAATCTGTACCTTTGACTCCCTTCATCCATTTCATCTCCCAGTCCCCCATTTCTGGCAACCACCAATCTGTCCTTTGTATCTATGAATGAACACCCCTCCCCACCTTTTTTTTTTTTCACATGGAGGCGTTGATTAGGCTTGTAGCTGCTCTATGTAAAATATGACAGCTTCTGAGGAAATGATATATTTGTAGATAGAGGAAGAAAAGGGAAGTATTAATTTCAGAAAAAGAGGAGATACTCAACAGAAGGCTGAAAGGGAATTTAAGCCACTTGCCGTATTCAAAGGTTTCTTGCTTAGTAACAAAGAGTGAGTGGATTCTCTTTAGAAAACGATTTCTACTTCATGTAAATTTTTTAAAAAACAGTTCCGCAATTAGGTCATGAAAAAATGATAAATAGGGGTGGGCTATAATATGAGCAGAAACCACCGCCATTTCAAGGTCTAATAGCACGTTGGGGAGTGGCTTGCAACTCCCAGGCATTACACATCAGCTCTTTGAGGATGCAGAAGCTCTCTCACAGTGGATTTCAATTAAACAATTTCATGGTTCTTATGAGAAAAAACAGTCTGACATTTAATAGAGATGCCTGATAGTCTGATAGTCTCCACTAGCAAAGTGCTACTGAAAGCAGCCCTGGTTACATTTAAATGATATTTTTAGCACCAGGTTTGCGGTGCTGCAAAAAATTTAAAATATATATAAAAAAAAAAACAACCCCCAAAACAATTCTCATGGGTCATACCACCTTTACCAAGTAGGCTCAAAGCCATGGGCTGTGTGGAAGTGGTAAGACAGCATGTGTTTATTTTTTTTTTAAAGATTTTATTTATTTGAGAGAGAGAGAATGAGAGAGAGAGCATGAGAGGGAAGAGGGTCAGAGGGAGAAGCAGACTCCCCACTGAGCAGGGAGCCCGACGTGGGACCCGACCCTGGGACTCCAGGATCATGACCCAAGCCGAAGGCAGTCGCCCAACCGACTGAGCCACCCAGGTGCCCCGACAGCGTGTGTTTAAAGATGGGTGGAAAAGGCTGGACCCAGGAGCTTGACCAGCCAGGCCCTGTTTCAGAGCAGGCCACCCCTCCAGTCCTGACACAAAGGGCCCAGTGTATTTATTCTGAGATAATCACTTCTCAACTGGCAGTCTTCTTCCCTGGGTCACATATATGATCTCAAGAGTGTGAGCTTTGCAAACATTATCAGGCAGAATGCAGCCAGGGGAAAATCTGACATTTCAAGGGCTGTGATAACAAACTATCATTTCATCTGGTGCAGCATTTCTCCCAGCTAGAGTGGTTTTTGAATTTTAGACTCTACCTGGGTGGCCGCCATTTGCTTTAGCTCCTTACTGTTTCTGGCTCTTTTCCCCTCCAGTTGATCCTTCTTTAGTAGCCCAGACTCCTATGTCTTTGATTTGCCCACATCCTCCTGGTCTTCCTTTCTGCTTCCTTCCTCTTAGGGGTCTTCCTTTGTTCAATTAACTAGTTGGGACCTCAAGAAGTGAACAGCAGTGGAGAATTGGAGAAGTAGAAAGTTGTAACAAAGCCATTTAGGGCAAGAGTGGGGGACGCTCCCTGTCTCGATGATGCTCCTTCCCTCCTTCATTTCTCTTATTTCTCTCTCTTCTTCTTACACATCACTCATCATCGCCTCTCCACTTACTCGTTTGTCTCTTTTTTCATCTTCTCTACCTATGACCAAGCCCTCCTAACACAATTTTTCTTGTCAGGAAAGATAACAGCCTATTCAGTACATTTAGAATGCGATTATTGTTTGCTCAATTAAAACAACATACTCTTCAGCAAGGGACTGAAGGGATTTCTTGGGAAAGGTGTGGGGTGTGTAGGAACCATCCGGCTCCGCACCCGTTCTAAGGCCGCTGCCTTTCCCTGCTTATGGAACTCACGTTGGGTAAGCGGAAAACGGAAACGACAGCTATCATTTCCAGGTGGAAGCTTTAAGCCCGGTGCTCGCTTGGCCGGGCCCTGTTTCCCTCGGCCACTGGACTGGCCACGTTTCAGAAGATGGCTGCCCCCTCAGCCTGAGTCCTAGAAGGAGCATGACTTTGAGCAGAGGCTACAGCTGACTTTCATCAAGCACAGAGATAAACAAGGAACAAACCTTTCTTATTTTGTGTCACTGAGATTCTTATTTGTTACTGCAGCATAATGTTGTTAGAACACAGGAGCCAATAACAAGGAAGACAGAATGACATGTTTCCTACTGAGTAAGCCTCGTGGAAAATTTCCATTTGCACCATGAAATTGAAGCTTGCAACTCACTGCAATCAGGAAGGTAGGCCAGTGACAGAGGCTATTTTTAGTGCTTAGCACCTTAGTTTTGCTTGTGCTTCAGACAGGAAAGAATTATATCAAATCAATTACTGCACTGCTTGTGATATTTTCTTCCTACTCCCTAGTCTCTGGCCCTCAGCTGGGCCAGGTGGTTTTTTACCTGTACCCTCCAGGCATAGGGACACTGCCCTCTCCTTTACTGGTGTGATGGAAACAAGGCAGAGCTGTCCCTGCTTGCCCACAGCCCAGCTGAAACCAAGCTGTACCTCTAAGCAAGGCTTTATTGAGGATTTGAGGAAAATAAGGGAGATACCCAAGAACAACTTACATTGCTGACCAGGCTTGAGCCTGTCACAGGAGCTCCTGGCTCTCCCCATCTCTCCTGACGAGCTGGAAGCTTCTATGCCTGTCACACTCACCACCCCTTACACCACTCCCAGCATCAGAAATGCTAGTGGAATCTCCCTGCCTTAGACCAATGGCCCCAATGGGAAGGAAAATGTTCTCTTTCCCAACTTGCTTACAAAATCCTTATTTCTTATCTCAGGCCTGATCATTCTGAGAGTATCTGCTCCTTTCAAGGAAACTGAATCCCCACCTTCATGTACCCTGATCTGACCCTCTGACCTCAACAGGACAATCACACAATTGTATTAGAAAGGATAAGACAGGCTCTGCTGTCTACGGCCATACCACCCTGAACGCGCCCGATCTCGTCTGATCTCGGAAGCTAAGCAGGGTCGGGCCTGGTTAGTACTTGGATGGGAGACAGGCTCTGCTGTGGCAAGAAACAACCTGAGACCTCAGAAATTGGCTCATAGTTCAGAAAGGTCTTTCATGTGGTCTATGTACTGGTATTCGGGAAATCTTTTGATCACGTTCCTGTAGTGTTTAGTTTCTAGAGTTAATTGAAATTTATTAATTTCAGACATTTTCTCTTACCTTGCCTGGCAAAATCCTATTACTTTAAGTGTCAGTTTCTCTGTGGAGCCTTCCCTGGGTCTAAGCAAAGTGAATTCCTCCATTCTGGGTAATTCTGCAGCACTATCCTCCATGCCTTTTTGACAAAATTGTTTGCCTTATTATGTTGTGATTTGCCTTTTTTAGGCCTCTCTCCATTTTCTAGAAGATACCTTCCTGAGGACAGGAATTAGGTACTTTTTCTGTGTCTACTGCACTGCCTAGCACAGTACTTGGGACGTAGGAGCTATGCAGTAGAAATCACCTGCGTGGATAAGTGGTATTAATGGTGCCATTATTTCCCTAATTCATTCTTGAATCGTGCGTGTGTGTTTCTGTGCTGTGGGGCTGTGGAATATAGTTATTATATATATATATAGTTATAAATGCAGTCTGTGTAACATCACGTCTAAAGGGATGTGTTCAGAATGGTCCATATTGAACCTCTCGATATAGTTCATGGATTGATATATACAAAAGTTTGAGAACTACTTAGGTAGGAAACCACATCCAAAAAGGAAGATTGAAGTTCTTATTTGTCAAATAAAGCCTCCTATATCGCATAGTAGTAATCCCATATTTAACCCTCAGCCACTCCATTTATATTTTAAATTAGAATTTTTTAAAACACTTTTTTTCCCTTAAGGGCACATGACACAGTCTTGTATACATAACCTGGTAGTCTGAGACATTTTTAGTATGAAATAAAGGAAATAGGTGGACGATTTTTTTTTCTTGACAGGGATTTTTAAGCTCACATGATAAATCAGCATTTGCAACATGTTTCTTCATATGAGTTCTTTTCTGGTTTCACCCCTTATTTCTTGTGACATGAGCATGGTAAACTTTGCTGAAAAAAAAAAAAAGACAGAGGGGCGCCTGGGTGGCTCAGTCGTTAAGCGTCTGCCTTCAGCTCAGGTCATGGTCCCAGGGTCCTGGGATCGAGTCCCTCATCGGGCTCCCTGCTCGCCGGGAAGCCTGCTTCTCCCTCTCCCACTCCCCCTGCTGTGTTGTCTCTCTCACTATCTCTCTCTCTGTCAAATAAATAAATAAAATCTTTAAAAAAAAAAAGAGTAGCAGATTCTAACTGAGTTATTGTAGAATTGTGTTGCTACATTTCCCCCTCTTTTATTGGCAGTGGTATTTTATCATTTGTCAGCCCCCTGCAAATATCCTTTTTTCTCCCTTAAGTCAGAAATGACTTCTTTTAGGGCATATAGGATAAGTTGTAATAACACATTGGTAGCTCTAAATAATTCTTTTCTATCAGTGTACACACTGAATGTTATTAATGGTACAGTCTTTGCATGGACCCTGAGAATAACCAATAACTCAACTTGTCAGCATTTTGATAACTACAGGCTTCAATTTAACATGAAGAAATATAGGATTCAGTTTAGCAGTTTCAAAAGCAATGAATACAGATGATGAAATCTCTTCTTTCAGGCAAAGAGACTGAAAATTATTATATGTAGACACTTACTTCTAATAATGTCATTTCAATTTACTCCTCAGTTGCCTGATATTAGAAGTATTTGTCCAGGAATTGGATGAGAATTTAATCATTATTTCAGAGCTCCTGGCCCAATCTCAGGGACCAGCTGAAGATCTTATCAGCAACTAAAAGGCAGTGCTTCTCATTCCTTTCCTACGCTCTCACTGCTTCTCTCTTTTTACCTTCCAGGTTTATTTCAAACTATCCCAGAAATAGTCCCCCTTCAGATGCGAATTAACCATGATGTCAGGGTGGTTGTCCCCTGATGTGGCTTTTTGTCTGGTCCCTTCTTCCATCCTCACACCCTTCAAAATTCAGATCAGGCCTCCTTTTTCTAAAAATTCCCTCCATCTGCCCTCAAACCCCCTCCGTCCAGGTGAATGAGAAGAAACAGATGTTCTCAGGTAGCCAAGCTGCACCCAGCTACAGGTGGGAAGGAAAGCAATGCTATCGCCTGGAATGGGCAAACCATTACCAGCCTGCTCTTCTCACAAGGTCATTCCTCAGACCCGGAAAACCTTCTAATCCCATTGTTACGCTGTTGCTAGGTGCCATCTGCGCCTCCCAACTTCCCCCGGCTGCGCTGCACACAGGCCTCTCTCAGAGTACCACTCATGCTTCGCAGAGCCATGGGAAGAGTTAAAGGGTAGCACCCACTTTAAGGCTCTCTTCCTGGAAGATTCCCCAAGAGCCTACTCTAGCCAGCACCAAGTGTTGCTTGGTTTATGGTGTTAATCCCACACCTGCCTTACCGGGTTGCCCTATGCCGTACTTCCAAGCACCTTGTGTTTCCCTCCCATACCAATCTCTATTTTAATCATCTGGATACTCCTCTGGTGGCATTTTAGGCCATGGGCTCCCTAAGGGAAGGTACCACATTATCTACTTCATCATATTCAGAAAGCCTGGCGTGACGGTAGAAAAAGCTCAATAAATGCCAATAAATGCATGGCTAAATATTAAAAAAATTATCGACAGCAATATCAGAGAAATGTTGGCTTGGGTACCTCTTTTCTACATTTCTAGGTTTCTGGCATCTATTTTCCAATGGGATTCTATTTTGCCTCTAACGTCAGCTCTGACATAAAGAGCAGTCCCACTCTTGGAGACCGTATGTTACAGTGAGGGCCAGGGAATGTCCTGGGAAATGTTGATCAGTGTAGCAGATTTTCAAGCGACCAGCTTGTTGTCATCGAGTGCAGCATCAGAAGCACCCCCTTCTAGAGTATTTCTCTCATAGAGCTACGACATAACATTACTCAAAAGCAGAGATAGTAGTAAAATGTTATGAAATAATTAGGAAGTGGAAAGGTTTGAGTGCTTATCATCTTTGCTTTTCATATAATTTATTTAATTTTAAGTTGAATGTAATTTTTAATTATTGCCCTATGTCACAGCTGGCTTGCAAAATTCCCGATAATTTAATAATTTTCTATCACGAGACCGTAGGAGCTGGTTTCAGATATCATTGGATAGGACTCTTTTTTTTATTAAAGATTTTATTTATTTATTTGAGAGAGAGAGAATGAGAGAGAAAGAGAGAGAGCATGAGAGGGTCAGAGGGAGAAGCAGACTCCCTGCTCAGCAGGGAGCCCAATGCGGGACTCGATCCCAGGACTCGATCCCAGGACTCCAGGATCATGACCTGAGCCGAAGGCAGTCACTTAACCAACTGAGCCACCCAGGTGCCCCTGGATAGGACTCTTCTTGACCTGCCTTCAGTACCAGACTTCCCCCCTCCAACCTTGAACCCACTCAGGATCACTTCACCTATTCTCTTGCTAGCATTTTCAACCCCAAATACCTGCTGTTTGATTGAAACAACTAGTTGCTTAGGTTAATGGCAGATTTGTAAAAAACAATTGTGAAAAAAAGAATAGATAGACTGGAAAGAAGATTGGGACATTCTTTAACTTTTCAAAACCTAGAGACTTTTACTAAGTATCTTAAGTTGTAGGCAAGTAGCCTGCTTCAACTTACTATTTTTGTACTCGGCGGCACAAGGCATTTCTGTGCCTCACTACGTCCCAAGTCCTCCTTGATTTCAGTCACTCATTTTCTATCCAGCTGTATTTTCTGGACTGTAGAGGTCCTTTTCAACCTTCTAGAATGTACAAACAACCTTTAAAATCCCACCTCAAGCTGGAATTGTGTCTTGACTTTTGGAGGAAAGGGGAGGACTCCACCACTGTTACTTACTCCTACTACCCCACCAACCAAATCAAATTTGCTCTTTTTTTTTTTTTTAAATCACATGAAAAACAAAACAAAACCCAACAACCTTCTACGGGCCTTGATTTTATGGATATGTTGAATATTTTCATTACCCTTTTCTTTTATATGTCCACTCCAGCCTGCCTGTTCTTGATGAGTAGTGCTCAGGAATCATGCCCATTTAGTTTTCTTTGCATCTTACTCTGGAAAAAATCCTGAGCGGCTTTACAAATGTCTTTTCATAGCTGCGGGGATGGGGGTCTTCACGAGAAACTGATTGAAAGCTGTAGAATCATGCTCGTGTGTGGCAATATAGAAAACAATCAATCTTAGAGCACGATTCCTCATTGAAGAGTAGTAATGATGATGATCACAACGCTTTCAAGCTTCTGGCATTGTCCCCGTGTCCTAGCACATTGTGCATGCACCATAGCCTCTATGGAGATTGTGCCAAGACACACTCAAAAAGCCACAACTGCTGTGTCTTTTTAAATATATTTTCTAAGTTATGAATTCATGACACACAAACAAATTCTAGCTATTTTGTGCCTTATGAGTAATGAAACAATATTTCAGTTGCCTTATCCTTGCAAACAGTAACAACCATTAGGTTTTATTTCTAAATGTTTAATTCATTGCCACAGTCATCATCGTCTGGACTACAGATGGCAGACATACTTCCTAGAACTCTATTCCTAAGTGAACGGCGTTTCCCTGAACAATTCTGTAGAGAGAACATACAGTATTTACATTCCTCTCAGTTCTTCTTTGCATTTTGCCCAGATTTACAAGCATATTTGGGATGAATGACGTCACTAAAGAGCAAGTGTGTTCTCTCAAATGGTTAAGGAGAAAAACCAAACTAGACTAGAGGAAAAACCCTTTTAGAGAGATTCTTTTGGTTGGATTGCTTTTTTTTTTTTTTAATTTACATATAGCTTACTCAGTCTTTTTGTAAGGGCACACTTATCATTTCCATTCCAATTTTCTTTGCTCATAAATACCTGACCAAACATAATTCACTTAATTAACAGCTCTCTAAATAGATTGAGTTTGCTGCCTTAGGGGATAGCCACTGGAGGCCCAAAACTACTGAGTTGCCTGTCAAAGCTCCAAAAGGGCCTAATCACATGCTTGGACTAAAGAAATAGAACAGACCGAACTGCAAATGACAATAGCAGAGACCCTGGCCAGTGGGCACAGGAGACAGGCTGTGGAGAGGAGGGGAATCTCCCCCTGTCTTCCTTGTCTAAAAGGCCAGCTATAGGCATGATATTTACGAATTCCAATGATATGCACAGACAAATCCACAGGGCTCAAAAATCAGAGCAGGCAGACATTCGTCAAGCCAACCTACTGGAATTTCTGGAAATAAAAATTTCAGTCATTTGACATGAGCCTTTTGTCTCTGGAAGTATGAAACATACAAATAAAAATTTAAAAGAAAAATAAAATAGATAAAATGAAGTTGATGGAAACCAGCAAATTAATGAATTTACTGGGCTGACAGAAATTTGTATTGTCTATAGCATGAGTACTAGAGCTACATTTCCCCTGAAGTTTTGAGGTCTCCTGCTAACAACACGGATTTGGGGACTGCAAGATACCCGGGGCAAAGGCTGTTGAATCAGCTGACTTTGTGCTTTTAGAGAACACTTGCAAATTTCATACAGCTGAGATTAAAGTGGGACACGTGCATTGGGAGCTTGAAATGTTTGTGAGTGTTAATTACAGATTTTGATCAGCACTTTATGTCTGTCTCTATATTTCTTTACTCCTAGGTGAATATGATACTTGACCACCAAAGAGTAACCAGAGGGAAAATTAATATACTTCTAAAAATAGATTACCCCACTTAAATTATCACCTGTGGTAAGGAGTTAAATGTTGCTGTATGGTTATCTTTTCTCACATCAACCCCTGAAAGCATCCTGATGATAGAGCTCAGGCTTTGCTTTTAACTCAGGGAATATGACACACCTGACTTCATGTATGCAACCACAGATATTTACTAAGCACCTACTCTGGGAAAAGCATAATACTAGGCAATGTGCTATCAGCTAAAGCAGCAAATTACGAAAACTTTGGAGAAGGAAAAAGGAGTGTAGAAATACAAATTATACTCTGAGATTTTGCAAAGAAACTTGTGGCTGAACAGTGTTGGCCTTAGAGCAGGGCTAGAACCACAAGTTCTTATGCTTGGCTCCCAAGTTGTTCTTCTTTTTAAAAATAAACTCAATATCTTGAATTAGGAGATTACACACACACACAAAATTCCTATTTCTATTTCTCTTAAAAAAAAAATCAGATAATCTGGGCCAGTATCTCTGCAGGGCCACAAGCCCCAGGATGTGGATTGTGTTCTTTACATGCCACTTGAGCTCTTCATTTCAACAGTCTTCCCAGTGGAGAGGGAATAAATAAATGCCTGGTGCCATTACACCCATGGCTTCTCCCCTTTATCCTACCTGCCTGGCCGAAAAGAGACACTTGGCTCTCTGTCTTAGAATTCTGCATGAAGGTTGTCTTAGATCCTCTAAGACAACAGTACCTCATAGTGTTGGTGTGAAGATCAAACAACCCTGGAAAAGTACCTGTTACATAGTAAGTGCTATACATGTGTGAGCTATCATTGTTATTTTATGATTAAATACATAAATATTATATAATTAACTGTTAATTAATTGATATAAGTATTAAATTATATAATAGTTAAATGCTTTATTAATTCTACCTGATTTTGCTTTGTTGTATATTATCACCAGCGATATGTCAAGAGTGATCAAGAAACTATAATTTACTGAGATGTATCTTGCTGGTGGTAACCAGAGGCAGATTCACTATAAAAGTAAAAAAATGTCAGAGTGCCTCACTTTCTTGGGCCATTTCTAGGGCCTGGGAGATACATTAGAAATGTGTCCACATAGTCCTGTGTTTTTGTAAAATTAACCAAAGTAAGATATTTTCACCAGCTAAGACAATTGGCCCTTTCCATTCCATTGTTTCCCTTGTTAGACTTGCCCTAGGGTCTCAGGGTTTTAGAATAGCATGGGTTTTGAGAGACAAATAAAGGGAGTTAAGTTGAGGAAACATTTACTTTTGGGGCATATTTATATAACTCAACAAAACTTCATATTGTTATTTATTGCTCGGTGTCCAGGTATAGGAATGACTTCCAGGAATCCCACTATTATCCCCAGTGCTGACTCATCTAACTCATAAGTGTCACAGATTATGCTGCAATGGGCACATGCCCTATCTACTCAGCCCTAGATATGAGGGCCATGCAGGAGAAAGAAGGCTAGGAATGTATGGACCTGAAGCTAGTCGGCTGAAATTTCTTCCAATGATCAGACACACAAAATTGTTAGTGGAAGATTTGGTCTCCACAATACGTACAAAAAATGGAAATTTTATTAGGGATAAACTAAATAATTCAGAATATACAATTTTAAATACCTTATACATTTTTGATGGGAAACATGTAAAAGGGTGTTTATGAGAATTCCTGTGTTCAGGGGTGCCTGGGTGGCTCAGATGTTTAAGCATCTGCCTTTGGCTCAGGTCATGATCCCAGGGTCCTGGGTTGGAGCCCCTGGGATGGAGGCTGCTTCTCCCTTTCCCTCTACTCTTACCCCAGCTTGTGCTCTCTTGCTCTCTCTGTCAAATAAATAAATAAAATCTTAAAAAAAAAAAAGAATTCCTGTGTTTATAGAGCAAAACCATTGCAGTACCACATGCATCCAGAAGGTCTGTGTGTGAGGTTGCATGTTTTATGCATCCCGATGGATGCAATCATATATTAGCCTATCCAATGCATCTTGTCCTGACAGTAGTTCCAGATGAAAAAACATATAATGTTGACACTGATATAGTGAAACCACATACAAAATTGCCCCCAGATGCAGTAAAAAGACCTGAAGAAAATAGTGTTCCAATGATAAAAATTCCTACACATATCCATCAACAAGTTAATGAACATAGTAGGAGTGATTTGATTACCAATTTATATAGCTCTATACAGTACAGGAGCAATTTTAAATATGCATTTTAATTGTACTTTTGCATATCTTAAATTCAGATTAATTTTGTACATTTTTTTCTGAATTTTTGAAAGAAGAAATAGAAAGTATCCAACTAGCAGCCAAAAACCTATTCTGAAAAAAAAAGACTGTAGTAGCTTTAAAATGTCTAATTTCTCTTAATACATCACAAGGAAACTGAAGTCTCTTGTGAACAAAATCATGAAGATAAGGAAAAGGACCAAAATAGCCCAAACAAACAAATGTAATAAAAATGACAACAGAAAAGATAAATATGGTTATGAGAACTGGACTACTTCTAGAAGGATAAAATAAAGGATGAAGGAAAGTAAAAGGAGAGAAATTGTAAGTTCAGCGAACATTTCAGATGGTCAACAGCAGCTCCATTTTGATGGAGAACTTGACTTCATTAGGAGTCACATCTTCCTTCATCACGTTGTTACAAAAGGCAATGAAAATTTCAACATTGTTAAGTTAATACTGTTTTTCAAAGTTGTGGTCCTAATATGTATAGAGAACAGAAGAGAATGTAAAATAAAAAGAGTCTTAAACAGATATTGTCAGAATAAAAAAAGTAAATAGTTCAGTTACTTAGAGAGCCTTGCTAGCCTAGACCAACACTAAAGGTTGCATTAATTGTTCGTAAACTGTTTTCAAACAGACAGACACAACTTATATAAGACAAGTGTTCAGGCTGAACGACCACATTGACAATGCTCAAGTCAGGAAGACTACACAGAGTATAAGGAGGCTGTGTTTATTTGTTTTATATGCAAATCAAACAAAACACACTGGACCAGTGTCTTAAAGAACAAAGACAATTCAATATTATTTCTAGTGTGCTAAAAAGTAGTTACAGTTGCTATATTTTAAGTGAAAAAGTTTTGTCCCACAGAGGTCATAATGAAAAGTGAGGTTCTCAAATAATGGAAATTTTATGGAAATCATCTAATTATTGAATTTAATCCATTGTTGCACAAGGACTTGAAAAAAAATGTCAAAATGAAAAAAAGTGTGACTTTTTATCCAAACATTTTACAAAAAAAATTGAGACGATGAGGGGCACCTGGGTGGCTCAGTCAGTTAAGTGTCTGCCTTCGGCTCAGGTCATGATCCCGGGGTCCTGTGGCAGGTTCCCTGCTCAGCAGGGAGTTTGCTTCTCCCTCTCCCTCTGCTCCTCCCCCTGCTTGTGCTCTCTCTCTCTGTCAAATAAATAAATAAAATTTTTAAAATAATAATAATCGAAATGATGAGAGAATACGTATGAAATTAATTGTTAGGTAACGCAGACACCACATACTACTCCACTGACATAGATTCTACACTGGAAAAGACATGTTCTGATCACATGTCATAATGATGAAAAAGTGTTACAAAAGGAAATCTTATGAGCAGTTCTAAGGTTTTGTTTTTGTTTTTTTCCAAATGAAAATCTATTTGTGAGTTTCTTCTACCAGTAGAATATGTTCTGGAAAGTTGCATCCTGTCATTTGAAAAACATTTGCCCTCAGTTGTACGGTAACATAGCAGTTATGAGCTGAGGACCAAGAGCTGTGTGAACTCTTTAAAAACATGAATATGTAATGTGTTGCTCCTTCTCTTTATCTCATCAGATAAAAAGTTGCCTTTCAGGATCAGAAGTTACTAATTACTTTGGTATTTTAACAACAGTTTTGTTTTCTTTTCAGGTTCATCTAGTTAATGGAGTAAATTAAACACACATGCTGTCTTAGATAATTTTTGAAGAGTAAGTGTAACAAGATAGTCCATCCCTAATAGCACTGGGGTTGGGGTACAAATGGGGCAAGACTGGTCTGTTTATGCTTGCTAGGGTTGGGTAATGGGTTCGCTATACTTGTCTATTTAATTTTATATATACTAAAAATTCTCCATTAAAAAAGTTTTGTTTTGTTTTGTTTTTTTTTTTGGTTTGGTGGTAAAAGAAAAAAACTGATTTTCTATTCATTTGAATTATGTACACAGATTTACTTGTTACTTCCTCTAGCTATATAAAAATTTGGGTGGGGAACCCTCTTTAAGTCATTTCTCATTTTTTTCTATAGATTTTGTGCTCAAAAGTTGATGGGCTATAAGAAAAGCAATAAAGAACAAGGAAATAGACATATTTTGGGGCACTGAGAAGCAAATTGTAACAAAAAAGTTTGCAGAGCACAATAAAAGCTGTAATTCACTAAGAGATAAACTTCTGATAGGAGTAATATATAAGATATTCAGTTATTTGCTAATCTAATTAATGGAGAAGAATGAATTATATGAACAAAGAAGAAAGATTTGTATGATACACTGATTTCACATGAAAAACTAAATTCAATGAAGATAACCTAAAATTCATAGCACATTTCAGTCACCACAGAAAGCTTCCTTGTCCCAATTTTCAATCAACATTTCCACTCCTATCCCCATGACCAGATGCAACTGGTATTCAGATTTCTGCCCCATAGCTTAATTTTCCCTGTTCTAAAATTTTATGTAAATGGAATAATATGCTGTTTACTCTTCTGTGAATGTTTTCTTTCAGCCAAAGTATTGTTTTTGAGATTAATCTATGTTGTTGTATGTATCATGATGTTATATTGGTGAAAATACCCTCTCAATGAATCACATTGTTCTATCACCTTGTCTCTTTGTAATGTAACATTGCTACTCTTCTCATCAAGAGATAAGGTCTATTTCCAACCGCATGAAACCTGGGCTGCTTTTCTGACTCAACTGGAAGTGATATTCTTTGAGTTCTGACTTTTGACTTGGACCTCTGACTCCAAGCCTTAAGAAAGCAGAGAGCTTCCACTTTAAATTTTGGAACCCAGCATCCATATAAAGAAATCTAGGCTGTCTTGATGAGATAGAGAAACCCTAGAGGATAAGACCATCTGGCCACATGGAGTCCTGCTAAGTAAGGTGCGTTTAGCCCACAGCCGGCATCAAAGCCTCAGACATGTGAATGGGGTTTTCCTGGATCTTTTCAGCCCAGTTTAGGCAATAGCCGAATACAGACGCAAGACTGAGCTTAGGCAAGACCAGCAGAAGAACCACTCTGTCAACCTACAAAACTGTGAGAAATAATACATTTTTTTTTTGTTTTAAGTCACCACATTTTGAGGGGGTTTGTTACAGAGCACCAGATAACTGATACACAGTACTTCATTTTTACATTGTTGTTGAGTAGAAGAATTTCATTGTATGGATATACCACAATATAATTTGGACATTAACTTTCTTAATTGTTTTTTTGTTGTTGTTGTTTCGTTTGGTTTGGCTTGGTTTTGACTATTATGGAAGAGTTGCTATGAGAATTCTTGTACAGGTTTTCTTATGAATATATTTTCATTTCCTTAGAGTAAATACCTACGAATTGAATTGCTAAATTACACAGTAAGTATATGTTTAAACTACCAAATTGTTTTCCAAAGAAGTTGTATCTTTATATATTCCTGGCAGCAATGTAGAAGAGTTACATTTGTAACAAATGTTGTCCATCTTTTTAATTTCAGCTATTCTAGTTAGTGTAAATTGGTATCTCATTGTGGTTTTAATTTGCATTTCCCTGTTGACTAACAATGTTTAGCATCTTTTCACATGTGTATTGGCCACTTGTATAACTATAATCATATAATTTGTTCTGTGAAGTATCTATTATAATTTTTGCAGTTTTAAAAAAATGGTTTGTTTTTCTATTATTGAGTTGTAGGAATTCTTCATATATTCTGAGTATGAATCTTTGGTGAAATATTTATATTGCAAACATTTTCTCCCAATTGTGGCTTGCTTTTTAGTTATCTTAATGGTATCTTTTGATGCATAGAAGCTTTGAATTTTGATGGAATGTATTTTATGATTTTTATCTTTTTGTCCTTCTATGAAATATTTGCCATCTCTAAGGTCTCAAAGATTTTCTATGTTGTTTTTCTTTTTTTCTAGAAGCTCTAGAGTTTTACCCTTTGAGTATATATATCATTTATACTGAACAATTTATACATATATGTATGTATGTACATACTAGTATTCTGCTTCTCTGATTGAACCCTGACCAATACAAGCTCAAACATCAGAGAAGCTTACACAGAAATTTGGATCTGTAGCAGAATCTTTTCCTTTCCCATCTCCACTAATTTCTAGTTTTTAGGTTAACTGGGTTATAGTGGTACACCAAAATGATGCATATTTTATTTCTAAAACCCAAAGAGACCCACTAGACATTGTGTCACTTTCTTAGGAGGCCCAGATGCAGCAATTTTCCTTCCCTTTGGAAAAGATATGTCAACGTGTCCTAGACCAGTGGACCTCTAGAAACTTCAGAGGTGGCAGGCCCCTGTGTTTTTAGGGATTTATTTCACACTCTTTGACATGCATATATATTAACAGTTTTCCTGAGGTAGTTATTACTTCCTGCTCACTAACTGGTTGCTGATACCAACGTAATGAAACCATGTGATGAGATGTGCTATGAAGTGACTGGGGTCCCTGAGGACTAGATAATGGCATCGCACCAGCAACCTGGCATGGCTCTGAGGTAGGACTTTGAAGCCGTGCTGTTGGCCCTGCCATCCAAAAGCAAAGAGTCCCTGATAATATTTACTAATAGTTACAGGTTTTTAAAAAAAGTGCAGTAACAAGCTAAATCCCTGTATACCAGGAGCCAGCGGATGTATTGATTTGCTCCAGTAACAAAACATACCTGGAATCCAGCCGCAATTGGAGTCACTGCCTGATTAGAGTAATGTGCTACCATTTCCTGAGGTCCATCTGCTTTCTGCACAGGCTAAATAAATCAATTCAATGGGAATGTTGTGGAAATCACCATCCTTCAAGGGAATCTTTCAAGTATTTGGTGATGACACTCTGCACCTTTACTCCTCCAGTAATGCAACATGACTTTGGGTTTACCATTTTGGTAGTTAGGGCAGTTCTAGTGGCTTCCTCTTGACTAACTTTATACCTTAAAGAGCTAGAGAAAGAAGAACAAACCACACCCAAAGTGGGCAGAAGGAAGGAGAGAACAAAGATTAGAGCAGAAATAAATAAAATTGGAAGTAGAGAAATATCAACAAAACTAAGGGTTGTTGTTTTTTGAAAAATAAACAAAGTTGACAAACTCTAAGCTATACTAAGAAAAAGAGAAAAAAGATTCAAATAAATAAAATGAGAAATGAAAGAAGAGACATTACGACTGATGATACAGAAATAAAAACTTATCATAAGACACTACTGTGGGGGCACCTGGGTGGCTCAGTCGTTAAGCGTCTGCCTTCGGCTCAGGTCATGATCCCAGGGTCCTGGGATCGAGCCCCACATCGGCTCCCTGCTCAGTGGGAAGCCTGCTTCTCTCTCTTCCTCTGCCCCTGCTTGTGTTCCCTCTCTAGCTGTCTCTCTCTCTGTCAAACAAATAAATAAAATCTTTTTTAAAAAAAAGACAACTACTGTGAACAATTATACACCAACAAACTAGATAACCAAAAAGAAATGAATAAATTCCTGGAAACTGAATTCCTACCCAAACTGAATCATGAAGAAATAGGAAGCCTACACAGACTCATAACTAGTATGGATATTGAGTAGATAATCAAAAATATCTTCCAGCAAAGTTTAGGCCTAGATGACTTCACTGGTGAATTTTACTAAATATTTAAAGAAGGTTTTTTTTAAAGATTTATTTTTGTTTATTTCAGAGAGAGAGCTGGGAGGAGGGGCAGAGGGAGAGGGGAGAGAGTCTCAAGCAGACTCTGCACTGAGGACAGAACCCAATGTGGGGCTCAATCTCATGACCCCGAGACCATGACCCGAGCTGAAACCAAGAGTCAGATGCCCAACTGACTGTGACACACAGGTGCCCCAAATACTTAAAGAAGTATTAACATTGATCCTTCTCAAAGTTTTCCAAAAAACCGAAGAAGGGGGGCGCCTGGGTGGCTCAGTCGTTAAGCGTCTGCCTTCGGCTCAGGTCATGATCCCAGGGTCCTGGGATCGAGCCCCACATTGGCTCCCTGCTCTGTGGAGAGCCTGCTTCTCCCTCTCCAACTCCCCCCGCTTGTGTTCCCTCTCTTGCTGTGTCTCTCTCTGTCAAATAAATAAAATCTTTTAAAACAACAACAAAAAAAACAAAGAAGAGAAAATACTACCAAATTCATTTCACAAAGCCAGTACTACCCCCATACCAAAGTTAGAAAAAGACATCATAAGAAAGGAAAGCTACAGGCCAATATCCTTGATGAATACAGATGCAAAAATCCTTAGCAAAATACTAGCAAATAAATTAACTGCAGTTTATTTATCCAGTTCACCTACTGAAGAACACCTTAGTTGCTTCCAGGTTTTGGCAATTATGAATAAAAGTGACTATACACATCTGTGTGCAGGTTTTTGTGAGAATATGTTTTCAAAATTACCAAACTGTCTTCCAAAGTGGCTGTATCATTTTGCATTCCCACTACCAATGAATGAGTTCCTATTGTTCCTCAACCTTGCCAATGTTTGGTGTTGTCAGTGTTTTGGATTTTGGCCATTCTAATAGGTGTGTAGTAGGATCTCATTGTTTAAATTTGCAATTCCTTAATGACATATAATGTTGAGTATCTTTTCACTGCTTATTTGTCATCTGTATATCTTCCTTGGTAATATTTTTCAGTTTTTTTGCCCATTTTAAAACTTGGGTTGTTCATTTTCTTATTAAGTTTTAAGAATTAATTTTATATTTTAGATAACAGTTCTTTATCAAATATGTCTTTTGCAAGTATTTTCTTCCAACCTTTAGATTGTCTTCTCATTCTTTTGCAGAATAGAAGTGTCTTCTATAGAGTAGAAGTTTGAAATTTTAGTGAAGTCCACCTTAGCAATTATTTCTTTCATGGTGTTGTAACTAAAAAGTCATCACCAAATGCAGTGTCATCTAGATTTTCTTCTATGTTACATTCTAGTTTTATACTTTTGTGTTTTACAGTCAGGTCTATGACCTATTTTGAGTTAATTTTTCTGAAGGCTAGAAGTCTGTATCTAGATCCAAGTTTTCAGATGTGCATATCCAGTTGTTCCAGCACCATTTGTTGAGAAGATTATTTTTCTCCATTGTATTGTCTTTGCTTCTTTGTCAAAGATCAATTGGCAATACTCATGTGGGTCTATTTCTGGGCCCTCTATTGTGTTTCATGATATATTTGTCTAATCTCTAGCTAATACTACATTTGATTATGGTAGCTTTTTAGTAAATTTTGGAGTGGGGTAGTGTCAGTTTTTCAACTTTGTTCTTCTCCTTCAATATTGTGTTGGCTCAATATTTCAACCTGAAACTACAACTGGGTTCAAAATAGCCTTCTCCCATTTATTCTGGGTCTTATGTCTCTCCATATAAACCTTAAAATCAGCTTGTCAATATCCACAAAATAATTTGTTGGGGTTTCAGTGGGGATGGTATCGAATCTACAGATCCAATTGGGAAGAACTGACATCTTGACAAATTTGAATCTTCCTATTCATGAACAGGGACTATCTCTCTATTCTTTAATTTCTTTCATCAGAATTTTATAGTTTTCCTCATATAGATCTTGTATATATTTTGTTAGATTTATACTTAAATATTTCATTTTGGGGGGTGCTAATGTAAATGGCATTGTGTTTTTTATTTCAAATTCCATTTGTTCATCACTGGTATATAGGAAAGTGATTTACTTTTGTATATTAACCTTGTATCCTGCAAACTTGCTGTAATCTTCTATTAGCTCCAGGAGGTTTTTTTTTGTTGATTCTTTTGGATTTTTTACATAGACAATCTTTTTATTAAAAAGACAGTTTCATTTATTTTTTCCAAACTGTGTATCTTTTATTTCTTTTCCTTGTTTTCTTGCATTATCAAGGACTTCCAGTATAATGTTGAAAAGGATAGAAAAATACAAATTTGAAGGGATACATGCACCCCAGTGTTTATTATCAACAGTAGCCAAAATATGGGAACAACAGCATTATCAACAGTAGCCAAAATATGGAAAGAGCCCAAATGTTCATTGACTGATGTGGGAAGATGTGATATATATCCAGTGGAATATCACTCAGCCATCAAAGATTGAAGTCTTGCCATTTGCAATGACTTGGACGGAGCTAGTATGTCGTATGCTAAGCAAAATAAGCCAGAGAAAGACAAATACCATATGATTTCAATTATATGTGGAATTTAGGAAACAAAACAATGAACATATGGGAAAGAAAAAAAAGAGTGAGGGAAGCAAACCAGAACAAACTGAGGTTTGATGGACGGACGTGGGTGGAGGATGGGCCAAGCGGGTGCTGGGTACTCAGGAGGGCACTGTTGTGATGAGCACTGGGTGTTACATGTAAGTGATGAATCATTGAATTCTACTCCTGAAACCAGTATTACTCTATATGTTAACTAACTAGAATTTAAATGAAAATTCGGGAAAAAAAGAAAAGGATTGGTGAGAGGCGACATCCTTGTCTTGTTCTTTTTTTTTAAGTTTTTATTTAAATTCCAGTGAGTTACCATACAGTGTAATGTTAGATTCAGGTGTAGAATTTAGTGATGCAACACTTGCATACAACACCTGGTGCTCATCACAATAAGTGCTCACCTTAATTCCCAGCACCCATATAACCCTCCCCTTACTCCCCTCCCTTCCGGTAACCATCAGTTTGCTCTCGAAAGTTACGAGTCTCTTTCTTGGTTTGCCTCTCTCTCTCTTTTTTCCCCTTTGCTCATTTGTTTTGTTTCTTAAATTCTACATATGAATGAAATCATATGGTATCTTTCTCTGACTGACTTATTTAGCATCATACTCTCTAGCTCTATCCACACCCTTGCCTTTCCTTGTTCTTGATCTTAGCAGGAAAGCTTCTAGATTGTTGCCGTTAAGTATCATGTTAGCTGTAGGCTTTTTGTGGTTATTATTTATCAAGTTAAAAAAGTTCCACTCTATTCCTAACTTACTGAGATGTAATCATTTTTAAATGTGTCTTAGTTTCTTAACTCTAGTGACCTGTTTTGGGTTTTTTTTTTTTTTTTGATGTCTTATTTAAATTCAGGGATAGCGATATATTACATTCAATCTCCATTCCAGGGGAGAAACTTGAAACTACACTAGGAAAACTGAAAGCCAGGAAACAGTTAAGTTTCTCTCTTAGTAAAACAAAAAGAATGAAAAACCTTTATGTATAGCTTTGCACAGTGGCAGTATCGTAGCCAGTGAGGTTTATCCGAGGCACGATTATTGCTAATTGAAAAACCTTTATATAATATTGTAAATAGTAGACTGCAATGAAGTGTAGGATAATTATGTAAAAAGCATTCATATTCTATGGTTGTATCCACTGGCTTAACTTATTTTATATGCCTTTTTTCTTGATTATCAATAAATAAAAGAAAAAACTTAGAAAATAGTGAAAAGAAAAACAAATTTTAAATTCAGAATTTCACCACCCAGAGATAATCGAGTTTAACACTCTGAAATAATTCCTCTTATTTTTAAAAAAATACATACTATTTGCAAATATATTATAAATATATTAAGATTCACATATAGTTAATTTTGTAACATAGTTTTACATTATGGATTTTTACAGTTAAAGGAGCCAAAATTTTTCTTTTTTTCTTTTAAGATTTTATTTATTTATTTGACAGATAGAGACAGCCAGAGAGGGAACACAAGCAGGGGGAGTGGGAGAGGAAGAAGCAGGCTTCCCGCCGAGCGGGGAGCCCGATGCGGGGGCTCGATCCCAGGACCCTGGGCCCATGACCTGAGCCAAAGGCAGACGCTTAACGACTGAGCCACCCAGGCACCTCCCAAACTTTTTCTAAATAACTTCTAAAACAATTTTTGTGAGGGTTTAATATTCTAGTTTGTAGTTTTTAAGATCTTTAAAAACTGATTTGAGAAATTAAAAACTTTATCATTGTATTTTAATTTTTTGTATATAGAACGCTGTGATAAACATCTTGAGATGCACACGCCCACACACACACAAACTCATTTGAACTTATGTCTGTTTAGTTTCTTAGTACAGATTACTAGAAGTGGAATGACTGAGTTACAAAAATACTTAAGATTGTTTATACATTTGCCAAATTTAATGATTCTTAAAACAATTTGGCTATTACAAATTTCTTATACCACAAGGAACAGTTCCTAGGGTAAAGGGATGAAATTAAAATTGTGAAGAGAGTAAAAATATGTAACATGACGGCAACACTGTACAACATTTGAGTCAGCCAAGAAAATATGAAGATTTCAAAGAGTCCTTTTCACTTCAGCTGGAGTGAGATTTCCCAGGTGTCCTATGTTAGGCTGTTCTATTCTCAGGTGGGCTTCCCCTCCCCCTCATCTGTCTTCACATGCTTATAAATGGAAACACTGGCTTTCTCTACAGTTTCTCTGAGTATAGCTGTCTTAATGTGTTCAGGCTATTATAACAAAATACTGTTGACTGGGTGGCTTATAAATAAAAATTTATTTCTCAGAATTCTGGAGACGGGAAGTCCCAGATCAAGGTGACAGCATGGTTGAGAGCCTTTGGGATGCAGACTTCTTGTTTCCTCACACGGTAGAAGGAATCGAGGAATCTCTCCGGAGCCCTTTTTATAAGGGCACCAATCCCATCCTTGAGAGCAGAGCTCTCTTGACCTGATGAGGACCTAATCACCCAAAGGTCTCCCCTACTAACACCATCACCTTAGGGGTTAGGATTTTTATGTATGAATTTGGGGGAGAGGGGACACAAACATTCAGACCAGAGCTGTGGCCTTTGCATATCAGTGTCTATTTGAATAACAATTGGGTGTTCTTAGCTCAAGAAACTGAGGGTTTTATTTTTTTATTTTTTAAGATTTTATTTATTTATTTGAGAGAAAGAGCACAAGAGCGGGGAGGGCCAGAGGAAGAAGCAGACTCCCCGCTAAGCAGGGAGCCCGATGTGGGACTTGATCCCGGGACTCCAGGATCATGACCTGAGCTGAAGGCAGTCGCTTATCCAACTGAGCCACCCAGGCGCCCCGAGAGGGTTTTAAATTATACATTTTATATGCGTTTTAAACAGCAAACTTTGGAGAGAGAAGGGAAACAAAAGACTATCCTTCTTTTCCCCTACTCCAACCACAAATCAATCCTCCCTCACTGTGTGAACATTTTGTAGTATATTAAGCCTTGGGGTTTAGAATAATGGCTTAGTTTGATTAATGAATCGGATTAGTCTGGGGAAAAAAACAAGGTTGAAGGCATTATTTATTGCCAGATATATCTTGTTTTGTAAATGGAAGTGCAACTGAACTTCTTGTTGCATATACCTGGGGTGCTTTGAATCATTAATCACAGCTGTCTTCCCTGCATCTAGGGGTTCCCAGCAAGTACTGGCGTTCCCGGCCTGCATGGTCCAAAGGGCCACCTTGCCGATAGTAAGAATACCATTCTCCGCTCATGCTGATTACAAAACCCAACAAATTTTCATTTAGCTAGTCTCCTGGGAAAATTATTTCCAATTGTTTAGTACAGTTTTCTTTATTGCTAGCCACTAGGCTGTTGTAGCTTAATGAAAGACAGAAAAAGGAGCTAGAAGATAAGTAATTTTTCACATAAGAAACAGCCTAGAAGCATTTACGAATGGGAGCAATTTAGAACATATCCCTTCCTACGATTTACAGCAAAGACCAGGAAGACCGGGGTTACTGCCTCCACAACTGGCCCCTGTTTCTTTTTGATTGTTTATTTCCCAGATGAAGGAATCAATAAACTCAAATGGAATTCAAATGGATAAACATCACTGCCTGAGTCGCTCAATTTGCAGTAGGCTCCTGAGGATTTTGCGTTAAATGGTAGCCTTTTGTCCTAGGAAAGAAAGTTAATCAAACTGTCCTACAGCGTCCCAACAAAATGTCTGTTTTGTTCCCAGAGCATGTCTTACACAGAAGTAAAAATGGTTTGCCAGTTCCAAAGCTCCTGGCGTTCAGCAAAACTCTGCAGTAACCCCACATCTTAAAATATATTTCTTCCCTGAGCCATCTTTTCGACCATTACTTCATTCCTTCAAAGGTAACCATGACTTTTTCCCTTTTCAGTGTTCCTAGGACCTGCATGATCGATGACTCTTCAAGACCTGCATGATCGATGACTCTTCAAATATAAAAAGGCATTGCTTGTCACCTCAGCAGAGACTGTTTGTCATTGTGGTAAAACTGGTGGTTCTCCACCGGTTTTGCTGTGAGGTTCAAGTGACCAAGACTTAATGAAGTAAGTGGCATTATCATGCTAGTACTTGAAATCTAAACAGATTTTCTTTAGGGGAACTCTAACAACTCATAATTAAATGTCAGGAGGAGGGGCTCCTGGGTGGCTCAGTTGTTAAGTGTCTGCCTTCGGCTCAGGTCATGATCTCAGGGTGCTGCTCAGCGGGAAGCCTGCTTCTCCCTCTCCCTCTGCTGTGTTCTCTCTCTCGCTGTGTCTCTCTCTGTCAAATAAATAAATAAATCTTACAAAAAAAAATAAATGTCAGGAACAAATAAAACACCAGACAATTTAAAAATAAAATGGAAAGAAAAAAAAACTTTCGATGTCAACCTTTAACTTAGAAGAAACTTAGGTCCACATGGACATTTATGTAAGTTTATAAAAGTTTTTCCAAGCGAAGCTGAACATTTGCACATGTAGTGCCTTCGGGAGCAGTTGTCTTCTGCCTAGCTGAGATTTTAAGTACTGCTACTCTCAGTTCTCCAGGGAAACCACTTACCTTAGCTCCAGACTGTTGGGTAGCCCGAGGCTGGATACAAGGAGGAATCAGGCCTGTTAATGAATGCCTGGGTCTCCTCCATCTAGGACCCTAGAAATCAGGACACAGGTTGATGTTTATCACCCAACCAATTGATCCCACAGGGTCAGCACAGACACTCCCAACTGGGAGACTTATTTCTAGGACTCTACATTCATGGAGAGAACTCTGGAAGAGAATCGCTTTTTCTGAAAGAGCTAGAAAATGAATATGAGGGGAAAGAATTGATCAAGTTCAGTGATACCTATTCTTTTACCCTTGATTCTGGATCTGAGATAGAGCCTGGGACTATGGAAGACAGAAAGAGCCATGTTAGGAATAGGTCTCTGGTCACAGCCTGAAGCTGTGTGACCGTTTCTATGTTCTCTGGCCTATGATCTCACTTCAAGTTGAGGCTGGGTACTGCCAAGTAGCACCTCAAAGTTTCACATTCTATCTGTCCTTGAAGTCTGTGTGGGGAGCCAGTCACATATCTTCTGTAACCCCACAGAGTAGGAGAGGCTCGTTGAGTCAGAATTTTCTCCAGGATGTCCTTCACCAGCCCTGAAGGGGAACACAAGGGGAAACCCAGCACAATGCAAGGAGACCATCCAAGCTACAAAAACAGAGAGCACGTATAGCAACAAACGGTAGCAGAGAAATCAAAGCCAAGGGCCAAGAATTGACGGGTTTACAACTCTTAGATGGAGTTTTTTATGAAGAGCAAGAGAAAACTAGCCCATGCTTATTTTAAACATTTCAAAATGAACCCAGAGCATCTTAAAGTATATAGTTTAAGAGATGAATACTAAATATCTGTTACAAATTCATGGACTTAATGATTAATATAAAACCAAGAGCCTAGTCTTCACAATGAATTCTTTGTAATGCTCTACACAAGGCTTCCAAACAGATGCCAAATATGCACCATTAAAAATAACACTGTTTAGCCTACTTACATCAGTCAGACAACTGCTGAAGGCAGTTTGCTGCTAGCTGCTGAGATATTATGTAACTGGGTGGTTGTATCTGTCTTCGTGCCAGTCGGTCGAAGACCATTTTCTCGAAAGATATTTGCTTATTTTTCATTCCTTTCAATTTATAGCATGATTTATGATCAATGATCATAGTAGAAGGTTCTCTACTTTGCAAATTATTCCCAGCATTCTGCTGTCACTTGGAGACCTGACAGTCTCTTCCCTCTGCCTGCTGGAGGGAAGGTACCCCAGGAAGACAGGCTCATTTGACATTCAGCATTGGAAAGATATATTTTCTGCATGAAAATCGCATCACATTTCCAAACCCAAAAGAGCTTTCGTATTATCTGCATGGGCTTGTTCACATTGCCGTTCATTATTGGAAAAACAGAGACCTGACTGTGATTATTACATTTCACTCAGGTTTTGGAAAGTTTAAAGAAATGTTAATTATTTGAGATGTTAAATGATAAAAATGTAGCTTTTTAATATAAAAATGAAAGTGAATACTTTTTAGGTTTGAATAATAAAAGCAGTGGTAAAGCATAGAAATCATAACTAATAATAGTTTTTATTATATAAGGTAATACCCTTATTATAGAACGTATAGAAAATACAGAACAGTACAAAGAAAATAAAGCCTACTTTGAATATCATAGCTGAAGTTTATAACTTCAAATGTTGTAGTATGGTCTTCTCATTGTATTTGTAACATTTATATAATTTTTAAAAACTTGTGATCATGCTATGTGTACGATTCTGAAGATTCATTGTAGATCACTATCGTCCCATATTAAGTACTCTTCTAAAACATGCTGTGAATAGTTATGTAATAATTTACTGTGTGTTTGTAACATTATTTAACAATCCCCTACTGATATTTCCAAAGGAGAAATAGATAACATCAACTTTTCTTTATCTCATTCCGAGAAAAATAATTTCACATAATTGTGTGAGGTAAGAGTGAAGTAATATATTAATATCTGGGTTATGTTCTATTCTAATTCTTAATATGTAGTATCAAAATAACTTTGTATCTGCAATTTTCTCGTTTGAGCATATTTCACTAAAATTTATATCATCTGCCAGGATTTACTCCAAATGCTTTCATTAATATCAATTTTACTCTAAAATTGGTGTTTAGTTTTTTCACCCCATACACATGTTTGTGTGTATATATACATATATACAAATATATTTGCTTACATATACATATATATATGCATATATTTGTGTATATATATTTACCGAGGGAGGGGTGTGGGTGGGGGACTGGTTAAACAATGCTTTAAATGTTTGTTTTGATTTTTATTTGTTGTTCTTGTTTTGTTTTTGCCTTTTTTAAGAGGAAGAGCATCTGCCATTTAAAGGCACTTTTCTGTGCATGTTAGGTGGACACCTTGGTCACCTGGATGTAGGTGTCTTCTTTAGGGAAGTCACTTGACTGGTGTCCCTTTGATAATGTAAATACAGTTGATTCTCATGACTCACGATACTTATGTTCTATAAAGTCACCACAAACACTAAATTAGTAAATACTGAAACACTGCTTCTAAGGCAAATTCAGGGTTAGGTTCTCAAGAGCCTCTGGACACAACATTCTTGCTAACTGATCGAAACATATCCTTCTCTTATGTGTTTCTATTTCAAGACAACATATTTAATATATATTGTTGATTCATTAACATTCAGCTCATGGCAGACAGCACTTTCATTTGTGCCCGAATGAAGCTTGTCTAACACACGTAGTTGCTCGGTAAGACACAGCACAGGCTTCTTGTGCTTAGGTGCACTACAGAGAACTTTAGCACTATTCCTGGGGGGCCTTTAAACCACCAAAAAAAGGGAAATCACCAACAAATACACAAAAATGTGGAAACTGTGGCACTGACAGACCACACAAAGGATATTTGCTTACAGTCAAAGAGCTGAAACATGAAGGCAGAGTTGACCTCAGCAGGAAATGTGTGCATTGGGCAACTCAATTCTTTTACTGCTCTATGCATGTCTATGAAGGATAATGAAATCCCCAGGAATGCTGATTTTAGGGTTACAAGTAAATTTTATTGAGTATGCAATTCACAAATGCAAAATCTGTGAATATTGAGGATCAACTATTCTAAGAAAGAAGATTCCCTCTCACATAAAGAAAGGGCACAATAAAATCCTGTGTGGCTTGACCAAGTCTGCTCTTTCTGCTTCCCCTTAGGATACCATCTAATGTCTGGGGAAGTTTTGCATATTTGTAAATTTCTTTGGTCCAAAGAACTTCCTGGGAACAGAAGAGTGGAGAAGTCCATTCTTTCCCTGTTGCGGTCCAACAGTTATTAAACTTTATCTTACAGATGACCAATGGTTTTAATTGAGTTTGTCTGCCAGGAAATTTGAAAGGCCCTCTTGAAGGGGAACTCACTGTAAGGTCTTCTGGATGGGTAGTCTGTGCTCAATATAGAAATCCTTGTTTGGCATGGAACAGGAGTCAATTTGGAAGAGTAGATGAAACTGGCATCTTCTGATCTAGGTACCCAAGTATTGGGGCACCTTTGGGAACAATAACCATGTGAATATAAACAATAGAGCTGTGGTGCACCTGGATGGCTCAGTCAGTTAAGCGTCTGCCTTGGGCTTAGGTCATGATCTCAGGGTCCTGGGATCAAGGCCTGCATCCCTGCAGTGGGCTCCCTGCTCAGCGGGGAGTCTGCTTCTCCCTCTCCCTCTGTCCCTCCCCCTTCTCATGCTCACTCTCTCTCAAATAAATACAGCTTTATTTTTTTAAAGATTTTAACTGTGGCACCCAGGATTAGGGCATTGTCCCCCACCCCAGAGTAGAGCATTTAGGGAATGGGATTATTCTCTCTAAATTACCTGTTATAGTACTTTTGGGCTCTTTAAAACAACAGAATTCATTGAATTTTCCTAGTTTTCTTCCTGAATCACTGGCCAAGATTTCCTGCTTCGGTCCAAAGGAATTTTGAAGGACTCCTGAGGCTTAATCCTGGGAATATCCATTGTAATTGCTTCAGATTTTTTTAGTCTTTTGGGGGATGTGGGAATTTGCTTGTTTTGCAAAAATCCATTGCCTTTTCCAGGTTTTCTTTCTATCTTGCTCTTTCCTCTTCTGATAAAATTTTAATTGCTTGAGTGCTTAGAACATGGTCTTGGGTCCCTTCCTGCCACTCACTTTCACCCCAGTGCTTTATATCTTTGACTCTCAAAATTAGATCTCTAGGGCCTCCTTCTCTAAGCTTCTGACTCCATATAAAACTGCTTACTTTGCATCTCAGCTTGAGTATCTAAGAGGCATTTTAAATCAGAACCATCCAAAACAAAATTTTATTTCTACATTTTCAAGCCACACTTGTTTCTCTTCTCTGTCTTTCCTATCTTAGTGAAAAGCATCACCTCTCATCCAACTGCTCAAAACCAAAAAAACTAGGAGTGGTCTTTGATTTCTTTCTTTACTTCATCTATCATATGCAAATCAACAGCAAGTTCTGTCAGCCTCCAAAATATGCCCGGTGTGTCTATTTCTCTCTGCTATCTTAATGGCCAGTGTTCTACTATCTTAGTCCTAGCCAAATGGTTGCTTGCTGGGATGATCCCACTTGCCTCCTACGGGCCCTCTTGTTACTCTCTCTTGCCTCCTTTCATCAAACACACAAAAACAATTTTTATAAAATTGGATCATATCACACCTCTGTTTACAACCTTCTAATGGCTCAAATACATCACTCAAATATCACTTTCTCAGTGAGGCATTTCCTCAGCACCTTTTCTAATGATGCCTGACCCCTTTGGTGGCCCTTTACCACACTACCACTTTCTTCTCTTTATTATACTCCATTCCACTGGTATTATTTTGTTTAGTCTCTTGTGTATTTGTGTATTGTCTGTTCTCCACTAGAACATAAAGGTAGGGACTCGCTTGTTCAGGGAATATTACAATACCTTAATATCATGCTTAAAAGATAGTTGGATTTTCAAGAGACAATGGTTCAATGAGTGAAAGAAAATCAAGAAATCCCAATACATAAAAAAAGAGCTCTGAGCAAAGTTGCTCTCCTTGAATAGGAGCTGAGGGTGGGAATGAGTGGTGGTGATAGTAGACTGACCCCTACCTGAGCTTCTCTTCTAGTTGTTCCTGAAACTCTTTGGAGAAGAGTAAGAAAACCAGGGAAAGTGTGGGGAGGGGAGGAGCCAGCAATCTGGAGACAACTTGGTCAACAATTTTATTTTATTTATTATTTTTATTTTTTTAATTTATTCATTTGAGAAAGAGAGAGAGAGAGTTGGGGGAAGGGCAGGTTGAGAGGGAGAGAATCTCAAGCAGACTCCCCCCTGAGCCAGGAGCCCGACGTGGGGCTCCATCCCATGATCCTGAGATCATGACCTGAGCCGAAATCAGGAAGAGTGTGACGCTTAACCAACTGAGCCACCTAGATGCCCCTTGGTCAACAATTTTAAAAAGAGTTTTAGAACCACTAAAATGACTCAGTAAAAAAAAGCCCTTAACTACAGTGTTTATTCATGGCTCCATATATTAGTTGCAAAATGTATTTTGATACAGTGGCCTTAAATAGTTAAAAACAAAAAAACCAAAACTTTCCTTTGCTGCAGCCAAAACATTTTCATTGGATAGTTTTGTGGTAAGCATTTGAACATTGCTTAGGGCAGCCATCAGCCAGGCCACCAACCCTCAAACTAATCAGCAAATAGTCTCCAAAAGTTGATAGTAACATTGGGAAAGCAAATTATAAGCATGGTGTTGCCTTTTGGGATCAAGTTATTTACTTTACCACTGAAATTGTAAATGAATCACCTCCCAAGAAGTTCCCTGGTTTAGAAAATTGCATGTAGTACATTTCTTACCTGAACATTAGTAAAGAGATTATATAATTAACAATGAGATATGTAATTTTAAGAGATGAGATAATTATAAGAAAAGGAGTTAATTTCTCCTATTATCCAAGAATAAATTACCAACATTTAAAAAAATTATTGATTTGTAGGACTACCTTTCCCAAGGCATTTATATGTCTTGACCTTACATTAAATAAATGAGTGATATTCTCAAGGGACTATGTCTTGTTTGACAAAAACTCCTGATACTCCTTTAAGCCATAACGACACAGGAATTCTGCACAGATGGTGAGACTCCCTCACAAACCCCAAAGCTCTATTCGGCTCCTGCTGTAATGAAAGAACTAATTACTTTAGATCGTAGACTTCCTGGTTGCTCTTGAGAAGCTGATATTTAGGATGAAAAATAAAAGATTTCCAAGGAATTTTGTACTTTAAAATTTATGTGAAAACTTCATTTAAAAAATTATGCTTAAATATTTCCGAATAACGTTTTTACGTAAGTACTGTACCTGCAAGAATAGAATGATAAGTATTGGAAAACAGACCCACGCCTTGTAAGCATAAGGACAATACAAATATTGATTTGTGGACAGTTGGAAGTAGGAAAAGAGAGGAAACCAAATAAGAACGAACCTGGACTTTTCAGCACACGACACCAAAAAACCCACCTCAAGCTGACTTAATTCTTAAAGAGGCATTGACTGGTTCTCGGAACTGAAGTCCCAGGAGTAGAGCTAGTTTCAAACACAGCTGAAACTGGGAGCACTAGGGATGTCCCTAGGTTCAGTTTCTCCTTCTCTCTTAACTTTTCTTGCCCTGTGGTGACTTGATTTTCAGCTGCACTTTGCAGAGCAGGGGCGGCTGCAAGCTTCACACTTTTTTTTCTTTTTATTATTTATTTGGGAGAGAGTGAATGAGAGACCACTAGCGGGGGGGGGGGGGGGGGGGGGGGGGGAAAGGAGAGGGAGAAGAAGGCTCCCCGCTGGGCAGGGAGCCATTGGTGGGGCTCGATCCCAGGACCCCAGGATGACGACCAGAGCGGAAGGCAGATGCTTAACCGACTGAGCCACCCAGGCGCCCCACACTGTTTTTACTACAAACCCGTGTGAATGGAAAACTGCATGTTCCTCTCCCTCACCTGTTCCCGGAAAGTGTCCGTGGGTCTTACTGGCTCTGCCTGAACCAATCACAGCAGCCCAGGGAATAAGCGCACAGGTCAGAGAGGATTGCCAAGAGCTAAGAGAAGCCAGCCTTGGGCAGGTCAAAGTTACAGGACAGGGACTCAGCCCCAGGGGAGAAGAACGTGATGCAGCTACTGAGAGCAAGGCTCTGTGAACTTGGGTAAATTTCTTCGACTGAGCCTCGTTTCTTCCTGGATAAAAATGCCTAGTTCATAGTATTAAAACGATTAATCAAGATAACATAAAGCGCCTAACAGAGCAGTAGACTCTGGATAAATTTTAAAGGTGAATTAATTCTTATTCCATTTCCTTCCTGGCTTTGGAGTCTGTAAGCATAAGCAGCAATGACCATTATCACCACTAGGTGGCAGTCGTGTGCTGGGAGGTAATGGGCTGGCTTTTTGGTTAGTGGAAAATTAAGAATTGGCTGAAATGAGGATTGGCAGTTGGACGAAAGCGGGCGTCCAATTCCTGCTGCACGGAAACCGGGCTGTGTGACCTTGGTCAAGGTCTGAATTGATTTCTGGCCTGGATTTCCTCAAGTAAAACTTAGAGACTAATTCTCCATTTGGCTTTCTAACATCTTTTTGATTCTATAAAAAGTGAATCTTGTATTTCATAGTAAAAACCGCGACTGTAATATCGGAAGCCTAAAAAATACTCAACAGTCTTGGTTGTTAATATAAGCTGTTTTAAAATATGACTTTATGAGGCGTAATCCATTCATTTATTGCTAAATCGTTGCTACCCCGGGAGGCCTGAAAGAGTTCATGTAATTTTGTAAGGTGACTAATGGGCTCAGAGAGATGCTCTTGAGTTATACACAGCTCAGAAAATTGTCCTCTGAGGCACACAATTCAGAAACCTCACTATTAAAAAAAGTCTCACTGAGCAGACTTCAAAAGTATTTTCAGTCATGTAATTATGTTTTAATGCTAGGTTCTTAAAATGACTTGGAAAAGAAGTAGTTCAGAAAATTTCAGGTCTGAAATGTGTTGGAAGTATCTGGGGCAGCAGGAGGATGAATCAGGAAATGGTGATTTAATTGGGTTTAAGAACAAGAACGACTCTCCACTTTTGCATGAATCAAACCTTATAACAAAGTTGAAATAAGATGATGCAATAAAAATTATCATTATCTGGTATAATATATTGTGGGAGGGTACAGAATCCTTTACTACAAGGAAGTTGTATGCTGGTTCCACCTTGGTTAGCATAAAAATCCTTGCAAAAGGAGACCCAATTGAAATTCTAAGGGTGTTCACACGTTTCTACATTCCATGGAGATGTGGAACAGCCTAGTCTGAACACTTGACCTTTATTTCTCAGCATGCTCTTTTTTTCAGGATAAAGCCTCCTGAATTTTTAAACCTGGAAGGTGGGGGGTGAGGATTTGTTGGAGAGGTGAGGATCTGATGAGTTCTCAGGTTTCCTTCATTCTTTATAAATCCAGACTGTGCTTTACACAGTGCCTTATAAAAGGGGAGAGATAATTAAGGTATTTATTTTGTTATTTTATTGTTGTAGAAGCATGGGAAAGAATGAGAGCTGTTTTGTTTTTACCTCTCTTTTTTTTGCTCCCGCACTTTATTAAAGGAGGTAGCCAGGACTTGAAGACCTTTTGCCTCTGGGTGGTTGTTGGGGGTCTAAGCAGATAGCCCCAAATTGCTTTAAGGCCCCAGCAGTGTTTACAGACACAGCATGCTGGGCCCTACTCCCAGGGTTTCTAATGCGGCAAGTCTGGGGCGGGGTCCAGGGATTGGCATTTCAAACCATAAGGGTACCTTTAATAGTGATGCTGCAGGCCAGGACCGCGCATTTGAGAACTACTGGGTTGCGGTAACCTTTCTTTCCGGCAGCCTGGAAAGCTCCCTTCTCTTTCAGAGGCCTAAGCTTATTGAGGGACATGCTGGGGAGTATTTGTGTAGGGAAGGGATAGGCGAATGTGTCTGTTGAGGGAACATGGGAAGCTCTTGAAACTGAGGGAAAGGGCATTCCCAACGCCCAGGAAAAACATGGAGGTCTGTAGGTCCTGAACTTCTTGAGATTCAGACCCAGGTCCTTACCGGTGCCCCAGGGCAGGGCTGAGCTCAGTTGAGAATGAGGCTTGAAGGAAAGCTGCTTGGCCCGGAACCGGGTGAGCCGAGCCCACTCCTCAGATGGACCGTTGACAGTGATAATCTGAACCATGCGTGACACAGAGAGACTCGCTAATTTTCTGGGCCGCAAATAAGCCTCCCAGATTTTTATGTAAGTCCCGGGAGGAGAAGACACAAACAACGGAATTTCTTGCCAACTCAGTGGCGTAGGGGATGGCAGTCAGATATGATTCGATTTGGAGAAAATAGATATTTCTCGCCTACCCAACTTTGAGAAAATGCCACACCCACGACACGGACTTCTGGCTTGGAAAAACATAATCCATATGTATTAAGTACTTGAGGCTTCAAACGATGTTCTGGCCCTGCTACAGCTCTGTGTTCACTTGGGAGGCAAGGGGTGGGGCTTCTCAGCACAGCTGTGCAAATCTTGCCCAACACCTGGCGGCCGAAATCCAGGCAGGCTGTGAACAAAGGGTGACTTCGTCTAATTTTCTAGTGGACACGCACCATTCGTGCGTCACGGTACGGCCTGTGAGTATACTACACGGGAAGTGTTTTCCTGTTGACTTCCGTGCGGTTTCTACTTTCCATCGTCATTAAATACCCTCCCACATTTCTCCGGCATGTGTAAATACTTTTAAATTAGATCCTTAGAAATGGAATTGCTCAGCTACCTGAGATTTCCGCCTGACTTCTCCCACAGAAATTCTGCCAATTAGAGATACAGATAGTGTTAGAAGCAATTTGTTTTATTTTTAGCAGGCAAAGACGTCTCAGTGTTTGGGCCATCATGCCGGGGTGTACATGAGCCCACACAGGTTGCTCTCCTCTAACTTCCAGTTGAGAGATACTGTTCTGAGCAAATGGAAGAAAAATTAGAGGGGAACGAGTGGAGGATTGCTACAATAGGTACATTGGAGCGGGGATTGGGGTGGCATGCCTAGTGGCTTATGTTACATGAAGGTACTGATTTCCTGAGGGGTGAACACAGGAGAGGGATGTTCGAAGATAGAAAATTGTTAAGGATTAGCTTGTATCTCAAAATTAAAGCTCAGCCCAATCCCATTTCCCGTTAAGAAAAAAGGGAAAAACATCCACTTTCTTCTCCCTGCGACCCAGGGCTCAGATGATGTGTGTTAAGCCTCATTCCGGGTTAAATAGCCTTCACAGGGGATCACATGGGAATTTAAATATCATTGCAGCATTATTTCAATAGGAAATGGATTTCTCTTTCCAAAAGATTGACTTAAGTATATGCTTTTGGTACCTGACCCCTTCTCAGGAGAATGCCGTCTGTGGTTTTATTTATTTTTTTAAGATTTTATTTATTTATTTGACAGAGCTAGAGTACGAGCAGGGGGAGCAGCAGGCTCCCTGCTGAGCAAGGAACCCGATGCGGGACTCGATCCTAACACCCTGGGATCATGACCTGAGCCAAAGGCAGTTGCTTAACCGATTGAGCCACGCAGGTACACTCTGTGGTTTTCAAGCTCAAGCTTGAAGGACCCTGGCTCTCTGACTTCAGTAAGCACAATTAAAATGGCTTAGTTGAGAGGAAACCACGTTTTAAAATTTCTGAGATGCTCCACCACGTCTTTACTGCAATTCTTGTGTTGGGGTGGTTTGTTGTCATTTTAAAAGCTAGGCTGTTAACAGTATTATGTGCCCTGTCGTTTTCCCCCAGGACAGTTCTGTGGCAAACAGAGCCCTGCAATCTCTGGCCACCCGGGGTGTCGTGAGGAGGCTGAGGGAGGGGGCCGGCAGCCCCAGCTGCAGGAACTGGTACGTTCCTGACCTGGTTTTTGAGAATATTCAAGGACAAAGCAGGGACACCCAGACTCGCTCCAGCCCAGCTAAATAAGACCATGTTCCTTTTATCATTTCATTTTAGCAGGATTTGAGCAGCAGGTGAAGCGCCTTTCAAAAGACTGTCATCTCCGAGGGAAGTCATCTGTTTTACATTAATTGTCCATTAGTCTCCAAGCCTCCATCCATTAAACTCCTCAGCCACTCATTATGTATATTGTGCCCGAGTCCTGCTGTCAGCTTTCAATGCAGAGCTGTTTTTCCACATCTGACTTAATTGCTCTAAGTGCCTGGTCCTTTGAGAGAGCGTTGAGGGTACCAATTAATGCAAACTTCCTTTCCTTGGCAGGTTGAACAGATAAGCCATGGTGAGGACAGTTCCGCTGCTGTTTACTCTAATTTATTAGGGACATTTCTGCTTTACACTCACACAGTGGGGATGTCATATCTGTACCGCTCTGTGTGCCTGGTAGACTTCTAGATCTGCTTTCAGTGGGCTTAGTTTTCTATAGTGAAGATGCTCCATAAATTTCCGATCCATCCATGTTACTGTGATAAGGGGTTTAAACTCCATTTTCTTCTGATTGATTTAAACATGTAATTTTTAAATGCATATGGCACTCTGAAGAACAGCTTGGATGAAACTGATTTTGCTGATGGAAAAATTAAGCTTTCATCCTTTCAAATCACAGCTCTAGGGGTGGCAACTCAATAATGTAATTACTGGGGCTGCTTTATTATAACTAATTCACCACCTTGAGCCCCACGGCTGCTGTTTTGGAAAAACACATTTAAATGGAGAGAGGGCAAAAATCATTAAGATAACCAATCTTGGAGTAGTTTTTAGAGATTTTTGATAGGCATGGAGGGATATAAAAGTATGTGGGACTGAGAGAGAAAGAGATTAACAGATTATCTTCAACTCTGTATAGAAATGCCAGAAAAACATCATCCTATTTATTCTTTTACTTTGTTGTATTCTTAAGTTTTGATTTATTCTTTTACAAAATTGTACCAGATTCCCAACTATTGCATTTTATACGGTTTGTTAATATTAAAAATAGCTGGTCAGCTAATGTAAATTCCTTTCAAGATATGGTAATGTGTCTGTGAATTCAAATTCCAAATAATGACTATTGTCATTAATAGATTTTATTTCAGGCTTTAAAATCTTTGCCCGGGTTTATCTTATCACGGAGTTTATTAATAAATGGCTCAGTTAATATTTGGTAAGTACCCGTGTATTGGTTTTGCTTGATTACATTTAAGCCATACCAGAAAAAGTGGAGAAGGAGAAGACTACAAATGCATCCAGACTGACTTAAATTACAGAGTATAATGAAAATCAGACAGAATTTTGTGTTTTCTATTTCCTGAACATTGTTGGGAAAATATCCACTTTGCCATCAGTGAATTATTTAGACCAAAAATAAGCAACCACTGTGGGAAACATTTGAAGTGGGTAAACTCTGCCTCTGAGGCTCTCTGCCTCCCTTCCAAGGGGTCCCTAGCATGGGGGCACTCTCCCCTACACTCCTCCCTCCTTCCCATCTGGGGGCCAGTCCTGCCTCACATCTCAGAGGGCCCTGGTGAGTAACCAAGACAACTACCAAGATTTAGGATTTTGACCCTTTCAGAAGGTTCTCATCTTCATCTGCATCATCCTTTTCTGTCAAGATTTTTGAGCAGACTGTGTACAGAGTGTGGGGAGCCTCTAGCAGTTACATCCTCGCAAATGGTGATCTTCCCCTTCTTGATGGACTAGCTTCCCTGATCAATTCTACAGGTTTTGTTTCTGTATCATGGGCCTAAAGGGTGGCCTCATCCGTCTGTCTTTATCACCCCCAAGCCCAGGCTAATCTATTCCTTCAATAGTCCATCCCAGCTGTAGGCTACTCTTTTAAAAATCCTGTCAGCTTTTCTCTCAACAGTTTTCAGGAAGAGAGTTTTGGAAAATACCAAAATACAGTCTAAAAAATTTGAAGGTGTATAGTAGGGGTTAAAAAACACATATACATCCTTTTGCCCTTCAGGATAATGGTCCTTGATTCTAGTTAGCTTTCATAGTATGATTTGTATTAGCCAATGATTAGACTAGAGTAGCAGAATTGTAGGATGCTGGTGCAGCTTTATTTTGATTCTGAGTCATCATCTTTTACATCATCTTCTTTGTTAACTGTTTCATTTGCCTGGGGAAGTGAGTCTGAATTTTCATCCCAGTGTTTTGCTTCAAAGTCTGTTCACATATGTGGGATCTTCCTGGAAAAGATATTCTTTCCAAGGTCATGCCCTTGTACTAACTCCCAGATATCTGTTTTAAAACGCTTTTAATTATGGTTGAATCTCTTCCCACCCTTGGCAGACATACCATAGGGTAACTGCTCATGAGTCAGGCCCTTAATTCCCTCACCATGAGTGTAGGTGGAACCTGTGATCTGCTCCTACCCGATAGAATGTGGCAAAAGTATGGGATATCACTCCTGTGATTATTTTATATAACAAAGGTGAAGGGATTTTAAGGATATAATTAAGGTTCTTAATCAGTTGACTTTACTTTTTATCGATTTTTGTTGTTTTTTATTTTCATTCCAGTGGAGTTAACATGCAGTTTTATCAGTTGACTTTAAAAGTTAAACAAAAGGGAATTTATCCTGGGTGGGCCTGGCCTAAGTAAGCAAGCCCTTTAAAAGAGTCTCTGGGCCTTCCCTCCAGTTAGAGACTTGAAGTAGCCTCTCTCCATTGCTTGCTTGCTTTCAAAAGGCAAGCTGCCACGAATTCTGCTGCCATGAATTCTACTGCCACAAGGAAATGAATTCTGCCAACAACCTGAGCTTAGAAGCACATCCTTTCCTAATTGAGCCTGCAGATGAGAATACAGCCCGGCTGACACTGATTTCAGCCTTGTGAGGTCCCAAGCCGAAAACCCAGTTAGGTCATGGCCAGATTCCTGACTCGCAGAAGGTATGAGATAATAAGCGGGTGTTGTTCTAGGCTCCTAAGAGTGAGGTAATTTGTTATGCAGTAATAGAAAACTAATACACCACCCCTGTAATAAAAATATTTTGTTGTTTTTATTATCTAGTATCCCTCATATCACTATTTACATAGATATATCTCTGCATACAAAATCTTCTTGCACTTTATTGCTAGAAAATGTACCTGAGTCATACCCCAGGCTCTAGAGATGACTTATATGTAACCCTTGTGTCCTACAGGCTTTGCCCCAGAGAACCCAAGAACAGATTTGGTGGTTAACGTGAGGATAGTTCCTTTCAAGGACCTGGGCACACCTGGTGCCTTCACTACCTTCACATTGGAAGTTCTGACATTTCTTTCTCAGGAGCCCTTTCATCCAAAGTTACCGAAAACCTCAAAGAGATTTTTTTTTTTATGTGGGTCATGTTTATCATCAACTGTAATTAAAATTAAAAGGGAGCAACTTCAAAACATGAGAATCCACAAGCACACATCCCATTAGCTGTCAGAACAATGACATCAGCCCTTGTCAGGAAGCCTCTGGAAAACCTCACTGTTCACTTGTGAGAGAACGAAAGTAAAAAGGTAAATAACATCAGAGCATTATTATAACTGGGCCTTGTGGAAGTAAGACCCCCAGGCCGCAGTTTGAGAACCATTGCTTTCTATCTTCAGTTTTGTCTTTGTTCTGTTTTACATGGCATTGAGTTTTTCCCACTTCTATTGAGATGTAATTGACATATCATATTGCATTAAATTGTATTAAGCAAACTCAAATACGTTTACAAAACGTGAGGTAAACATTTTTAAAAATGAAAAACAAAACAAACCAAAACAAAACTAGCTGTGTGATCGTTCTGGTCATTCCTCGCTTGCCACACAGATACATCATGGGCTCTTCTCTGCTTGGTTCTGTGCCCGAAAGCTGGCTTCTACAGATAGCACCGAGGCTCCTGGCCCTCTGGCTTCCAGCCAGTGTTGGCCAATGGAAGGATGGGAGGGGAGCGAGGTTGATGGCATGCATTTATCCCCCTCATCCCTGCCACATGGCATTTTGACAGGCAGCCCCTCTGCTGTGGCTCCAGCTCTTAGCTGGGCTCCAGTAACCCCATTCCTTCCCTTCCCCTTCAGGGGTGGGGTGGCAATGGCTTCTTGCCGCTCTTAGTCCCTGGGTGTCGCACTGCACCTGTTGGCTTCCCTAATTCTGCCCACATTCAAGTCATGACTTTATGTTTTTTCTTTTTTTTTTTTAAAGATTTTATTTATTTATTTTATAGGGAGAGACACAGCGAGAGAGGGACCACAAGCAGGGGAGTGGGAGAGGAAGAAGCAGGCTTCCCGCCGAGCAGGGAGCCCGATTATGTTTTTTCTTTTGACCTCTTTTGATTCTGTTTCCTAAGGGATCTGGCTAATAGGGTGACTTTAGACAAGTGCCCTCAGCTAGCAGGTCCTCGGTTGATTTGTCTATAAAATAAATAAAGGGCCTGCGCAGCATTTCCCAAAGCGATTTCCACACATCAGTCTCACTATAGTCCTGTTTGTATTCTGTGATCAAATATGTTTGGGAAACACTGAATATAATGTCCCCTTTTGGAGAACCACAATTTATGGCACCATATCAAAAGCTCTGAGAGGTCATGAAGTAAATAAACCTGTTTAACCTTGCTTAACCCAGCATTTCCCTAACACAATTACTTATGAGACCACTGTTTTTGCAGAACACCTAATATCATCTAGAAAACTCTGGACCAGGTCATCCTCAGGTCTGTCAGAACTGGCATTATCTCATTATATGGAAAGGTCTCTGTATGCATAGTCTTAATGGTGGGACTGTTTTCTGGTTGTTCCTCTATCTTGAAACCTAAAACACTCCTACCCATGGGGCTCAGCTTGCTCCAACTACAATAATGGTGGAAACCCAGCCCCAGCCTCGCTCTCAAATGTTCAAGAAAAATGCTCCAGTGAGAGACTGAATGCCCCCCAGCAGGTCCACCTAGGGTCTCTTTCCACTTCTGTCCATCCATCTCCTCCAGCTGGCACGGAGATTGGGAGATATGAGTGGAAAAGAGCCCAAAGCCAACTTGTGGAAGTTACGGAAAGTGGACTCATGGTACTGTGACCTCAGTACCATGTTGAGCTACTCTTCTGACAGTGACTTTGTCATGGTAAAGAAGAATTCCTTTCATTAAAATCAAGATTGACCATGGAATTTCAGAAATAGCTGAACGCAAATGTACATGAAATACAATGTAATCCAAGGACACTTGAATGTGGTGGTGCAAAATGAGGTGTGAGTCCTACAGAAACTCCCCAAAGGTCTGTAGATGTCATGAACAGCAGACTCCTGGCAAGTCTTGGGGTTCCTCCTGGCTTCTTTTTACATTAAGTAGTTATCCTCTTGACCCGTTTCTGGAAAAGCCAACGTATATTGCCTCATTTCTTATTGTCCAAAGCTCCAGCATCAGGCTAGCCCACTCCAACGCGAAACAAAGTTGGGGACCTAGTCCTGGGTCCAGGGTTCAATCCTGACTGAACGAAGCCAGTTTGCCTGGTCCTGTTCTCTCTCTACTGACAGATTTCTGAGTGGACCCACTTCTGGCCAATGGGACATGTAAGAGGACTGGTGTGTTGAGGGGACTTTGGGCAAAGTTGTCCTTGTTTCTAAGAAAACAAACACCAGAAACCATGCTCCCTTTTTGCCACCCAGTGGTGTTTCGTTTCTGGATGTCTCACTTGGGAAGGCGGTGGCCATCTTGCTCCCATCAGGAGGAGATCCTGAAAATGGAATGGATGCTGAGGACAGCAGAGCAGGTGGGAGGAATTTGGGCAGGTACATCACCACCTCAGTGCGTACATTCCTTGTAGTTTTAGCCAGTTTGGGCCAGCGTCTTCTGTCTCTTGAAGCTCAAATCTTTCTGACAGATGCCCCTTTCATGGCCATTATTTTCACCCTCCAGTTCTTCCCAGGAGTCCCCCGTGAATGTGCAGGAAGTTGCAGAGAATTAACATTGCATTTCTCTGTTCACATGCCTCCTTCCTCCTGTGCCCCAGGCACGCAGTGACAGCGCCAGCACCGCCCCTGGCAGGACGGCCTGTCAGAGCCGCTCAGGAGTGCAGTCAGGGAGGACAGCACTTGTCTGGGAAGGACATCCACTGAGCATTTCTGGCAGAGGATTTTGGGAAGAAAGACAAACTCACATAATTTCCATGCTTCCAACAGATTCCCTGATCCAGTTTTCCCTGGGCACACACTTTAGGTTATTGTGCCGACACACACACTTTCATGTATGCCTGGCCACTGTAATATCTCTATCTTATTTGGAACTTTTGGAAGGTGAGGACTTTATCTCTGACATGTGTCCCCAGTATTTAAGACACAGAAATGTAAGTTATGTGCATTCAAGAAACACTTGAATTCCTACCTGGTTGTATTATAAGGAAAGAGCTGCATGACCAAATGAGCCCTTGCCTTGTATCAGTCAGGGTTCAATCTGGAAAACAGAAGCCATGCTAGGTTTTCCACTGAGACGTGAGCGAGGAGTTAAGGCTTGCACACCATCAGAAGGGTTGGGTAGGTAAGGGGCAGAAGCTGGCTCTGGGGACGTCTGGAAGTGCAGGAATCCCAAGGGAAATTGGGGCTGCTGAAGTGATTAAGCTGCCCCTGGCGGATGTTTCTCAGGACCACCCCCCACCCACCCCAGCCATCAAGGACTGGAGTGATTGCCTGCCTGCCTGCCTGCAGCTGGTGCCAAGGAAAACTGGTTTCTCCATCCCTACTGCTGCGGTCATCTCACGGTAGGGGGGTGGGGGCTCTTCACGGCCAGATCTAAACTGGAGGAACGAAGGGAAAGGATTTCTGGGGAATGAGGTTCCTGGTTTTTCACTGAGACATGGAGAATTGTGGGGGAGGGAGTGGATATCACAATGAAGCCAAGTTGTCAACAGACAACCCAGCACTCCCACCCAGATCCTAATAGGAAGTAAAATCAAAACAAAAGCAAGAGCAATTGATAAACAACTCTCTTTAAATTATACCAAGGACAAGATAACTCTGGCAAAAGCATTTGATATTCAGGGAATTGGGCAGGAACGGAGCCTTTTTTTTTTTTTTTCGATTAAGTAATTTCTTGCTCGAAACTCACTCAGGCGCCTGGGATCTGACGCTCGAGCCAGATATAGCAGCATCCATCTCACTGACACTTTCTTTAGAAGCTTGAGATCTGGAGCAGCTTTCTGAAATCTGCAACTCTAAAAGCTGGTACAATTCAGTAAAAAGCTACACATTTGCTTGCAGCAGCTTTAAGTACACAGTAAAATGACAGAAACGATTTCAACCAAGAAATTAACCAACTTTCTTTCTCCTCTTGATTTAAGAAGGAAGAAATAGCTTTGGAGGAAAATGGCAATGCTTCTAAATTTACACATGAGTTCACACCTACGCACTTTTCTCCTCGTGATCGTCACGTTTAGAGCTAACCTGCTTTTCTAAGATGAACCTGGGATGAGGGAGAAAGAAGAGTTAATTGACCAGAAACTAAATGTATTATGTACGAAAGACTGTGGTGTTTCTAGAGGAAGCCTGATGCTTTGGTTAAGAGGAGAGACCCAGTTACAGACCCAGCCTCTGGGAAGCCTCCAGAGAGAAATCTGCAATCCCTTCCATGCATGGGTTCTAGAAACTTCCTAGGTTCCTGCATTGCCTGCCAACACAAAAGAGCACCGGGAAGTCAGAGGCCGGGAGAAGCTGATTTAGGTATATCCACAAAGTGATGACTCCCTGGAAGCTCTGGTAAAATAATTGAGTGTGGAGCTGACAGGAAGAGCGTTAAAGGAAATGAAGTTTGGGGTCAGTTACTCGTTATTTTCCCTATCCCTCTCACACATTAGCATAGGTGATTGAAAAAGGACCATCCGTGTGTGTGTGTGTGTGTGTGTGTGTCTGTGTGTGTGTGTGTGTGTGCAGATGGTGGTAGGTGAGGCTGAAAGGCTGCTAATGACATTCTACGGAGTCAGTGAGACCAGAAACATGCAGGCCACAGTTTTGACTGCCCCCCATCCAGTTCTCAGACTGGAGCCCTGGTTCCCGGGGCCTGGCATTGACAGCATGTCCCTCATTGCACCTTTGGGCAAGAACTTCTACTCAACTCAGTACCTTGTACCCTGGTCTGGATAGTCACAGCCAGGACTGGGGACAGCTGCCTCCTCCTTTACACCCGTTCTCTCTGAGAGGCGCCATCCCCCACCATCCCCTGCCATGCCTCTCCATCCCCCGCCACCCCCCTAATGTTGCTCACGCAGCGACTCTGCCATCACTTACCCTGGTGTCCATGTGCCTGGCCCAGTGGAGCTGAGCACAGTCTGCACAGGGGACAGCCCCCATCGGCAGCAACGCCCACTTGCTGGCATTAGCGTGTGGGTGCTCACAGTGACTGCAAGGTGATGCAGATTGAAATGGGTTCTCCAGGGTTTTGAGTTAAGTGCTTTCTGCTTATGAGGTTATTTTCTATCTTTTAAATAGAAGAAAACAAGCGTGCATGGAAGAATGTACTTCAGTGCTTAATGGGGGAAAAGCCTGATTTAGGTAAGTAGATCCCCTATGAGGAAAAATTAGTATTAATTAGTATATAATTAGTATATGTGATAAATCTTGGGTATCATTCTTTGAACTATAAATGTTAGGGCTTACACTAAAAGAGGACACCCTATCCACATACTACTCAAGCCTCTTAGTGCACTGATAAACATATTCACTTGAGGAGAATTAAGAGATCTGCCAAAAGAAAAAAAAAAGATCTGCTTTTGAGCAAAAGAATAGCAAGACAATAGCTGCCATATTGTACAGTTTTCCCAAAGCAAATATTTTCATAGGAATTATTTATACTTTGTATTACAATTATTGGTTTAGTTTTTAAAGATACTGCTATGAAAATGGCCGTAATTATGTTATCTTGGCATAATATTTTATTTTCTGCTTTCACATCTGGCCATTGGTATATGCTGCATGCCCTGCTGTGCTAAGTTCAGGGGTAGTAAGAGGCCAAACGAGCAGTGACTCTTACAGCATAGAGATTGTTTAGTGAGCACGGGATGCCCTCACAAGTCTATCCCACCCATTCAAATATGGGCCACCGTCCAAGAAAAGGATAATAGACGGTGAATTGCACGGTGCAAAGATAATCGTCTATTTGGAAAGCAGCTCTGCATACCCAGTGTGTGAGCATCCTCTGTGTGTGCTCAGGACAATGCAGTAGGCATTGGCTGAGGTAAAATGATCACAAGACGAGTCAGGCTGTGTGTCTGCTCAGCTCCCTCAGTGACCACCTGGGAGTCAGTCTCCCCCCTGTCCCCAGGGACCTTGCCTGTACTTACAGAATGTTTATGGTGCTGGGGGGCCAGGTGCCCTGCTGAGTGATTTTCATGAGGTGCCCAAGGCCCCTCAGGACAAACTGGGTTGTGAGGCGGCCGGGGCTTGCATCCTGGCCCCAGCAAGTACTATCTGTGGGTGTTACTTTAAATGAGTTGTTCACTCTCTCTATTCTTCCGTTTTCCTCACTTGCGAAAGGGGTGCCTCATGGGTTAATACAAGGAAAATGCTTGGCGCAATGTGTTACACATGGTAAACACTCGGTACATTGAATACCACTCCGACTTTCTCTGCAGAGGCCCTGCCTGCAAGCAGCTTATGATCTAACTGAAGAGGGAGAAACCTACGAATCTGTCCGAAAACAAGTGAGACTTGCAGCAGAGCGCAAAACCCAGAAGAACTAAAGAAAAGGAGAGAAAAATGAGGGTGTGAGCCGGTTGGGGCAGTCTTTGTGAAGAGTGGGATATGGTAGGAGCTTCCAAGAATGGGAGGAAGGTGAAGAGACGGTAAAGAGAAGGAGAGATATTCGGGCAGGGGCGGTGGGGAGCCAAAGCCTGGGGATGGCAATGACTGTGGAGGACCGCAAATGGTGAGGAAACCAGCCAGGGCAGAGTACGAATCAGAAAAAATGGTACCCAGGGGGATGGAGAAGCAGACACCAGCGTGCTACTCCCAGCTAGCCACCAGCCTCGTCCTGAGGGGTTCTGAAAGGATGCTGTAGGGCTGTGATTCTCCAAGTGTGGTCCCAGACCAGCAGCTTCAGCATCTCCTGAAAATCTGTTAGACATGAAAATTCTCACCCCTCTCCCCGCACCTCTTATCCTGCCCCTGGCCTCCGAGACCCACTGAATCAGAACTCTGGAGGTGGGGCCTTCCGGTCATTCTGATATACAATAAAATCTGAGGACCACTGGTGTAGTGGGTGGCAAGAAGCCGCCTGTTCCCACCCCATCCTACCCACTCAAGCAGGTTCCCCTCTCGTGCACAGCCCCAACACAGGCTGATTGGGGGCTATGCCTCAAACACATTTTCTTCAGCCTGAGAGAAAAATTCCAGAGGATGAGCCATGAACCTGAAGAAACACATCCCTCACATCTCAGGTGACTTTCAGATATCGCATCCCAGAATCTGCCACTGATATCTGGAAGGGATTGTACACTTTAGTATCTGGTAAAGTGCATCTTGGGCCTTGAACTGCTGGAGGAAGATTTTGGCTGATGGCTGGTACATTGCAGTTATTAAGGGCTTCGTTTCCTTGCAAGGATCTATATAGAACACTTTATCGTAGAAAATATTGTAATGATTTAGATTTTTCCAGAATAGGAGGAGGCTGTAATACAGTCTTCAACCCAGTCTAATCCACTTTAGAAACTGACACTCCGGTGATGGTTTTTCTGAGACAATCCAATTCCATCAGCCTCATGAAGGCCTTTGTATTATCAATGTCTATGACAGCTTTTTAGTCTTTATTAAACGCTAGACTTGAGCAGGTGGCCATTTGGAGGATGGAGTGTGCTATTTGCCATTAAGAGCAAACAAATGGCTCTTGGTTATAAAAAGGAGCATTTGTGGGAGGTAGAGGAGGTCACGTGACTTCCCTCAGGAAGGACCTCTAACATCTACTCTAAGAATTTTTGCACACTTAATTTCAAAATGCAGGTGATAAAACAGATAAATTACATTTATTGGATTCCTTCATTTACCTTATTGAATTATTTGATTGGTGCTGAAAACATAGACACAAGTCTAGATTCATTCAAGGGTCTCCTGCTTCTGAAAGAATTCCAGAGTATTTTAAATTGTATTTTTTTTTTGTCTGATGCATAAAATAGTTTTCACCTTAGACATAGTTGCCTTTCAGAGGAGTATCTGGAATATACAGACGGGGGTGCTGTGGGGGAGCCAGACGACAGAGAATGGGGCAATAATACTTAGAATCTTAAATTCCCACTTCCATCTATTGTGTAGGTAAAGGAAAGTAGTTTATTATGTGCCGCTGCAAAACATTCATCGAAAGGCCTAGAGGGAATCACGGGCATCCCTGTGTTCCTTTGCCCAACTGCCCTCCCTTTCTGCAGCATTGGAAATCTATACAATTTGACAAACAAGAAATTAAAGCAGTGATGCGAAACTGGCCTCTGAAACTCTTTCGATTTAAAATTCATTGCCTAATGGCTAGGACAGAATGGGAAGTTGTTTGTTGGTTAATAAAAATTCCAATGAAAGTCATGTAAACTGGAGTTCATGCACCAGGACATACTATTCTTTTCAGAGCTGAGAAGATGGGGAAGAGGAAGACAAAGCTTTCTGCAGGGTCCTTCACTTCCACTCATCAGATCCAGCCAATCGCCCGAGCCCGTCATGTCTACCTTGGCACTGATGCTCTTAGAAGCTGCAAGTCTGACATACAAGGGACAAAGCAGGTTTCTGCTTAAAAGTCACCTCCTCGGAGAGACATTCTTCTCTGGGCTTTCTAAAATCTTAGTCCCTCCCTGTCTCTCAAGCCCCCTACCTTACTTTGTCTTAATCATTCTCATCACAAGCTTATAGTTTATTATACTCCCATCTATCTAGTGTCTGATCCAACTTTAATGTAAGATCCACAAGGGTGAGAACTTTGTTGAATTCACAGACCCTCGAAAAGCACTAGGCACATGGTAGACCCTTAATAAATATTTGATTAAAAAAATAAAGGAATCAGTTATCACCCCCCACCCCCGGAGAATCAATGAATCCTGTTGCTGTTCCAAGTATTATGATTAGTGATTTAATAAGTTTAGCTTTCTGGGAGTTTGAGCTGAGAGTGAGAGATGAGACTGAAACAGAAGCATGCAGAAAGGCTCAGGAAAGTTGGGTCCCAAGGGGAAGAGGCCAGCCTGAAGGCCTCTCCACCCTCAGCCAATCCCTGCTGTCCGCAAGATGACCCTAAATCATGACACAGTTTGTGTTCATTTTTCATTTGTTTATCATTCACTCATGTACGTATTGAACTACTCCACTAACCTATCTTTTGTGCCTAGCATATGTCAGGCAATGCTGGATGTACTGAGCACAGAAATATTTATTTCACCATTGCTTCCTCTTTTGGGCCAAGCATTTATGATTTCACACAGGGGTGATGTTTAAACAGAGGCCTAAAGGATAAGCAGAAGTTTTCCAATAAATGTCACCGTTTTCCAACTCTATCTCCCCCTCACTCCCTTGAGTCTTGATCATGCCCCCTGGGGACCCCTCCCATAATTAATCTCAGAGACCCCTGCAACCCTACTTCTTGCATCATGGTGGATGAAGCGATAGCCTGCCTGATGATGGCTGGTTGTGACCCTCCTGTCCCAGTTTGCTCCAGACAGGACACTGTGGGACCTTGGTCATATTTCTTAACCTCACTATGCCTTAGTATCCTCATTTGAAAAATAAGAACTTTAAACAGGATCCTCTTTATGCTACTTTCTAGTTCTAGAATCCCTCGAATGATGACACTTAGAAAAAATATTAACAAAAATATTTAAAATTAAATCACCTCAATTATCTGGAAAGCTCTGTTATCCTGGAAATGTATCCACAGAGAAAACCTTGTTCTACCCGATAATGCTGGATAAATGAGGTATTGCTGATGGTCCTCAGTCTCCCCAGTGTAGCTGGCAAAATTAATTTAACCTTGTGAATGCCCTCTTTGTATGGACTGGGCCAAGTGAGTTTTTATAAGATCCCAGAATATCTCCTGACACACCCCGAGTCTGAGTTGCATGGGTGTGACTAAAGAATGCCCTCTTGCTTCCCAGAATGGAAAGCCCTGGACAATTTCTAGTTACTTGGTGAAATCTAGGAAATTATACAAAACTGAAGCTATCATGAAGGGATTCCACCCCCCCCTTAAGATTCTGTTAACTATAAGTACAAGTGGCATAACTCCTTGGGATATATTACATTTCATTTCTAGAGCTTGTTAAAAGTCACATGTCTACCTCTAACAAAGAGGAAAACAGTGGCCTGGTAACTGCATGAGGCTCTGATCTGGCCAGGAGCCATGTACAGGGAAGTCTGAGCAGGTATTTCAGGGCTGCTTCCTGCGTAAATGCAAATGGGCTACAGCTTGCTTCCACCACCTGTGTACCAGGGCTTCGTTGTGGATGATGCTGGTGCTCTATAAAGACCACCACCAGTTACTATGAGATGGGGGCTGGGAACTGCTCTGAGATCAAGGTCATGTTGTGGCCTTCCGACTTTCTCCAAAACTTTGACATAAAATCAAATGACCTAGGCCTGTTATCATCATGTGATGAGGACTTTTTCCTTTCTAAATTCAATTTTTTCCCAGATAAAGTGACATAAGTGCAATCAGTTATTGATTTGACAACTCTTCCAGTCAAAACAGACTGCTGATGTGTTATTTCTCTTGTCCCGTTAGACATTAAAATTTGCTATTCCTTTCAATTAAATCTGGGACCAACATGTTTCTGGCACTCAGTTTAGTTATTAAATAGAGGAAACTATGCTATTACATAACTGAGGGGATTTCAGCCTTTTACAAAGTTTGATGTTTACTATCAAAGACTAAGAATGCTAATGGAATCATAAATTTGAGTTTTAATGAGAATATGAATTTTAATTGTTTTGTAGAAGTACTTTTTTCTTTAAATACAGTTTAAGTTACAATAAGATATATAAACTTTTCACTTTTCAAAATAGCAAAGGTCTGAACATGGGATAACACACTCCATTGTGGAAGGTGTCAGGGAGACAGGTGCTCTTACATTGGTGGTAAGAGCCTCTCTGAATGGCATTTGGGGAAAAACATCAAAATTAAAAATTTGCATAGCATTAGGTGTGGTTGAGTGAAGCAGGCATGAGGGTGGGGAGAGGGAGCTGGTGCAGCCTGAGCAAGGCAAAGAGGGGACCCAGCAAGAAGGAGAACAGGCATAGGGTGGCAGCCCATGAGCAGAGCGAGAAGGGCATCTAAGTGGAGGGATGTCTGTAACAGCAGTCCACTTCAGGGCTCCAGAGCCCAAGTGGGATGAGGGGGCAGAGGGCGGGGCGGGGGGAGGGTGGCCCAGAACAAGGCATTAAAATCCAGCGGAAGTTCAGTACAGAGTGTCAGTCCTAATGGAATGAGGCCAGTGTCCCCACTTCGAATTAGTAAATATACTAAGGAGCACATGAGACAGGATTCTCAGTGTTGGAGAATGGAGTTACGGATATGGAAAGGAAAACTGGAATGAACCCTGCAGTGCTGGATTGGAATTGAGAATATTGGTGTGAACTCATGGTCCTTAGTATATAGAGGTAGTTATAGAAAAAAAATGTGATGTTAATATATATGTGTGTGTGCACGTGAGTGTGTGTATGTGTGCACATATATAGATTCCCTAGTTCTGTCCCCTCAGAAGGCCTGCGAGCTGGGACACCTCCGTAGCAATGAACATATATGGTGCCTAGATTTTGGTTTGTAAATAATTTTCTGTATGAAAAAAATCCAAAAGTCCTTGGATAAAGATATGATACCTGGGCTGGGGGCAGAGAAAGGAAAAGCTGAGCCTGAACATCTCATGATGCAAGAAAACAAGGAAGTGATCAAAGGATGATCTATGAAATACCATGCCAGCTTGAGTGGATTCCCACTGATTAAGGCTGGAATAATGTCCACATGGCAATAAGTAATGACACAAGTAGATTATAACCTATTGGATGAACTAGAAATCCGTGAGTGCCTGATGATACAGATGCATGAATGAATGAATTGAAAGTTTGAAGAGGAACGGGATAAATACATGGTTTCCAAATACCTTCCCACAAAATACTTACTAATTATGAGGGAAGAAAGTCACTTTAGCAGTCTGGTCGAATAATTAAGCAAAATTCACAACACCAGGCATAGGACAAACTGAAATCATGCAACACCTGGTAGCATACAAAGAGCATAGTGCAGCGAAATTTCAGTGAGGCCATAAAGATGAACACCTGAATTTAATTGTGACAGAACAGCAGACAAACCTCAACTGACAGACATTCTGCTAATAACTGATTTGTAATCTTCAGAAGCACCAAGGGCATGAGCAGCAAGGAAAGTCTGAAGAGGTCTTCCAGAGTGGAGAAAACTAGAGAAATCTACATGCAACATGTGATTCTGGACTGAATCTTTCTGCTATAAAGGACTTTGGGATAATTAGCGAAATCTGAATGAAAGCTAGGATGACCAATGTATCAGTGCTAACTTCCTAATTTTGATGGCTGTATTGCAGTTATAGAAGAGAATGTCCTTGTTTGTAGAAAATACATAATAAAGGAGAGCTGGGGCATCATGTCAGCAATTCACTTTTGTATAGTTCAGGAAAAAAAAGTTCTTTGCACTGTTCTTGCACCTTTTCTGAGTTGGAGATTGTTTCCAAATTAAAAGCTGAAGTATGTATGTAAAAATTCCACTTTTATAAAGAAGGTATGTATGTCGGTTTTTGTCTTACAGATACTTTCCTATGTGGAAAATGTTGTATGTGTACAATAATGTTCATTGATGCATTGTAGCAAAAGATAGTATATAGTAAGAACTGGATAAGTGGAAGGTTGTTTTGATTCTGTTCTTTGTTATACAGCCTATAATGAGATTACAGAGCCTGGGGCTGGGAGGGGCGGGGGCTGAGGAGGGCATCCTCACAGGGTGGGAACAGCTTGGCCTGGGTAGGCTGTCAGTGGGGGGTGCTCCAGAACAAGATGTCACAACTGAGTATAGTTCTCAACGTCAAAGGTATAAAAAACTGAATTTACTTTTCCCCTTGTTTATTAGCTAAGCTGTATACTTTACTTTGAACGTACATTTCAAAAGTTCATCTTGGAAACCATCATGAAGAGAAGGGAGGAGATCTTGTACAAGTAGTTCTTAATTCCAGCTGCATATTACAAAGGGAGCTTTAAACAATGCCCATTCCTGGGCCCCACACCCAAAGATTCTAATTTAATTGGTCTGAAGCTGGGTCTGGGCATCACCATCTTTTCTTAAAAAAATATTTTATTTATTTATTTAAGAGAGAGGGAGTGAATGGTGGGGGTGGGTGTGGAGAGGAGCAGAAGGGGAGGGAGAGGGAAGGGGAAAGAATCTTGAGCAGACTCTGTGCTGAGATCACAACCTGAGCTGAAACCAAGAGTCCGATGCTTAACCGACTGAGCCACTCAGATGTCCCTGGGTGTCACCAATTTTTAGAAGTTCCCTGGGTAGTTCTAATGTATACCCAGGATGGAGAACCACCTTCTGTCACCTCAACAGTGAAAGGTATACATCCAGTTTCCAGGACCCTAAAAATAGGCTCTTGGGAGTGGGCTAAATCACTTCATCTCAGACATCATCCATTCTAACTACAACCATGCAAATTTTCATGACTGCTCTGTGCCATCTACACTATTACTAAATATTTTGCTTCCAACTGACTCTGTTTTACTTAATTTTATTATAAAAAGAACTTTTTTAAAAGAATATATTACTGGGGCGCCTGGGTGGCTCAGTCGTTGGGCGTCTGCCTTCGGCTCAGGTCATGGTCCCAGGGTCCTGGGATCGAGCCCCGCATCGGGCTCCCTGCTCTGCGGGAAGCTTGCTTCTCCCTCTCCCACTCCCCCTGCTTGTGTTCCCTCTCTCGCTGTGTCTCTCTCTGTCAAATAAATAAAATCTTTAAAAAAAAAAAAGAATATATTACTGCTCTGTGTGGAAAATCAGGATGACTTGCCATAGAGAGAATGCAAAGGTAAAAGTAAATACTCAAATTCCCCCCAAATATTATTACATATTTTTTAAAATTTGAAAATTAAGTAAAATGATAAGAAATAAGAATAAGTCTAATCCATTTGAACAAAAAAGGTATATCTGAAATGTAGTTTCCCCATAGGATTAAAACTATAAGCAGTCATTCATAAAAGGCATCATTTAGTCAGATTTTACTTAGGTTAAGATGAAGATGAGTTTCTAGGCCGGGGAAATGATTGGATTTTTTAATAGTTACTGTTAGTAAGTTTGGAGAGACCCTACCAACGTGTACAAAACTAGAAAGAACATAAAGGACTATTTGAGCATTAATTTCTAATCCAAATGTTAGAGGCTTTTGTTCAATGAAATATGGTTTCAGGAAGTAATTTTGAAAGAGTTCCAGGTGCCACTAATATTAAGAATTACTACTATGGGGAGATATAAAATACATATACGCTACTGAGGCTGATTTATTCATTTAGGACATGTTTGTAGTTTAAAACAGGTTTCTCAACCTCAGCCATATTGACATTTTGTGCTGGGTAATCATTCATCATAAGGGCTGTCCTGTACATTAGAGGGTGTTTAGCAGCATCTCTAGCCTCTACTCATTAGATGCCAGTAGCACCGACCCCCCACCCCATCCCAAGTCGTGACAACAGAATGTTTCCAACCATTGCCAAATATCCCTTGGTGGGAGGTGGGGAGGGAAGGACAGCAAAATCTTCCCTGGTTGATGATCACTACTGTAAAAGTCAGGAAGCTTCCTTTGAAGAGGTAATTTATTTCTAGTAAATTATCCTGAAGTAACCAGAAATGTGTGTAAACTGTTGAGGCTTTTCTTCCCCCTTAAACCACAATGTTATTTATAATATATAGAAATGGAAAGTTGCCATAATGTTCAACAATAAGAAATTGCTTAAAGTACTTACGGCACGGCCATATGATGGAGTACCAGATGGAAATTACATGGCAGAGGCATAGTCACCATCGGAACGTTCAGTACTGACCCACAACATTTTCAGCCTCCCTGAGAGTCAGATGGAGGCCAGGTGGCCAGTGAGGCCACTGATAATGGAGTGGGAGGAATTGTGTGATACTTGGTGATAAACATGGGATCTTCTTTACCTGAGGGAGCTCACGGTCCTGCCATGTGTCAGAAGAAAGTGTAGGTAAGACAGTCTTCATACAGAGGGTAAAAATAAAAATAAAATAAAATAAAATAAAATAAAATAAAATAAAATAAAATAAAAAGGCCCTAAACACCTAAAGGAGAAAATTCTACATCCCAAACCTGAAAGGATAGAAATAATGGGACATACCTTTCGTGTACCTTGGACAGAGCACATTCTGTACAATTTAGTTTGGCACAAACGAAGATTAAAGATACAGAGCTCCGGGACGTTCTGTCACGGCTGAACAAACCCAGTTGTGAACATGGTTTTGTTGAAGGAGATTTCATTAGATTGCATAAAAGTGCCACCCCTGTTTAGGACTAGATGTTTTGTAATCTTTCTGCTCTATTTGCTGCATGAACATTCATTATTTTAGATCAAAGAAAACAGAGGAAACCACTCACACTCCCCCAGTGTCTCTCTCATTAAATTTAATTATTTTCCCAGTTCAGTCCTCTTTGTTCACAATTGTGTCCAGTGAGAGAAACAGGTCTGAGGAAACCCAATTATGTCTGAGGCAGTTTCAGAATCAGATAAAAGGGTTGGGGGCTGGAGCTTAAGAAAGGCCTGGTAGGAAATAACTCACATTTTTAACGACCTGCCATATTAAGAATTCTCCTCCTTGGGATTAGTTTTGGAAGCACTTTGCCTTAAATATAGGCATTTTCCAGTTTTAATTTCTAAAACTGGAAAGAATATATTTCATTCAGAAAGGAATGGAACCATTTTCCGTATTACTTTATAGTACATGAATTTAATTACAACATCAGGCAATAAAGGAATCAGGACGCATTCTGCCGAGTATTTTGGTAATATTGTGCAGCCACGGGTTTCACTTGTTTTATTTAATGAACCTATAATATACATATAAATGATGCCTTCAAACAGAGGATTTGATTCCCAGTTCACTGGGGAATGAATATACTGGTTATTATCAATGCATAAACCATGCCCAATTAAATGTTTCAGCAGAAATAATCTCATCGAAATGAAGACCTGACAGCACAGCTTAATGTAATTTATTTTACTTCTCAGTTGTTAATAGAAAATAAGAGCTTTGTGTTCCAAAGGCAAAAATAATGTGTTTTAAATTTCAAAGGAGTGCTAAAAATGAAAAATTAGTGCTATGTCTCATTCGCAGGCTCATCTTGACAAGAGAGCATCAACATCGCACACATATCTGAAGAGTCAGAGGAAGGCTCTGGAGTACGGCATTCTATGTCTCCAACGAGGCCTCTCACGCTTGTTAGCTACATGTGTCATGGTGCTGTTCATCTCTACCTGGGAAACAGTGACAGCCTCCCTCCCCTAGGATGCAGGGTGATGCAGCCATTGCTGTGTGGGAAGCTTGGAAAGAGGCTTGTGCAGAACTTCCCCAGAGAAAGGAAGAATGGTCTGGATCTGATTGTTTCCTGACGCGTTCAGGCATCTGGGCAGGACCTCAGGAAGGTGGGGACTGACAGTGAGCGGGTGGGGTGGGATGGGGGGAGACGACTCTCCAGGGTGCTGAAAGCAGGAGCAGGACTGAATCACAAATGGTTGAGTCCCCCCAAAATTAATATGTTGAAACCTAATCCCCAGTGCAATAGTCTTGGTAGATGGGACCTTTAGAAGGTGATTAGGTTGTGAGGGTGAAGCTCTCATGAATGGGTTTAGGGAAAAGAGACCCCAGAGAGCTCCCCTGTCTTCTGATACTACCATGTGAGGACACAGGGAGAAGACACAGGGAGAGTCTCTGAACCAGGGAGCAGGTTCTCACCAGATGCCAAATCTGCCAGCACCTCGATCTTGGACTTCACAGCCTCCAGAATTATGAGAATTATATGTGTGTTGTTTAAGCAACCCTAGTCTATGGCATTTTTGTTATAGCAGCCCGAACGGACTAAGACACAGTCTAAATGTACAGTATGATTGTTAGCAAGCAAAGTTGGTTTTGTTACTTTTTATTACAAGTTTTGGCTCATTTTTACTATGAAATATCTTCACAGTAGAAAATATAAATCATATGAATTAAGCAGAATAAAGGAAAATCTTAAAAGTGCATTCCTATCACTTTAAAGAAATAATCATTGTCAATATGTTAGAGTCTGTCTTTCCAGATTTTTTCCTGTGTATATATTTAATACTCTATTAAAAGTATGCATTTTAAAGATTATTCCCAATTTGATTTTTAAACTCAGTAATAGCTCAACATCTTTCTATATTACTATGAATGTACCTACATAACTTTTCATTGTTGCATACTATTCTGTTGTATAGCTATAACATGACTTATTTAAACAAGATGATTGATATTTCGTTGTTCCCATTTTATTCTGTTAAATGCTATTCCACAAAAATTCTTGTATTCATATCTTTGTACACTCATTTGATTATTTCCTTAAGAGAAATTAGAACTGATATGCCAAAGAAATGCATACTTTTTTAATGCTTTTGACACATAATGCTAAATTGTCTCCTGGGGTGAGCAGCCTCTAAAATGGACCCAGTGATCCTCACTTCGGGTTTTATAACCTCAAATGTATGAACTTTAGTGTGTGTCAGACTGATATCTCCAACCAACAATCAGAGAGGACTGGAGACCTCTTTCCAGCAGGGAAGTGGATCCTCACCTGATTGAAATCTGTGCCCCAACTCAACCCCTTACTTATAGTCTTGGGAGAGATCCTGAGCTAGAAGACCCAATTAAGCTGCACCCAGAGTCCTAACTCATGGAACTGGTGAGATAATAAACGTTTATTGCTTTAAGTTTTAGTCAGCTTAAATATATCCTCCCAGCACCCCAAAGATTATTCTAATTGAGAGTACACTAGATTTCAGTGGCATTCCTCAATGTGACAGCCAAAATGTCTCCAGGTATCGCCAATGTCCTCTGGGAGAAAAATCATCCCTAGTTAAAAACCATGGCTCTACACCCAAAGCAACTGGCTAAAGACATTTATATGCAAAGCATATTCTAGTCATTCTTAAAAAAAGGAAGAAACAAAGGAAAGGAGGGGAAGGAAGGAGGGAGAGAGAGAAAGAAAAAGAGAGAGAAAGAAAGAGAGAAAGAGGAAGGAAGGAAGGAAGGAAGGAAGGAAGGAAGGATAGAAGAAAACTGACTGACCTAGGCCAATCTCTCAAGGCACTCACATTTCAAACAAGACACTACAGACATAAAAATACACAAAATGCTTGATATCATGGAATTACATTCCACATTCAAAAGAAAACTAGGATCATCTTTCAACTTTTCTTTATCAAAAAGAAAGATAAATCTTAATATCTTTCGCATGAACCCAAGTTGAGAGACCAAGGTCATTTCTAGATTCTATTTATTTTGCTAATTGGTTAACAGAATTGGAGAGGACCAGGTGTCCAATGGTAGTAATTCCACTAACAGTGACTTTGAGAAAACAATATAAACATTTTGAACTTTTGTGTCCCCTACAGTATCATTCGTCTCCCAGAACTACTATTTGTGGAAGCATTTTCAAATGTATATGGTACTATCCAAATGGTAGGGAATGTGTAACTATAGTATACACTCAGGATTATCTTCTCAAGGGCATGATGGTGTTATTTACTCATTTTCATCTTTCTATTAGCTCAGCATATATATTTGGAAGGCTCTAATTTTATTCAAGAGCATACAGAGAAGTGAGGCACTTTTTAAAATGGTAATAGAAGCCAAAAAGAAAGGCCTCTGAGACAAACAGCTTGGTGGGATAGGCTACGATTCTAGTGCACAATTGAATTATGCCACCAATTTCACTCAGTTTGACTCAGAAGTGGTCAAACAGACACTGAGAGGCCTTTGGCAATAAATACTTAGAGGAAAAGGGTTGAAGCACTTTCTGATGAACGGGACTGACTTCATGGGTGTGCAACAACCTTGGTTCTAAGGGGTCCTTGACTTGGTATAATACCCTTTGGCCACCATCTTGAAATTCACACTTTTTAAACAGGAGTCCCTGCATTCTCACATTGCACTGGGCCCTGCAAATTATATAGCCAGTGTGCTGATGAAGGATGTTTTCTAAGAGTAGTTACAAACCAAAAGAATCTCATTCACTTCACCTGAAATTGTCCCTCCTCCCATCCCCTAATTGTAAGCCTTCCTATCTCTGTAAGTTCTTGCTTGAACACTGGTAGTCGTACATCTGCTGGGCACTTGGCATGTATCAGGCACTAGGCACTTTCTACCCATTATATATGTTCATATTCACAGCATCTCAGTAATAGTTTTATCATTAGGTCCATTTTACAGGTGCGGGAATAGTTAAGAAATAGTTAAGAAAAGGGTCACACAGCTAGTAAGTGGGGAAGCCAGCATTCAATCCCCTGTCATCTGCTCCCACAGCTTCTACTCCTGTCCATATTATGCTGCCTCCACTAACAGCTTCTCTGAGACCTAAATGGGTAAAATGCACACTTCAGACACCATGTTGCCTAGCATTTAAATATGGCAAGTGCAGGAGAATTTCATGGGCCAAAGATACTGGTCATCCTTGACTCCTTTTCTCTTTTTCTTATACCTCACAATTCATCAACATCTCTGAACTCTATTTTTAAAATTTCGGAGTTTGGGGGCACCTGGGTGGCTCAGTCATTGAGCATCTGCCTTCGGCTCAGGTCATGATCCCAGGGTCCTGGGATCGAGCCCCGCATGGGGCTCCCTGCTCCGTGGAAGCCTGCTTCTCCCTCTCCCACTCCCCCTGCTTGTATTCTCTCTCTGTCAAATAAATAAAATAAAATAAAATAAAATTCCAGAGTTTGATTTTTCATGGCCTTCCCCAATATCCACTCTGGTCCAAGCCATTGCCATTCTTCCATGGATAACATGTGTTTCTGTGGAATGTCAAAGCATATTTAAAATGCGAGTGAAAAAAATAAAAAAATCAATGTGAGTGAGATCACGACTCCCCTCTGTCGAATGGGATCCCATCTCACTTAGAGTAAAATCCTTCCGGTGTGTGGCCTGTGTGGCCCTAAGTAATGTGGCCTCAGCTCCCACCACTGTCTCACGCATGTCTCTGCTCAGATGTCCCCTTACCACAAAGGCCTTTTCTGACAACTCCTCTACCATAGAACCCATCTCCTGTGTCCCTGTGGCTCCTTACCTTGCTTTATTTTTCTCCCGAGCTCATATGTTTATAACGGGTCAAAGATATCCTCTGTGTGTTGGCCTCTGGGTTGTTAGCTCAAAGCCTGCCTGAGCCAAATACAAATATTTATACATCCAATTATTTAAAGAATAGCCCAGCCACACAGATTTCCAGCCATTTAGAGCCCGCCTGCACTGTATACCCCTTAAAGCCTCACGCAACGGTTGCTGCTCATTGATAAGATTGGGCACTAGAATTAGAAGGCCCCAAGCCACTACTGCCCTTCAGAGCTCTCTGACCCAGAGACTTTCCACTGTGCTGCTGAATGATATCACCTAGACACAGAAGACCCTTTCCAATCCCCCCTTTCCCGGGGCTTCCTTTGCTCTCCTCCCCTTCTGGATACTGGCCCCCTCACTACAAATCTCTAGCCGGTCTAGTGCTGTGAGGAAGCTCGCTTCTCACGCAACCTTGACCAAGTGCCACCCAGTAAAGCTTGTTGTGTGTTACTGCCTCTCACAGTTATCTTTTTCCTTGATCAGGAAAATTCCTGATTCCTCTAACTCAACTCCTACAACCTATCACCTTTGTGTATTTCCTGTCTTCTCTTAATGGAACGTAAGTCTTAAGGGGCAGGGCCTCTGTTTTGTTCAGGGATTGCCCCCCACATGTCTGCATGTGTCTGCACATGACTAAGTAGACATTTAATGTATATTTGTTGAAGTAACAAATGAATATGAGTCATCACTGTTCTTCATGTCACTTCCCCCAGTCACATTCCTTTGTACTCATGTATCATTACTCTCCCACAATAAATTCTTTTCATAAGATAGCAGAGGACATGCCAACATATTTAGTGGTGGAAGATAAGGGAACTTGCAATAGGGAAACCATTCCCAGATAAAGGAAACTAGACCCCGTGGTCACAATGTACAGTTCTGGCTTGAGATTTCCATGCTCCACCTTGCCACTCCTGGCAATACTTCCTTCCTTAAAGTCAGGAGTTGGCAAAAGAGAAACGGAAGCTGCTAGATCACAAAACTTCTGTACACTTCTCTATGACTTCAACCTCAACACCTGCACACTGCCTCTCATCAACAGATGGGCATCATCCTTTTAGAAGAGAACAAAATAATCCACCTATTACAAGAGAAATGGATAGATTGGTGGTGAATTTAAGGTCCCTACCTATAATATTTGCTGGCAGGCATCCATGCATTCCTAACTGCTTTAGGGAACATTTAAAATTCTACTGTATGTTTGTTGGTAAAACATGAGAGAAATTTCCTACACTCCTCAATATAATTTGAAACCCTTTCAGAAGAATGTGATTGTAGCTGTGTTTTACTTGGGCATGCACCGTGCGTCAGCCCCCATCAGGCCATTTTTAGCAATTCACTCCCAAGGGCACACTCTTGACTTTGCCATCACTTTGAATTATTCTACCAATGACATCTCAGATTCTAACCCAGATACCTCCTGCTTATCCACTGAATCCTCCTACTTTCCCGACTCTGACAACTTCTACTAAGCCTCCTTTCCTTTGGTCAAGACCTCCTATTTCCTTCCGCTCTCCTGGTCTACTTGGGACACAGGATCACTCCCTATCATCACTTCCTTGACTCACACACCAATTTCCTTCCATTTCTTCCCCATTACCCCTCCTCCACTCCTGCACTACCCTACCCTGCCCAAACATCTTCTTTTCTCCCCTCTTCTCCTCTTCCAGCCTCCCATTTACTCTAGGAGTGACATTACCATGCCACATGGTTAACTGGCTGCTCTCTGCCGGACTGCTTGCCCCACAGGCTCCAACAACCCCCCTGTAGTAATATGGTAAACTCCACACTTCCTTCACATTTTTGAGAACAATGAGGACTTCCCTGAACATCTGATTTGGAATTTTAAGTCACAGCTCCCTCGCTGCCAAACCCCTAACATCTGATATCCCTCAGCCTGAACTATCCCTGTAGCCTGTGTATAAATATTTGTATTTGGCTCAGGCAGGCTTTGAGCTAACAACCCAGAGGCCAACACACAGAGGATAGTTAGTTTCCAAATCATATGGAAATATGATTTCCATATCACATATCACCTCTAAGTATCCCATTCCTTTTACTAATGAATAATGTTCACTCTTTCTTTTCGGTCCCCCTCCCCATCTAGAACATTTCCCAAGGGCAGAGATTTTTTTCTACTTTGTTCACTGATGTATCCCCACCTCTTACATCTTAAATACTTAAATGAGCTAACAGTTGGTTTCCAAGATCACATGGACCCTTGTGCAGGACTCAGCCAACTGGCCTCACCCTCTGCAATTTTCCTTTTCTGCAAATGTGCCTCAGCCTTACCATTCTCATTTTTGGACATGACATCTGTTTCTATTTCATAATGAAAATATGGAGGGAATTTGATCCCAGGTCTCCCCAACTCCCTTCCTTCTGCCCACCTAACCATCTCTCCTTTCTCAGAAGGAGAGCTATGGGTCCTTCCTTCTTTCAAAGTCTGGCCCTTCCATCCATACTCTCTATCTTCTGCCCTCCCAGTTTTTCAGGGAAGGGCTTGCTCAGTCAGTGTTCTGACAAATTGGTGGAGTTTGCACCCAGAAAAACATCTTCCTTCTGTGAGAAGAACTGAGAAAGAGAGAGAGAGGATTTCCTGTACGCCGGGGTTAGGGAGGAAAGCTCTTAAGAAGGGGGCAGCACTATGGGGCTCAGAGTTCATGCAACTGAAGTAGGATCCCTGAACCCAGCTAGGATTGGGAAGCGAGTCTAGGGGAAGGTGCATAACTGGACCTTTCGAAGAAGGACTGCTGAGAGCAAGCTGCTCAGCTACAATGGGGCAAGTCTCAGAGAGAGACCCCTGAATGCAGCGAGTCAGGAGAGGCTCCAAAGAAAGAAAGAGTCAGGACCCCAATCTTCAAGATCCCCCCACAAGAGTGGGGGCAGAGGTGGAACCTACCAGCAGCCTCCCAAGAGTGAGCTGCTCTTACCCAGCCCTACCTCCTCCCCACTCCCCAAGTCAGGGATAGCGAGGGCTGCCAGAGAATCAGTGCCACCTTGTGGCCACAACAGTGACAGCCACAGAGCCCAGGATGTCCTTGAAGACAGCTGGCCGCTCCTTTAGTCTCTTTGCTTCCCACCACTGTACCTAGGCTTGGTAACCCTGGGTTTGAGTAACCCCTGGAGAGTTTAGTTTAATCACCGGAAGAAGAGGAGGGAAGGGGAGAACGTGGAAAGGAAGAAAGGCATTCTTGTAGTAGCCAAATGGAGACTTTAGCCATTTTGAATACTGAAGGAGATGGTACAAAATGTCCAGTCGCTCTGGAAGTAAATGGCACAATTCATGGTCCCTCCTCTCTCATCTGCAGTTTCTCCTTTCCACCAGTTCCTTCCATCCCTCCTACCATGAACATGAACCAATTCCCTCCATTCTAAAAAAGAAAAAAGGAAAACCACAACAACAACAATAACAATGGACTCAAACAGCTATCACAAAATCACTGTCTTGTCTCCTTTTTAAAAACAAAATTATGATAAAATATACATAACATAAAATTTACTATTTAACCGTGCTTGAGTAGAGTTCTGTGGCATGAAATACATTCCTATTGTTGGGCAACCATCACCACCATCCAGCTTCAAAACTTTTTCATCCTCCCAAACCGAAACTCAGTACCCATTAAACACTAACTACCCCTTCCTCCCTCCCCCAGGCCCTGGCAAGCTCCATTCTACTGTCTGTCTCTAGGAATGTGGCGGCTCTAAGTTCCTCATGTGAGTGGAGTCATGCAGTATTTGTTCTTCTGTAACTGGATTATTTCACTTAGCATAATGTCTGCAAGGTCTATTCATGTGTAGCCTGTGTTTAAATGTCATTCCTTTTTAAGGCCGAACAAAACTCCATTTTATGTAGATACCACACTTGTTCATCCGTTGCTGGACATTTGGATTGTTTCCACCTTTTGATTATTATGAATGATGCTACTATGAACATGGGTGTGCAAATATCCGTTCAAGGCATTCCGTTCAATTCCTTGGGGTATATATTTCGAAGTGGAAATCCCAGAATTAGAAACATGATAAATCTATGTTCAATTTTGGGGGGACCCGCTATACTGTTTTCTGCAGGGGCTGCACTGTTGAACATTCCCACCAGCAGCGCACAAGGGTTTCCATTTCTCCACATCACGTCAACACTGATTATTTTTTTTCTTTTTTTAAAAAATAATAGCTATCCTACAATGTGAAGTGATATTGCCTCTTTTCATGCTTTGAAGCTGAAACTTCAAAATACAGTCTACATGAATTGTCTACAGTCCCTCCTTGTCATTCACTTACTGTAGTCTGCAACTAATTTTTTTTTAAGATTTTATTTATTTATTCATGAGAGACACAGAGAGAGCGAGAGAGAGGCAGAGGGAGAAGCAGGCTCCCAAGGAGCAGGGAGCCCGATGCGGGACTCGATCCCAGGACTCTGGGATCATGACCTGAGCCGAAGGCAGACGCTTAACCATCTGAGCCACCCAGGCGCCCCCACTTACTGTAGTCTGGACTCTGCCCTCACTATGGTGCTCCATATGCCTGTCCCTAAAACCAGCTAGCACTTGAATAACATCAGTCTCTGGTTTCTTCTCAGTTTTCCCTTAGCTGACCTCTCTACTGATTTGGCAGTTTTGATCATTCTCTTTATTAAAATTTTCCTTGGCTCCTGCAGTCCCCAATACAATACCATTTTTCAGTTTATTTCCCACCCCCGACCCTTAGGTAATCTTTATTTCTTTATTACACTTCTCTGTACATTTTGACTTTTTTTTTTTTTTTGCAACAAATATGTGCTACTTTTATAATAAGAAAAGCATTATAGTCTTTTGGAAAAAAGAGATGGGTAGGTGTTTACCAGGCAGATGACTGGGGACAGGTGGGGGAAGCCATTCCAGGCAAAGGGAGTGGCAGAAACACAGATGGATTGGAGGAACAGGGAGAATAGGGTGACATTTTAAGTAAAGTGCAATTCCATCCACATGATGAGAGTTTAGAGGATTACAATGAGGAAAGCGGGACGGGGAAATCCGGCAGAAGTAAGATCTGGGAGGCTCTGATTGCCATGCAGAGTTTACCTTTTTTTTTTTTTTTTTAAGATTTTTTTTTTTTATTTGACAGAGAGAGACACAGTGAGAGAGGGAACACAAGCAGGGGGAGTGGGAGAGGGAGAAGCAGGCTTCCGGCGGAGCAGGGAGCCCGATGCGGGGCTCGATCCCAGGACCCCGGGATCATGACCTGAGCTGAAGGCAGACGCTTAACGACTGAGCCACCCAGGCGCCCCCAGAGTTTACCTTTTTACATGGGCCTTAGGGAAGAAGGATTTTGAAGAGGATAGAGAACGGATCAGATATCGTTTCAGGAACAAGTCTCAGGTGTGTGGGTCAGCTCAGGGGGATAGGGAGGGAGAGGAAGGTGAGCAGGGCAGCTGGGGAGGCCACCGGGGTGGTCCAGGCCATGCTGAGGGCCTGAGACAGGGAGAAGGGGTAGAGAGGGGCAAATGCATAGAAGAGGTAAGAGGGGAAATCAACGGAACCAAGCGATTGCTGGTCTTTTGAGGGGGAAGGTGGGGGGAGGTGTTGGGTTTGAGTGATCGAGGGGATGGCAGTGTCGATTACTGGAATAGAGTAGAGGAGGGGAGGAAGCAGATTTGGGGAGAGCGTCCCTGAGTTCACTTTGGGACATGCTGGGTTCTGTTCCTGGGAGCCGTCCAAGGGAAGAGCAGTTGGGTAATCACCCGTACCTGTGGAGAGTTCATGAGGGCGCTCGAAGCTGAAGATACATACATGAGGAGCACGGAACACATGGGAGTGGCTGAAGCCCTGAGAGTGCGGGGCGCCCAGGAAGACCATGTGCCACGAGGAGGCGAGACCTCAGGGCCGAATCCTAAAGTATCAGTTAGAATTCTTCAGTTGCAAGGAATAGAAAAACCAAATCTAATAAATGTAAGCAATAGAAAACAAAAGAGCTTATTGGAAGCCTGCTGAGGGGTCACAGAACAAATTGCTGAATAAATAGGTCTCAAGGAGGACAGGAAAGAAGGGAGCTCCTGGATCTCTGGGCAGAACCTGAGGCCCGCTGGCTTTGTTAGTTCTGGCTGCTCCTGCAAGAACAGCATAGGCTGGTAGCTGAAATAAACATTTTTTTCTCATAGTTCTGAAGGCTGGAAAGGCCGAGATCAGGGTGCCGGCACCGTTGGGTTCTAGTGAGAGCTGTCTCCACGCTTCCTCACATGGAGGAGAGAAAAGGAGGAATTGCGCTTCCTCTCTCATATAAGGGAGGTGGCTCTTCTTATAAAAGTATTTGTCCACAGGGCAGCCTGGAACTCTCCTGCGTGGGCTGAAGCTGCAGACCATAGGCAGAACTGCTTCTTTTTTCGGGGAAGCCTCAGCCCACATATTAAGGCCTTCCAACTGACTGAATCGGGGCCACCCAGATGCTCTAGGATAATCTCTCTTATTTAAAGTCAACTGATTGTAGCTTTCACCACATCTAAAATCCCTTCACCATGACACCGAGACTAGTGTCTGGTTGAATAACTGGGAGTTGGAGCCTAACCAAATGAATACATCAAAAAGATCATCACAAGCATGTTGTAAGTATTTACCATACTCTAAATATTATTCTCATTATTTTAGCTAGAACATTCTTATGGGATTCTCTGTTTACCCCATTTTTTACAGATGAAGGAATTAAAACTATGAAGGAGTCAACAAGTTGTCTAGCGTTTTACCCTAGTAAAGGGTGGAACAGGAGTTTGACCCAGGGAATCAGACTGCCCAACCAACCAGCTGAGCCATTTGCCCTGCTGCCTCGTTGGAGCAGAAGAGGATTAAGGCCTTGAGAGCAGAGACCAGCTTTACTCACTGTTGTATGCTTAGCACCTCACCTGGAAAATAATAGGGACCCAATTGTTGAATTAACTAGTTAGGGTATAAGATTTAAAATAGTCTGTGTATACTCAAGGGAAGATCAATAAAATCTATTTAATGGGTTCCTCAAACTGCAAATTCCTAAAAACAATTTTCTTAATTTCTATTTAAGTGTTCTTTAGTTATCTAAAGAAATTAAGCAGTTATTTAGTTCAGAGCTGAAGATTTTAAGTAAAATACTTCAAGCGTGAATTTTTTCTAAATTGCTCCTTTAATTTTCTACAATATGGTTTTATCCCTTTATGCATGATATGAAGCCAAATGCCATATGTAATTAAAATTCAATACTTTTATGAGAATACAGAAGGTACTTTCTTCATGAGTTCTTTCTTTGGAAACTAAATAGAACATGTTTAAATTTACTCAGTGACAAAAATTATATTGGTGTTTTCAGTATTTAACTATTTTACTGACATTAGGTCCAAACGTAATTAAATTGCAAAACAAAATCTGTGTAGCCCTTAAGATTTTTTTTCAATTAAGAAAAGTGGAAAAAAACCCCATAAAACAATTATTCAAGATTCTGGATAATCCAAGCGGAGAAACACTTCACAAAAGAAGTGAGAAATGGGGCATGTAAATCATATTGTATTTGTGAGGCTTCTTTTAAAAATCAATGATAGCTGATATTCCGTAAGAACAAAAATCTGAAAGAAATGAGGCAGATTTGAGAGAATCCAAAACTCTAGCATTTTTGAACCAGAAAGGGCCCTTCAAGACTATTTAGTTCTGGGCGCCTGGGTGGCTCAGTCATTAAGCGTCTGCCTTCAGCTCAGGTCATGATCCCAGGGTCCTGGGATCGAGCCCCGCATCGGGCTCCCTGCTCAGCGGGAAGCCTGCTTCTCCCTCTCCCACTCCCCCTGATTGTGTTCCCTCTCTCGCTGTGTCTCTCTCTGTCAAATAAATAAATAAAATCTTAAAAAAAAAAAAAGACTATTTGGTCCTTTCTAGGGCATTTGGCAGATAAAACCAAGAGGCCCAGGAGAATAAATTAAGTACACTGCCCGAGGCCATAGAGTGAGAGCTATTTGAGAGGTATAAATGTATACCTTCCAGTCCTGCCTTGTCAGCCCCCTGGCCCACCTAGGATAGCTTCTTTGGGAGATGGTGCTGTAGGCAGGTGTCCACAACTTCCCCGACAACCAACCACTGGCTCTTAACTCATCCGTAGTTACTCTTTCCTCCCTCCTTCAGATTCCAGGCCTACCCCAGCCTTATAGAGACTCTCACCCCTCCTCAATTTAGGAGTCAGTTTACCTGCTTATGTTTTAGCTTTGTTTTCTCCCTTGGGGTTTAGGGTTCCTAGCTGCTTTGGATTTGAATTCTCTGCTTCCTCTTCTTTTTTTTTTTGAAGGTCCTCATCCTCTTCACATTCTTTCTTTCTTTCTTTCTTTTTTAATAATTTTTTTATTGTTATGTTAATCACCATACATTACATTAGTTTTTGATGTAGTGTTCCATGATTCATTGTTTGTGCATAACACCCAGTGCTCCACGCAGAATGTGCCCTCTTTAATACCCATCACCAGGCTAACCGATCCCCCCACGCCCCTCCCCTCTAGAACCCTCAGTTTGTTTTTCAGAGTCCATCATCTCTAATGGTTCGAGTCTGCCTCCAACTTACTCCCCTTCATTCTTCCCCTCCTGCTATCTTCTTCTTCTTTTTTTTTCTTAATATATATTGCATTATTTGTTTCAGAAGTACAGATCCGTGATTCATCAGTCTTGTACAATTCACAGCACTCACCAGAGCACATACCCTCCCCAATGTCTATCACCCAGCCACCCAATCCCTCCCACCCCCCACCACTCCAGCAACCCTCAGTTTGTTTCCTCAGATGAAGAATTCCTCATATCAGTGAGGTCATATGATACATGTCTTTCTCTGATTGACTTATTTCACTCAGCATAACACCCTCCAGTTCCATCCACGTCGTTGCAAATGGCAAGATCTCATTCCTTTTGATGGCTGCATAATATTCCATTGTGAATATATACCACATCTTCTTTATCCATTCATCTGTCGATGGACATCTTGGCTTTTTCCACAGTTTGGCTATTGCGGACACTGCTGCTATAAACATCGGGGTACACGTACCCCTTCGGATCCCTACATTTGTATCTTTGGGGTAAATACCCAGTAGTGCAATTGCTGGATCGTATGGTAGCTCTATTTTCAACTTTTTTAGGAACCTCCATACTGTTTTCCAGAGGGGTTGCACCAGATTGCATTCCCACCAACAGTGTAGGAGGGTTCCCCTTTCTCCACATCCCGGCCAACATCTGTCATTTCCTGACTTGTTAATTTTAGCCATTCTGACTGGTGTGAGGTGGTATCTCATTGAGGTTTTGATTTGGATTTCCCTGATGCCGAGCGATGCTGAGCACTTTTTCATGTGTCTGTTGGCCATTTGGATGTCTTCTTTGGAAAAATGTCTGTTCATGTCTTCTGCCCATTTCTTGATTGGATTATTTGTTATTTGGGTGTTGAGTTTGATAAGTTCTTTATAGATTTTGGATACTAGCCCTTTATCTGATATGTCATTTGCAAATATTTTCTCCCATTCTGTCGGTTGTCTTTTGGTTTTGTGGACTGTTTCTTTTGCACAGCAAAAGAAACAGTCCACAAAACCAAAAGACA